>NC_059195.1:11909888-12217388 GCF_020615455.1 Coregonus clupeaformis | reverse complement strand
AATTAAGCCTTAGAGGGGCAGCAACCAGACTGCTGGTTCCAATTCTGGGTCAGATTGGATGTGAACTGCCAACCTCAGGGCCCTTCAGCAAGGCATTTAACCCTTAAAACTGAGAAAACTAATGGTACAGACTAGGGGTGTGAACGTTTAAACGTTTAAAATAAATTGGGATCGTTAACGTTTAGAAAAAAACTATAAACGACTTTCATAGTGCAGTTATCACAAAACTAACACTAACAGGTCCCGATCATCATCCTAAAGCAACAATGCTGTAACATTAGTAGGAGGAGATATGCATCTTTCAAATTATTTGCCACAGATATAAAGCGCTCCGCACGTCATCGTCATTAACAGTTGAAAAAATGGCATAGAGTGAGATAGGGAAGCGACAGCAGCGAAGTCCTGTATGGCAATACTTTGAGAAGTTAATTGAGAAAGTAGTGAAATGCAAACTTTGCGAGGTGGAATTGAGCTACAATGGCAATACAGGTGCCATGCTTAACCATCTGAAAGGGAGGCACCGTGAGACCCAACTCAACACTGGCAGCAATGCAACAAGGGACGGAGTGAGAAAATCACAGCGTTGATTGCGGAAATGATTGCAGTTGATACAGTTGAAGTCGGAAGTTTACATATACTTAGGTTGGAGTCATTAAAACTCGTTAAAAGTCGGTTAGGACATCTACTTTGTGCACACAAGTAATTTTTCCAACAATTGTTTACAGACAGATTATTTCACTTAGAATTCACTATATCACAATTCCATTCGGTCAGAAGTTTACATACACTGTTGACTGTGCCTTTAAACAGCTTGAAAAATGCCAGAAAATGATGTCATGGCTTTAGAAGCTTCTGATAGGCTAATTGACATAATTTGAGTCAATTGGAGGTGTACCTGTGGATGTGTTTCAAGGCCTACCTTCAAAGTCAGTGCCTCTTTGCTTGACATCATCGGAAAATCAAAAGAAATCAGCCAAGAAAATATTGTAGACCTCCACAAGTCTGGTTCATCCTTGGGCGCAATTTCCAAACGCCTGAAGGTACCGCATTCATCTGCACAAACAATAGTACGCAAGTATAAACACCATGGGACCACGAAGCCGTCATCCTAGAGATGAACGTACTTTGGTGCGAAAAGTGCAAATCAATCCCAGAACAACAGCAAAGGACCTTGTGAAGATGCTGGAGGAAACAGGTACAAAAGTATCTATATCCACAGTAAAACAAGTCCTATATTGACATAACCTGAAAGGCCGCTCAGCAAGGAAGAAGCCACTGCTCCAAAACCACCATAAAAAAGCCAGACTACGGTTTGCAACTGCACATGGGGACAAAGATCGTACCTTTTGGAGAAATGTCCTCTGGTCTGATTAAACAAAAATAGAACGGTTTGCCCATAATGACCATCGTTATGTTTGGAGGAAAAAGGGGGTCGCTTGCCATCCGAAGAACACCATCCCAACCGTGAAGCACGGGGGTGGCAGCATAATGATGTGGGGGTGCTTTGCTGCAGGAGGGACTGGTGCACTTCACAAAATAGATGGCATCATGAGGAAGGAGAATTATGTGGATATATTGAAGCAACATCTCAAGAAATCAGTCAGGATGTTAAAGCATGGTCACAAATGGGTCTTCCAAATGGACAATGACCCCAAACATACTTCCAAAGTTGTGGCAAAATGGCTTAAGGACAACAAAGTCAAGGTATTGGAGTGGCCATCACAAAGCCCTGACCTCAATCCTATAGAAAATGTGTGGGCAGAACTGAAAAAGCGTGTGCGAGCAAGGAGGCCTACAAACCTGACTAAGTTACACCAGCTCTGTCAGGAGGAATGGGCCAATATTTACCCAACTTATTGTGTGATGCTTGTGGAAGGCTACCCGAAACATTTGACCTAGTTTAAACAATTTCAAGGTAATGCTACCAAATACTAATTGAGTGTATGTAAACTTCTGACCCACTGGGAATGTGATGAAATAAATAAAAGCTGAAATAAATCATTCTCTCTACTATTATTCTTACATTTCACATTCGTAAAATAAAGTGGTGATCCTAACTGACCTAAGACAGGTAATTTTTACTAGGATTAAATGTCAGGAATTGTGAAAAACTGAGTTTAAATGTATTTGGCTACGGTGTATGTAAACTTCCGACTTCAACTGTATGCAGCCATAGTTAATGGTAGAGGATGTCGGCTTCAATGGCCTGATGGATTATCTAGAACCAGAATACAAGATGCCATGTCGAAATAACGTGATGGCCCGGATGGAGAAATTGTACAATGATTGCTCTGCAAGTACAAAGCACAAGCTCTCACACCATATGTGGTGTTAATGAACGCGCTGTCATACACCACCGCAACAAGCCATCACATTGATGAGAAGTGGGACATGAAGTCCCATGTACTGACAACAGAGAACATGGAGGAGAGGCACACAGCAGAGAACTTAAAAACGCCATTAACTACCATTGTCGCTGAGTGGGTTGGGGACAGCAGTAAGATGAGCTCCGTCTGGGAGCTGTGACTGTGGTAGATTTAACTGCATTGCGCCCTAGCGGTCATACGCAGGACCATATATGAATTGTGAATTCACATGTAATTTTAAGATGTTTTCTTATTATTTAAGCAATACAAAATTTGCTGTTTAAAGTTAAGATTTTTAAAAACATTTGTGACTTGTTTCAGGAAACTAGGCGTATGTTGTGCGTCACTACTTCACAGGAGCTGCATTTGAAAGTAAACTTTTTTTTCATAAAAAAGCGCTTTTGGTCAGAAATGCCTTCTGGAACGTGAACGTTCATGTGCCTTAATAACAAACGTGTATGCCATCTGTAAATACGAATACAATTGTTAAATTACGGGCCTAGTTGGTTTAGCCACGGAAAAAGACAGGAACCTTCCCGCTAGCCATGATTGGCTGAGATAATGGATGGGCTGGACATGTTGAGAGATGAGTTCGGATTGGTCTGCCATGTAGCACGCTTCGTCTATAAAATGAGCTGGTCAGTATGTGTAGGTAATCCTTTCTAAAGCTGATTTTTTTAAAGATATCATGTAGTAGAACTGCAAAAGTTTTGTTCTCCACTTTCTGGAGGACTGAGTTTTGAAATCAGTGGAATGCCCGGTGGAATTAGTGTATGATAGCTAAGGAGATGGAGAAAATTCTGGCGTTTGATTACAAATATGCAGAGGGAGTCGATAAGAGAACACACAGAAGGCTGTTGTATAAAATGCCTGTCTCCGGATTACATCTTCAAACTAAGGGCAACCATGGCATCCGTGACAGAGAGGGAGAAGCGTCCATCCATGTATACAGGTAAGATAGTCTAGCTAGCTACATTTTCAGATATTATACGTTTTAAATTTTCTCAAAAAGTCATTTTCATTCCAAGTTAAAGCGTACTGTTAGCTAGCTAGCGAATGCTAGCTGGCTGGCTCACTAGCTAATGTTACGTGTATGATCTGTGTAATAATAGGATTTGTATCTCAGAGCCATTTGCATTGCTAGTTATAGCCTAATGTTAGCTAGATAACTAACATTGAACCTAGCTAGTTGGTTAGCTTTAGCTACCTGCAGATTCATGCAGGGTAGTAACGTTATGAGTTGGGATTATGGTTCATTTTTTAGCTAGCTAGCTAGCTACATGTCTAAACAACTATGCAAGTAACCATTTCACCACACCTTCTGTATTCTGTGGACGTGACAAATAAAATGTGATTTTATTTCATATAGTATGTGTTTACCAGAGACTGTAATGTGAAGAACATGACCTGCACCAAAGTCAAATCAGGATATAACGTTAGGCCAATGAGACAAATTCTAAAATTCTCCAGTAGATTGCCCTGCTTTTATTTCGTCACACTCACAACCGTAAGCTATTTTCTGTAATTGGCTCGCCATTAACTTGTAAATAATGATCTTGTTGTGAGTTTATTTTCCTGTAATAATGAAGACAAATGAGCTAAAGTGAAGACATTGTCAGCTATATGATATGGTCATTATTTGAACTGGCTAGCCAGCTAACTTCACATTAGCTAGCTAGCTAACAAGCTAGAAACTAACCAAAACTTTGTTTAGAAAGTTGCTTTTAGTTGCCTGGTTTGCTAGATTGACGTCTACTAAATTCATTTTTAAACGGGTGGGTTTATTGGTGTTAAAATACACTAGTTATGCTGTTTTGGACCACCAGGCTGCTGATGTCATGCAGCCTGTAGTTTTTGTGTTTATACTTTTTCATAATGACAACGACAAGTTTGATGTCGGACGACAATAGAATGTTCATGATGTCACTTCGACAACCGACGATAGTTGTAGTATAAACCAGCCTTTAGTCTTTTGAGGGAGCATGCAATTGATCATCACCTGGTCAATACCGTCCCTATGGTGAAGCATGGTGGTGGCAGCATCATGCTGTGGGGATGTTTTTCAGCTGCAGGGACTGTGAGATTAGTCAGGATTGAGGGAAAGATGAACAGAGCAAAGTCCAGAGAGATCCTTGATGAAAACCTGCTCCAGAGTGCTAAGGACCTCAGACTGGGGCAAATGTCCAACTTCCAACAGGACAACGACCCTAAGCACACAGCCAAGACAACGCAGGAGTGGCTTCGGGACAAGTCTCTGAATGTCCTTGAGTGGCCCAGCCAGAGCCTGTACTAGAATCTGATCGAACATCTCTGGAGAGACCTGAAAATAGCTGTGCAGCGACGCTCCCCATCCAACCTGACAGAGCTTGAGAGGATCTGCAGAGAAGAATGGGAGAAACTCCCCAAATACAGGTGTGCCAAGCTTGTAGCGTCATACACAAGAATACTTGAGGCTGTAATCGCTGCCATAGGCGCTTCAACAAAGTTTTGAGTAAAGGGTCTGAATACTTATGTAAATGTGAATCATTATGGGATATTGTGTGTAGATTGATAAGGAAAACAAATGATTTAATCCATTTTAGAATAAGGCTGTAACGTAACAAAATGTGGAAAACATCAAGAGGTCTGAATACTTTCCGAATGCACTGTATGCCAAAATGTATTACATATATATAAAAAAATACATGATTTTGCCAGCTCTTTATATTTTCACATGTATCTTGAAAATGTACCTTCCGTATGGGGCTGCATGAGGCAAATGGTGGTCACACCAGATACTCACTGGTTTGCTGATCCATGCCCCTACCTTTTTTAAAGGTATCTGTGACCGATATCTGTATTCCCATTCATGTGAAATCCATAGATTAGTCCCTAATGAATTTATTTCAAATGACTGATTTCCTTATATGGACTGTAACTCAGTTAAATCTCAGTAAAATTCTTGCATGTTGCGTTTATATTTTTGTTCAGTGTAAATAACTAGGGCTTTACAATGATGGTGAAACTTGGAGAAAGGTTTGGGTTAAGTGGATTCAAATCTTCCTAGAAGTGACACAGGATTGATGGAGGGACATGTACTTTAGCAAGTCTTTATTCTTTATTCGTATAAACAAATCTGATTTATTGAATTCTCCATGTGGTCTATATTAAACTGCACTTTATTTAATATAAGAGGCTTTTAAAATTCAATATTGGTGCACGCAAAAGGCACTATTTTCATGGAACGACCAGCATGGGAATATCAGCTACATTACAGTATCATGGCAGATGATTTAGTTTCAATAGTATGCTAGACACCTTTGGGTTGATGATCATCATATCAATAGCCAACCCGAATGACTATGCTGTGACCGCGTGGCACGATTATTCCTCACAAACTTAGATCATTGTTATGACTGCTCAGTGCGCGTGACATGTTATGTCATCAATATGGCAGCATCAAGAAGCTTTTGTGTTGTGTTAATGGAATGTCTGCGTGCTGTGTCACCACATTTCTCTGTTTTAGGAGCTGAAAGCAACTGGAGGCTAGTCACACTAACAACAGGCACGCTCTTGTTGTAAGTTGTTACGTCGCCATCCTCTGCCTCACACTAACAACAGGCACACTTATCCAGTTGTCTGGTTGCTAGTGACCAGGATGTGTATAGGGGCACAGCACAACGTTCACTTATGGAAAAAACACATGATCTCGTGTGATGTCATGTGATCATATGTGATTTAATGTGAAGTTAATGTGATAACTTGACAACATGTGAAGCAACACATGACAACATGTAAAGCAACATTTGATAACATAAAACTACAAGTGACAACATGTTAGCACATGTGAGAACAGGATCTCATGTGAAGTTAATGTGAAATAAATGTGGCAACATGGGGATGCAAAATCTCAACATGTGATAACATGAAATTACACGAGACAACATGTGAGCATGTGAAAACCAGATCTCATGTGAAATAAATGTGACAACATAGGGAGGTAAAATTTCAACATGTGATAACAAGAAATTACACATGACAACATGTGAGCACGTGAAAACATGATGTCGTGTGAAGAAATGTGACAACATAGGCAGGCAAAATTTGAACATGTGATACCATGAATATGATACTGTATTTTTACAGCTAATTTAAGGTGTTAATATGAAAGGACAGTATGATGCTGCATGCTAATTTGAACTCATAACCTCTCAGTAGCTAGCAACCTGAAATGTCCCGCTACAGTGCAGCTACACAACCAGATCTATGAGCAGATATGGGCCACAGACTTATTAAGTACCTTCTTTGACACTGTCTGATCTGCAAATGTTCTAATAGAATGTGTGAGTGATGAGCTGCACTGTAAAGAGGTTATTGTGCATTTTCCAGTAAGTTAATGGCAACATGTTGCCAGAAGTTTCTGTGAATTTGTCATTTCTTAGCTGGAAACTATTAGTTAGTAAGTTAATGTAAAATTCACAGTAACTTACTGGCAAAACATTGCAAGTAACCTACAGGACACTTCCTGCCACTAGGAATTCTTGCCATTAACTTACTGTGTGTTCAGTGACTCTTCTGTTGACAAAATGCGCATCACCGATTGGCAGCATACTGTAGCAGTGGCAGCCTATCAGAAGATTACAGGTGTAGCTTATTGGAGGCGTGGCTTTTAGCTAACTCTTTTTGGTCTCCCATGAGTGGGAATGTATCCCAAATAATTTGATTTACTGTATTCTTTTCAAAAACTGATACTTAGCTGTAGTAATTTACTGTGAATTTCAAAACTAACCCACTTGCAACTAGCTGACAGTAAGTTATTGAATATTAAACATGAACTTCCCATGAACCAGCTACAATTAAGCTACTAGAAAATGCACAGTAATCTCTTCAAAGTGGAGTTCTTGATTGTCACACACTCTTACAAAGACTGCAAAATGACCGTGCCCAATCCACTTGAACGGCTCTCCAACTGGTAATTTCTAATGGGAAACTCGTATATCATCCTGAGTTTCCACTTCTCCCACATGCTGAACTTTGACAGCACCTACTAAGGAAATTACCTTTATAACCGCATTTTCGGCAGTTAAATGCAACAACAAAACATTATTAATAAAAAACAATTTATTAACATTGTTTTTTAACACTATAATTTGTTTACAAGTATGATAGCTGTACTTTTAGTTTATGGTTTATGCAGCTTGTTGGCCATTAGCCAATTTGCGTTCTGTCAATGAGTTTAAACCACGTGAATGCATCCAACTGGTATTTACGACTTCACAACTCGTAAATTCCCACCTCCCACATGATTACTGACAAAATACAGTTCAGCTGTAGAAATACATTAAAAGTTGCTTCCACTATTTTCACCACAACCCAGTAGCTGGTAACTTACTATAAAATAATAAGCACATCTAAAGCATCCTATAAGTTTAAATGCAATTGCAAGTGAGGAATGCCAAATTAATTTGCAGGATGGGCCAAAAGGTAGCCTACCCAAGTGCATTGCAATTGACAGTAAATATATAGCAAAACACTAATACAGTATTCTATTACTGTATAAATGTACCGTAAAATGACCAAAAATATTTGACAAAATTAACAGCAATGGCTAACAATGTAGTTTCATGTTAACACAGGATAATCACATGATTTCACACATGAAACATGAAGTTTGCATGTGAAAAAGTGTTTTTGGAACATTTCATGTGACATTTCACATGTGAAATCATGTGAAAATAGGTTTTTGGCACACTTCATGTGAGATTTCACATGTGAAATCATGTAAAAACGTGTTTTTGGAACACTTCACATGACATTTCATACGTGAAAACATGGGTTTTTGGAACACTTCACATGTGACATTTCACATGTGAAAAACGTGTTATTGGAACACTTTACACATGATATACAGATGTTTTTCACATATGCAATTTCATGTGTTATACAGTAGCTGTTCAGCTAAAGTAAGATCCCACCTGGGATATTAACTCACAACCTTTGGATTTGAGTTACACTGACCTTTCTGCTGCACCACAAAGTCTGTAGCATTCCCATACACATTCAATACCTATAATACATCTCTGACTTTTCTCTCATCATTGATTACATTTACTTATTTCAGCAATTTTAGGGTTTTCTGTATAGTTGTCTAATGTTGCTGGGGCATATTATTCTGCTTTAATGTTACACCTGAATCACTATGAGAAATATAAATCTTTTTCTTGAGTGTATTTTTAACAAAGCTGATATGTACTTTGAAGTCAAAAGTGTAGGAATACAGGTGACAGGACAATCCTCATGCAGTGAACCAAGAGGTTGTGAGTTGAAATCATAGGTAAGGACATGTGTTGAATGATGATTACTGTATAAATAAACATACACAATAAAGTGTTAAAAGCACTGCGTGTGTATCATAATGACACATTTTTGTCTGCAGGGAATCATCTGTGAAACTTCATGTGAAATATCATCACATGTGAAGTGTTCCAAAAACACATGGTTTAAAATGATTCCACATGTGAAATGTCATGTAAAATATCACGTGAAATCATGTATTTCTTCCGTAAGGGTTTGCCCCCAGTCTGGTGTTTACAAATCCAGGAGATCACAGCCAGCATTTACAGTAGCTCTGATTTTTTTGTTGGTTCCCACGATTACGAAGGGAGTGGGGGCGGGGGTTTGGGGTGAATATGTGTCAGAGAACAGAGGGGAACACACAGTTCCAAGGGGGGCTGTGGAGCACAAAGTTAATTGCAGTTGACAGTGCTGTAATGATGTGGAACTGGGTTTCCCAAATGGTGGTGTGAGATCCTACTGGTCGGTCAGGGCAGATTCCTTTAGGCCTGAGGTTAATGACTGGGTTCTGGATAGAGTGGGTCCTAGGGTAGAACCTGTCTTGATCTGTGCCCATAGTGACTTCATAGTGGACTGTGCAACAACTCCAGTAGTCTTGGCTCTTAATACTCCAGGGCTTGTCCAAGCATTTCGTCAACTGGTCCAAATGCATGTTTAATGTCTACTGTACAGCACAAGGCCCTGCATGGCACAACATGGGTGGCCTCACCACACAGTGACCCTGAGTTCCACTGGAAATACAGGAGTCACTCTGGAAACCGCACCCTTGAGGCTCTTGTCTTACCCAGTGTCATGGTCGACTCATCCTACCATGCTCTCAATATTTACCCCACACAGTTACAGTTAGAGCTTCTCCAGTTGTCAATCAAACAGAAGAAGTGTATTTCATTCGCACAGCAGAATGTCCCTGGTTGAGGGAGTTAAGTTACACACATGCCAAGGGCCTGCTGATTTCTAAATCAAGCCACTGGCCACAGACATCACTTCAACGTCTGTTCCACATTGGTTCATTGTAATTTGATTGAAATTAGGTGGAAATAACCTTGATTCAACCAGTGTGTGCCCAGTGTGAAGCGCCAAATTCCTACACCCAGAACACAATGCTGTGCAAATTAAACACACTTCTGAAAACGCATTGAGGAAATATGTAATGTGCCTCCATTGAATTACAACTCACATGCCGGTGTCACAGTGTTATGTGTATTTTGCTGCTGGCTAATATGCATCTGAGGTAGGCTTTGTCTTAACAGGTGTTCTGCAGTCATGTAGACCCCAGTCCTAAGGCCATAGAACAACATTGTCATATTGGAACAGTCAAGGAGGAGCTGAAATAAAAGATTCAAAATGTTCCATATGCACAATTAGCGTATTTCTCTCAAATGTATTGCATACATTTGTTTACATACCTGTTAGTGAGCATTTCTCCATGGCCGAGATAATCTATTCACCTGACAGGTGTGGCATATCAAGAAGCTGATTAAACAGCATGATCATTACACATGTGCACTTTGTGCTGGGGACAATAAAAGGCAACTCTAAAATGTGCAGTTTTGTCACATAATACAATGCCACCGATGTCTCAAGTTTTGAAGGAGTGTGCAATTGGCATGCTGACAGCAGCATTGTCCACCATATATGTTGCGAGAGAATTGAATGTCCATCTCTCTACCATAAGCCGCCTCCAACGTCGTTTTAGAGAATTTGGCAGTATTTCCAACTGGCCTCACAACCGCAGACCACGTGTATGGCATTGTGTGGGTGAGCGGTTTGCTGATGTCAATGTTATGGTAATGGTATGGGCAGGCATAATCTACGGACAACGGACACAATTGCATTTTATTGGTGGCAATTTGAATGCACAGAGATACCGTGATGAGATCAAGAGGCCCATTGTCGTGCCATTCATCCGCTGCCATCACCTCATGTTTCAGCATGATAATGCTCATGTAAGTCGCTCTGGACAAGAGCGTCTGCTAAAATGAAAAAAAATAAATAATAATAATAATAATGCACAGCCCTATGTCGCAAGGATCTGTACACAATATCTGGAAGCTGAAAATGTCCCAGTTCTCCCATGGCCTCCATACTCACCAGACATGTCACCATTGAGTATGTTTGGGATGCTCTGTATCGATGTGTGCGACAGCATGTTCCAGTTCCTGCAAATATCCAGCAACTTCGCACAGCTATTGAAAAGGAGTGGGACAACATTCCACAGGCCATAATCAACAGCCTGATCAACTCTATGCGAAGGAGAAGTGTCGCGCTGCATGAGGCAAATGGTGGTCACACCAGACACTGACTGGTTTTCTGATCCTACCTTTTTTTTTTAAAGGTATCTGCGACCAACATATGCATATCTGTATTCCCAGTCATGTGAAATCCATATATTAGGGCCTAATGATTAAATTGACTGATTTCCTTATATGAACTGTAACTCAGTAAAATCTTTGAAATTGTTGCATGTTGCGTTTATATTTTTTTTCAGTATACATCTAGCTATTCTTGTCTGCTTGTAGGCTACTTAGTTCACCTGACACTTGTTGACAGCTTACTGTGTTAGGTCTCATTCCCACAGCCCAAATAAAAACCCTTAAATGAACCCAGTGACTCCAATCAGAAGGGCTGGGTCTTATTCATTAGGGCTCACAGTAGCAAACATTTTAGCAAAGAAAAAAACAAATAAGCCTTTCTTATTGGACAGGTTTAGATAGAACCTCCACGATTTGGGAAATGTTCTTCCATTTCGTACCTACGTAACAAGACCCATGGATGGTGTGACGTATCACATGATCCTTGTCTACCAAGGCCAAGGTGTTCTGTTACCCGAGACACCCTCTCACTAACCTCTTACGCAAAAGGTAGACACCTAAGTATTGGCGTCAATGTCAATTAGCATTGCACTGTCTCACCATTCATGATGCTTGGCCTTCAATGAACCCAATGCCACCTGAACAAAACAATGTGTCATACAGTAGGTGTTGCACTATGTTTCTTTGGATGGCAATGCATTTTGAATGGAGAGCCAGGAAACATTTCCATTATGGATGAGATGTTATACCCTGCAGTGACGCATTGAGGCTTATAGCCAGTTTCCTTCCCGGTGCTCGATTGATGTCTGTGTGGCGCGGTATACTGGCGAAGCATGATGTTTTGAGATGTTTTGTGTTTGCCTGACTGTGTCCACAATCAGCTCACACAACCACCTTCATCTCTGTCCTCTGTTCCAAGAACCAATGTGGTACTTGTTCAATTGGCAAAGTTATTTAGGAGATCTTACCTGGTCTTAATGAAGTTCCAAACAGAGGCACAATGATCCCTGCTCCTTCCCACCATGCTCTCAACCAGCTGCTATACCTTACTGCTCTATCTGCACGAAGGGATAAGACTGAGTCACAAGTCATCATCGTATGTGTCCTAGTCCCTGCAATTCACTGCACATTCAGATGGTGCTCATTCCATTTCCCCCCACACACCTTTCATGTGTGCCGTTTGAGTGATGATCCACGTTACCGCCGTTTTCCTAAGATAACAACTGTCAGAAGAGAGTAATTAGCCAGGGGAGTGGCGCGTGGGTGCCTCGCCACGTCCACATGCTGATTCAAACCAGCTTGTCCCCAGAGAGAGAGAGAGAGAGAGGGAAGGAGAGAGAGAGCGGGAAGGAGAGAAAGAGAGGAAAGGAGAGAGGGGGAAGGAGAGAGAGAGGGAAGGAGAGAGAGAGCGGGAAGGAAGGAGAGAACGAGGGAAGGAGAGAGCAAGAGAGAGAGAAGAGGAAGAGAGAGGGAAGGAGAGAGAGGCTCTGTTCCACTGCGCTCCAGCCTCCGCCCGCTGGGCCCAGCATCCTGCCCTTCCCTGTCCCTCCCTGACACCTCATCCATTCCCCTAACCCTCTCCAAACATTCCCCCCTCCAATGGCAACATTTCCTGCCCCACCATTCCTCCCCTCTTTGCGCCCATACCCAGAATTGTCCCCATCCACACCTTCTGTGCCGCCTCCCTCTCTCCTTCGTGACAGTATGTCCATAGCAACACATCCCCCCTACACATTTACACATTCTTCATCCTGCCCAATCTGGCACAAAACCACCTCACTCCCCCCCCCCCACCCCACACACACACCACCTCGCCCATTCCCCAAATCCCCTACCACCTCCACCTCCCTCTCTACGGAAGTCCTGTTTGTGAATCATCACATCCTGTTTTCTGTTTGATGTGGTGTTGCATCTGCTCAGGCAGCCACACTGCTTCATTACCCCATCAGACTTCTTCACTTCCTGTATGGATGTACAGGTGCTGCTGCCTGAGAGAGGGTTTGGGATGGCAGGCTTAGTGTGGAGGCAGTGGGATCCATGCATCTCAATCCCCACACGTAGGCGTGTAGTCTGCCTTCCAGTATCGCTGTACCCATTAGTGCTAATCTGGAGCTTCCGATGCTTTCTTCTAAAGCTCTGTGGGGTGAGCATAGTAAAAAAATGCTTTATTAGCATACTCAATCACTCAAATCACAGACAAGGTGAAGCTTGTGTATGGAGTGATAATAGTGGCAACATAAATTTAATTGGAATTCAACTTTTATGTTGGCATTAATGTCACTTCAAACTTATCATAGTGAAAGTCTAACTAACAGTTGTCTTATGGAAAACACATGGAGAGAGATTTTGCTTGGAACATTCACAAATAGCTCCGCTTACATCAGCATCTTGCGATGGCAACGCTAACAACCTACTCCCTAGCTCTGTTTGTTTATGTAGAAGACACCCTGATAATGTTCTGCCTGAAATATGCAGGAGAAAAATGCCTGGAATTAAATTCACATGGCAGAACAAGGCAGTCAGTCAGATGTAGGTATCTAGGATACACAGGCCGTCTGTGTTCAATGGGTAGGTCTAAACATGACATTCATGGTAATATTAATGATTGTAATGATATGAAGGAATGTTGGATTGCCATTTTTTATTTCTGAAGACATGCGTGCCGTCTGCATACCACGTATGCACAGAAATGCAGAGCTAGCCGAGAGGAGTCTGGCTATGTGAGTATGTTCTGCTAGGCGGTTAGAAGAACACTGGTGGTAGCAGAAATAATGCTGCAAAAAATCTTGCAGGAAATAATGTTGCAAAAACATAATTAGTGCTTGTCTGCCTGAATGTCTTAGGCACATTTGAGATTCAGAGACTACTTTTTGCTGAATAAAGACACATGCTAAAAACAGGCATGGCAAAGTTGTTGAAATGAACATCAACTGACACTATTCAACAGCTTTCTTCCCCCACTAGAGTGTGTCTTAAAAATGTTAGGTAAACAAAAAACAGGTGTGTGGCGAGGAGGTTTTGCTTTCTCCTTCCTCCACTCAACTTTCTTAAAGTCCCTATGCATGTAGAGAGGTTAGGGGTTAAAAGATTATTAACGCCACCTTGAAATTCTACTGGCTGCTTAACTAGACTAGCAACATCCACTAGAATAGAGTTTTCTACTGCTACAACTGAGTTGTAGTGCAGAACTCAGAAGCGTGAAGAATGTACAGGTGTGTATTCAGAGGCCATTGACTCAAAGCAGACACTCACGCTGATGATTTACGCTGAACAAAAATATAAATGCAACATGCAACAATTTCAAAGATTTTACTGAGTTACAGTTCATATAAGGAAATAATTGGATTGAAATAAATAAATTAGGTCCTAATCTATGGATTTCACATGACTGGGAATATAGATAATTGTGACCAGATATGTTGGTCACAGATACCTTAAAAAAGAGGGAGGGGCGTGGATCAGAAAACCAGTCAGTATATGGTGCGACAACCATTTACCTCATGCAGCGCGACACATCTCCTTCGCATAGAGTTGATTAGGCTGTTGATTGTGGACTGTGGAATGTTGTCCCACTCCTCTTCAATGGCTGTGAGAAGATGCTGGATATTGGCGGGAACTGGAACACGATGTCATACACATCGATCCAGGGCATCCCAGACAAGTTCAATGGGTGACATGTCTGGTGAGTATGCAGGCCATGGAAGAACTGGGACATTTTCAGCTTCCAGGAATTGTGTACACATCCTTGCGATATGGGGCCCTGCATTATCATGCTGAAGCATGAGGTGATGGCGGTGGATGGCACAACAATGGGCCTCAGGATCTCGTCACAGTATCTTTGGGCATGCAAATTGCCATTGCAAGCTCACTCAATGTGGCATTGTGTTGTGTGACAAAACTGCACATTTTAGAGTGGCCTTTTATTGTCCGCAGTACAAGTACAGTACCTGTGTAATGATGTCATGGTGTTTAATCAGCTTCTTGATATGCCACACCTGTCAGGTGGATGGATTATCTTGGCAAAGGAGATTTAAGAGAAATACGCTTTTTTTGCGTATTACACATTTCTGGGATCTTTTATATCAGCTCATGAAACATGCGACCAACACTTTACATGTTGTGTTTATATTTTTGTTCAGTACTACAATGGGAGTGTATCAGTTAGTCTCCCATCTGTCAAGAGATACAGTATGCAGCTAATGTATCATGCCAATAATGTATATAAACCCTGCAGTGGAGGCTGCTGAAGGGAGGACAGCTCATAATAATGGCTGGAATGGCGCAAATGAAATGGGATCAAACACATAGAAACCATGTGTTTAGTACCATTCCACTAATTCCGCACCAGCCATTACCACGAGCCCGTCCTCCCCAGTTAAGGTGCCACCTTTCCATGGTGGAGACTGAGGCCATGGAGAAGTATGTGGCGGAGACCCTGAAACAGGGGTTCATCAGACGCTCTACCTCTCCTGCCTCCGCCAGCTTCTTCTTTGTGGCCAAAAAAGACGGAGGACTGAGACCATGCATTGACTTCAGGGGGCTGAACGCAGTCACCACCAAGTACCGGTACCCCCTCCCTCTGGTTCCGTCGGCCATCGAGCAGCTACGAGGGGCCCGGTACTTTACCAAGTTGGACCTGAGGAGTGCCTACAACCTGATCCGAATCCGGGAAAGAGACGAGTGGAAGACAGCATTCAGCACTACCTCAGGCCACTATGAATACTGCGTCATGCCCTACGGCCTCGCCAACGCACCTTCTGTGTTCCAGTCTTCGTCAATGACGTGTTCAGGGACATGCTGAGTAGACTGGTGGTGGTGTACATCGACGATATCCTGATCTACTCAGCTACGTTCGAGGAGCACATCAGGGACATCCGAGCTGTCCTACTCCACCTCCAGGAACACAGTCTGTTGGTGAAGGGGGAGAAATGCAAATTCCACCAACAGGCCATCTCCTTCCTGGGATACCGGATCAGTCCTCAGGGGGTGTTCATGGAAGGAGTGAAGACGGATGCCGTCAGGTCATGGCCAGTTCCCACCACCATCAAGGGCCTACAGAGCTTCCTGGGCTTCGCTAATTTCTACCGCCATTTCATCAGGTCCTTCAGCTCCATAGCCGCCCCGCTCACCTCTCTCCTTAAGGGTGGGCCTCAGAAGCTGGCCTGGAACCCTGAGGCTGACACTGCCTTCAAGAGGCTGAAGGAGAGTTTCACCACAGCGCCCATCCTAAAACACCCAGATCCATGTCGTCCTTTCATCCTGGAGATGGACGCATCAAAGGAGGGCGTGGTGCGGTCCTCTCCCAGCGGCACGGTAAGCCAGAGAAAATGTATCCCTGTGCCTTTTTCTCTAAAAAGCTTACCCCCGCAGAGAGGAACTATGGAGTTGGAGACAGGGAACCGTTGGCGGTGGTCCTCGCTCTGGAGGAATGGAGACACTGGCTGGAGGGGGCAGTCCATCCATTCCGGATTCTTACTGATCACAGGAATTTGGAGCACATACGGGCAGCGAAATGGATGAACTCTCGTCAAGCCAGTGGGCCCAATTTCTCACTCGCTTCACATTCATTCTGTCCTACCGCCCAGGATCCCAGAATGTGAAGGCCGCGTGCACTCTCCAGGATGCACTATACCAGAGAAAGGAAGGATCTGGGGGGTCCTATCCTGCCCTCGTCTCTCATCGTTGCTCCTGTCGTTTGGGATGTGGACGAAGACATCCGCCTGGCGGCTCAGGAGGACCCAGCGCCTGCCAACAACCCTCTGGGGTGCGTGTATGTACCCACCAGTGACCATGACCGCCTGCTGATCTGGGCGCACACCACCCTTACGGCAGGGCACTCTGGTATTACGCGCACCCTGTATTCTCTAGCCCAAAAATACTGGTGGTCCACCTTGGCTTCTGATTTCTCCCGCTACGTCAACTCCTGTTCCGTATGTTCCCAAACGAAGACACCTCGGAACACCCTGGCAGGCAAACTAGTTCCTCTCCCAGTGCCTCAGCGACCTTGGTCCCACCTGTCCATAGACTTTGTTACCGACCTTCCACGTTCTGACGGCTTCACCACAGTCATGGTGGTTGTAGATCGGTTCTCCAAATCATGCCGTTTTTTGCCACTAACTGGTCTTCCTTCTGCTCTCCAGGTTGCTGAGGTCCTGTTCCAACAGTTCTTCTGGCATTATGGACTTCCGGAGGACATCGTCTCGGACTGTGTCCCCAATTCACCTCCCGAGTGTGGAAGGCTTTCCTGGAGAAGATCAGGGCCATGGCCAGCCTCACTTCCGGGTATAGGCCTCAGTCGAATGGGCAGGTGGAGCGCATGAACCAGGAGCTGGGGAGGTGTCTTCGTTGCCACTGTCAGGACCGGCAGGGTGAGTGGGCAAGGTTTCTTCCCTGGGCAGAAAATGCCCAGAACTCCCTCGTTGACTCCTCCATGGCGCTCACTCCCTTCCAGTGCGCCCTGTGGTACCAGCTGGCCCCTTGGACACCCAGCCAGACCGATGCGCCCGCTGTCGACGAGTGGTTCCACAGGGCCGGACAGGTCTGTCTCCGTATTCCAGCCTGGGGATCGTGTCTGGCTGTCCACAAAAAACCTCCCTCTCCGCCTGCCCTGCAAGAAACTGAGCCCCTGTTTGTGGGGCCGTTTAAAGTCCTCCGGTGGATAAATGAGGTATCATAGCGGCTCCTTCCCCCTCACTACCGTGTCTCACCCACTTTTCATGTGTCTCTCCTCAGGCCGGTGGATTCTGGTCCTCTGGCTGATGCCGTCCCCCAGGGTACGCCTCCTCCGCCCATGGACATTGACGGGAGTCCGGCGTATGCGGTGAGGGACCTGCTGGACTCCAGGTTCCGTGGGGGACGGCTCAATTACTTAGTGGACTGGGAGGGGTATGGTCCTGAGGAGAGGAGCTGGGTTCCGGCTGGGGACGTTCTGGACCCCAACCTAATTCGGGACTTCCAACGTCGCCACCCTGACCGGCCCGCTCCTCGTCCTCGGGGTCGTCCTCCTGGCCAGCGACGTCCAGCGGCTGGAGCCGCACATCCGGGGGTGGGTGTACTGTCACATTTTCCCTATTACCCAAAAGTACTCATTACATTTTGAATGCTTTGCAGGACAGGAAAATTGTCCAATTCACACACTTATCAAGCGAACATCCCTACCTCCTCTGATCTGGCGGACTCACTAAACACAAATGTTTTGTTTGTAAATTATGTGTGTTGGAGTGTGCCCCTGGCTATCTGTAAATTAACAAAAACAAGAAAATTGTGCCGTCTGGTTTGTTTAAAATAAGCAACTTTAAATGATTTACTTTTATTTACGATACTTAAGTACATTTTTGCAATTACATTTACTTTTGATACTTAAGTATATTTAAAACCAAATACTTTTAGACTTTCACTTTTACTTCAGTCATTTTCTATTAAGGTATCTTGACTTTTACTCAAGTATTACAGTTGGGTACTTATTCCACACTGCCGGTCGGCCATATTGGCACTCCTCAGAAAAGCAGTCCTCCATAGCAGTGGTTCTCAAACCTCTCCTCGCAGACCCTCAGACATTTCATAATTTAGTTGTAGCTCTGATCTAGCTCACCTGATTCACCTATTCAAGGGCTTGATGATTAGTTGATAAGTTGAATAAGGTGTGCTAGCTCTGGAATAGATCAAATACAGTACATGGAACAGGTGGGGGATCCAGAGGAGAGGTTTAAGAAGCACTGCTCCATAGGAATGAATGGAATTCTACAGTATTTCATTTAAATGTTCAAGGACAAAATTACATGTATTTAAGTTTTAAGAAATGTGTCTCAGACGATCCCACAGGTGAAGAAGCCGGATGTGGATGTCCTGGGCTGGCGTGATTACATATGAGGTCGATTGGAAGTAGGGCTGTTAGCTAGGGTGTTACAGTAACGGTATTACCGCCACACCGGTGGTCACGAGTCAAGAAGGCAATCAAATTCCACATGACCATTTAATCACAGAAATTAGGCTTCTCCAAGCTGTGATGCTGCTGATGGTCATTAGTAGCCTACCAAACTTGCTAATTGCCTGGTACTCAGCACTCTATTGTCCCTCTAATCACTCTAACATCAATGGAAATGTAATCGAAAATCTAATTCAAACACTTCATGAGAGCCTATGAGCTCATGTTGCGCAATATTTCTATAGATTTGACATTTTAGTCATTTAGCAGACGCTCTTATCCAGAGCGACTTACAGTTAGTGAGTGCATACATTTTCATACCGGCCCCCCATGGGAAACGAACCCACAACCCTGACGTTGCAAGCGCCATGCTCTACCAACTGAGCTACACGGGATTTGCAGTAGCGTGAGAACACAGAGTGATGGCCTCTATTAAAAAGAGGAGGATCGCATCAGCTTTCTATAGGCTATGCCTACTATATTTATTTCTCAACTTTCCTAAAATGAAGCACATTGCTTCTCTTTACAACAGGAGTATAGCCTACCTGGCTGGCATGAAAATGAACCATGGAAAAAGCATCCTCCATTCGCTATTTAAGTGCATAGTTGACATGTCTTTTTTCCCCTGCCGCTGTTTCGAGACAGGTGCATGATAATGGTCCATTCTAAATCAAAACCAATTTCACACCCCTTGACTTTTTCTAAATGTTGTTACATTACAGCTTCATTCTAAAATTGATTACATTGTTTATTTTTCCCTCATCAATCTACACACAATACCCCATAATAACAAAGCAAAAACAGGTTTTTATAAATTTTTGCTAATTTATTGAAAATAAAAAACTAAAATAAAACATTTACGTACAGTAAGTATTCAGACCCTTTACTCAGTACTTTGTTGAAGCACCTTTGCAGCGATTACATCATCGAGTCTTCTTGGGTATGAAGCAACAAGCTTGGCACACCTGTATTTGGGGAGTTTCTCCCATTCTTCTCTGCAGATACACTCAAGCTCCATCAGGTTGGATGGGGAGCGTTGCTGCACAGCTATTTTCAGGTATTTCCAGAGATGTGCGATCGGGTTCAAGTCCGGGCTCTGGCTGGGCCACTCAAGGACATTCAGAGACTTGTCCCAAATCCACTCCTGCATTGTCTTGGCTGTGTGCTTAGGGTCGTTGTCCTGTTGGAAGGTGAACTTTCGCCCCAGTCTGAGGTCCTGAGTGCTCTGGAGCAGGTTTTCATCAAGGATCTCTCTGTACTTTGCTCTGTTCATCTTTGCCTCGATCCAGTCCCTGCCGCTGAAAAACATCCCCACAGTATGATGCTGCCACCACCATGCTTCAATGTAGGGATTGTGTCAGGTTTTGTCCACACGTGACGCTAGTTTTTGCTTTGTCATTATGGGGTATTGTGTGTAGATTGCTGAGATCTTTTTTTTTTTTATCCAAGGCTGTAACGTAACAACATTTGGAAAAAAACAACGGGTCTGAATACTTTCCGAAGGCACTGTATTTAAAGACAAGATTAAATCAGGAATACTCTGATGGGTGACAATATTAGCCTATCACTTGTGCGTTATATATTATCACTTGTGAATGATGCCCAGCATAAGGCAAGAAACAGTGCCTAGCCCATAGGCCTAAATGTTTTGATAAGGTTTGTATCACAACTAAAGTGTCCAAATAACTTCTTAAATTAAACACATTAATCTGCTTTACAAGGGGTGTAGAGCCTAACTGGCATATATATGCAGCGTGTGAGTTTCAAATTTAGGGAAGATCATTTTCACCATAAAATGTACCTTTATAATAAAAAGCATTATATGCATAATCACTTTTGTGGTCACTTTTGATAATGGTCTTTTCCCGCTAATGGAACATTCGCGCTTATAGCCTACTGCCGTGTGTGCATTGCTGCGCTTATAATGTGAAGAAATAGCCTAATAGTTTATCAACATTTCAAGCTAAACGTTCTGATCTGGTGCGTCAGCCTCATTGCGTAAAAAAGGTTTTTTGATAATAGTGGTTGTATTAATTTGGGATCTATCGCATCCCACAACTGTCCCAGACTGTGTTTGGAATATTTATTTCTCGCACAGAATAGAATAGGTCAACTTTTGTACTATGGGGGTTAGTAGATTGACATAGGATAGTGCTTTTGCTGTTCATTAGGCCTACTCATCTTGTTGGCTGACAAAAAGTAAATGTGGACGGTTCTTCCAATATCTTCAATATGCACCTCGGAATTGGATAAGGACGCGGACAGTTGAGTCCCCGATGTGTCTGTCTTCACTTGCAGCCTGTGAGAAAGACCCGATCACGTGATGGAGAGCCATGTGAGTGAGAGGTGCTTCGGAGCACACAGTACTCAGGGAGAAGGGTATTATAATTATTATATTTTGCCCAAGGACACAAAGGCATGGATTTTTTTAGGGGGCATTACGGCCACACAAAGGGGATGCCGCAGGGAAAGTTGTGAATGTGAGACTGCGCAAAAAACAAAGCAGATCTCATGCCGTTCAAGGAACCTTTTTCAAATCATCATTAGAGTTGCATCATGCAGCTTTAAAATGTATTAAAAATCAAAACATATATCCCAACGTTTGTAGAACAACTGAAGTTACATTAATAACTCTAAATTAAGCATATAGGAGTACCTATTTGTTAACCGCTCAACACAGAATAGCCGCATGCGCGCACTCCCTCAAATCGTTTGGAGAAAATAATATCCTTTCTATTTTATTCAGCTTTGTTCAATTGTATTCTTCATACTATAAAATAATATAGAATAATGCCACGGAATTCTTGTCTGTTAAATGAACTAGTGTAGCCCACAGCCATATGGCATAGCCAGATCAGGACCTAACATAAGGACAACTCAGAGTATGCTATTCTGTTCTTCTGATATAGACTACATTTTCTTCAGGTTTCTTTAGACCTGTCTAAAATAAATAATGGATTTATTGTGAAGGTGTAGGCTATATTACATGGATTTATTATACATTTGAAAATGTAGATGTTCCAGAGGTCTGCATCAGTGGCTTGTAGGCTATGTGTGGAAGCCAGGAGATGCTACATGTGTTTATGTTAATTACGGTCAATTACCGTGAGACCGGCAGTTATTTACTTGACAATCATCGGCTGATTAAATTTCGTGACCGCCACAACCCTATTTGGACTTACTTCGCTGTACATTTCAAAGTGCTGAACAAATAGTTATATTGACTACGTCCATCCTAGCTCGCTTATTAATGTCTTAATTGAAATTACGGATTGCCTCTTATCCGCTTGTCGTCCCCTTATGCCATAGTTTGTACATCTCAAATGTCAGTAGAAACCACATTTGTTTAAGCAAGTCAGCCATATCAGCTATGTTTTTTTCAAAGGCAGTAAATGTGGCTGAATGAACTGTTTCGCTGCCAGACAAGGCTCCGCTGATAGCCAGGTGTAGCAGTGGTAAGCTGTTGGGACTGCTGTTGGGACTCTGCTGCTGGGACAGCTTTATTTAGGCCCTAACAGTGGGTGGGCACCGTTTGTCACCGTTATAGTGCAATTAATATATTGTTTGGTGTTGTGTTGTGTTATGTAATGGGTTTGCTGGCATGCACTTTAGTTTTTATGCCCCACCAAGATTGACATACTAAAATCGCCATTGTGTGTAGGTTGCAACAAGCGACTGCTCAATCTGTAGAACGTGGGGGACCCCAATTTCAACTCCCTATGTCATCAAGGGAAGTCTCTAAATGTGCTCAGTGCACTGCTTGGCTTTGCTGCAATGCTAATTATCAAGTAAAGTTTGCTGTAAGGGCTTATAAATTAGTTACAGTGTTACATCTATTGCTGTCTGACACTACATATTATCCCTAGCCATTGTGAATCTGAAAAGGTACATTTTCTCCATCATCAGGTTTCTGTAGGACTAGTCAGGGAGCCTTAACAAAAGGGCCTGTTTACTTTACTTTTCATTAATACTTTGCATAATGCGTTACTCACGATGAAACATATGAGCTCCAAAACAGTGAGAGGAGACAGAGAGTGAAAGGAACAAAAGCCCTGAGGTAGGTAGGCCATCTGTACACCACACACAAGCAAGTGAAATCCAACACTCTGATCTGCTTCTGTGTAAGGGAATCCATCTTTGCGTTAATCAGCTGAATCAAGGATGGTCCAAACAGGTGGAAAATGTCGATATTGCGATTCATTAAGCACACAGGAGGCCGAAACAATCAGCGTTCAGTTTGCTTTCATGTTTTGACGCTAACACATTACTTTTTGAACGGCTTAAAAAAAGTAATGTGTACGGCAGTTCAAAACGTTGTACTTCTGATCCTCTTGATTTCTCCCCTCTCTCTTTGAGGATAATAAGTAAAACGTTTGGCAAGCTGCTGTGGAAAAAAAGAGCCTGGCTCTTTCAAGTTGTTCACGGGATAGAGGATATCAAGTCAGAGTAAAAAAATTGCAGATTGTAAAAATTGACCAAATGTTCTCTCTGTGACACAGCTGGGAGACGGCGGAGGCCAAATTCTGATCTAATCTCCGCAGGGCTGCTGGCTCAGGTTCGCAAAGTCACCGGGCTTCAAAGTGCTCCGCTGTGTCCTCCACAGAGGGAGCTGTGCTGAACTCCTGTCAATAGTTGTCAAATTGCAATCTCTCCACCTCATACATGCTACAAATCATCAGCCGGTCAGAAAGATCTGCCCTCTGTTGAGTTCATGTTGGAAACTGTACTGGGCTTCTGAAAATGTGTGATTCCCAATGTGAGTATTGAGTGCACTGCTCTTTTGAACCCGGGAAATAAGTTAGACTGGTTTGTGGGTGAGTTACGAGTTTGAGGATGTTTCATAACTGTCAGTGACTATTTAGGACATTTTTTAAAATTAAATCTCTATCGCTGAAGTATCGCGGAAGATCCACGTTAAAAGGTAATTTCCAAAATATGTAGCATTTACCGTGGATGCAGAACATTGCCTTTACATTTCAGTCGATCTATAACGAGGATCTTCCACGACATTTCTGTGATACGGATTGAATCCAGCCCTAAATACACTGAGTGTATAAAACATTAAGAACACCAGCTCTTTCCATGACATAGACTGACCAGGTGAATCCAGGTGAAGGCTATGATCCCTTATTGATGTCACTTGTTAAGTCCACTTCAATCAGTGTAGATGAAGGGGAGGAGACAGGTTAAATAATTATTTTTAAGCCTTGAGACAATTGAGACATGGATTGTGTATGTGTGCCATTCAGAGGGTGAATGGGCAAGACAAAATATTTAAGTGCCTTTGAACGGGGTATGGTAGTAGGTGCCAGGCACACCGATTTGTGTCAAGAACTCAACAGTTTCCCGTGTGTATCAAGAATGGTCCACCACCCAAAGGACATCCAGCCAATTTGACACAACTGTGGGAAGCATTGATGTCAACATGGGCCAGCATCCCTGTGGAACGCTTTCGACACATTGTAGAGTCCATGCCTCGACGAATTGAGGCTGTCCTGAGGGAAAAAGGGGGGAGCAGCTCAATATTAGGAAGTTGTTCCTAATGTTTGGTATACTCAGTGTATGTTTCAACATCCCAGAGACCAGTTCCAGTCCATGGACTGAAGGTTGAGTACACACATCTATGAACACAACACGGCTAGAACTCCAGTAATATCAGTACTGTATGAACCTCTTTACTCCCAAGTGTTGTTACACTAGGTGTGCATACAAGATAACAATATACAGTATTGTAGGTAATTATTTGTTATAATATTGTTTTAACACACAGTCACCCCACGGCCAATAAGCTGCTAGTGCTTAACAGGAGCTGCATGATATCCCATATTTTGAGTTGGGGGGGTCTACTAAGCTATTTGGAATTGCTTTAAGAAGGTCATACCAAGGATCATTTAGCTATTTGATTTTTTTAAGACCCCTTGAAGTATCCCCCCAAAAATGTAAAAACAAATTGCAGAATGTTTTTTGGGCCCTAACTGCTATTATCCCATACAAACGCATTGAATAACATATTCACTATAAGGAACAACAGATAGTCCCCCCCAAAAATCTAAAGGAAGTTTGTTCTGAATTGTCTGTCCTATATCTGAGAGATATAAACGTCCCTTTTTCAGGACCCTGTCTTTCAAAGATTATTAGTAAAAATTCACAGATCTTCATTGTAAAGGGTTTAAACACTGTTTCCCATGCTTGTTCAATGAACCATAAACAATTAATGAACATGCACCTGTGGAACGGACGTTAAGACACTAACAGCTTACAGACGGTAGGCAATTAAGGTCACAGTTATGAAAACGTAGGACACTAAAGAGGCCTTTCTACTGACTCTGAAAAACAGCAAGGAGGCATGAGGACTGCATATGTGGCCAGGGCAATAAATTGCAATGTCAGTACTGTGAGATGCCTAAGACAGCGCTACAGGGAGACAGGACGGACAGTTGATCGTCCTCGCAGTGGCAGACCACGTGTAACAACACCTGCACAGGGTCGGTACATCCGAACATCACACCTGCGGGACAGGTACAGGATGACAACAACAACTGCCTGTGTTACACCGGAACGCACAATCCCTCCATCAGTGCTCAGACTGTCCGCAATAGGCTGAGAGAGGCTGACCTGAGGGCTTGTAGGCTTGTTGTAAGGCAGGTCCTCACCAGACATCACCGGCAACAACGTCGCCTATGGGCACAAACCCACCATTGCTGGACCAGACAGGACTGGCAAAAAGTGCTCTTCACTGACGAGTCGCGGTTTTGTCTCACCAGGGGTGATGGTCGGATTCGCGTTTATCGTCGAAGGAATGAGCGTTACACCGAGGCCTGTACTCTGGAGCGGAATCGATTTGGAGGTGGAGGGTCCGTCATGGTCTGGGGCGGTGTGTCACAGCATCATCAGACTGAGCTTGTTGTCATTGCAGGCAATCTCAACACTGTGCGTTACAGGGACGACATCCTCCTCCCTCATGTGGTGCCCTTCCTGCAGGCTCATCCTGACATGACCCTCCAGCATGACAATGCCACCAGCCATACTGTTTGTTCTGTGCGTGATTTCCTGCAAGACAGGAATGTCTGTGTTCTGCCATGGCCAGCGAAGAGCCCGGATCTCAATCCCATTGAGCACATCTGGGACCTGTTGGATCGGAGGGTGAGGGCTAGGGCCATTCCCCCCAGATGTGTCAGGGAACTTGCAGGTGCCTTGGTGGAAGAGTGGGGTAACATCTCACAGCAAGAACTGGCAAATCTGGTGCAGTCCATGAGGAGGAGATGCACTGCAGTACTTAATACAGCTGGTGGCCACACCAGATACTGACTTTTACTTTTGATTTTGACCCCCCCCCCCCCCCCCTTTGTTCAGGGACACATTATTCTATTTCTGTTAGTCACATGTCTGTGGAACTTGTTCAGTTTATGTCTCAGTTGTTGAATCTTGTTATGTTCATAGAAAAATTTACACATGTTAAGTTTGCTGAAAATAAACGCAGTTGACAGTGAGAGGACGTTTCTTTTTTTACTGAGTTCATGTATTTTTGGCACTAAACAGTCTCCATATTTACATTTAAATTTTAGACATTTAGCAGACGCTCTTATCCAGAGTGACTTACAGTTAGTGAATGCATAAAAGTTTTATTTATTTATTTTTATTTAATTTTTTATTCTGGCCCCCCGTGGGAAACGAACCCACATCCCTGCCGGCCAAACCCTCCCCTACCTTGGACGACGCTGGACCAATTGTGCGCCGCCCATGGGTCTCCTGGTCGCGCCCATGGGTCTCCTTAGACCACTGCGCCACACTTCCATAAATGTTTTAAACTGGTACAGGGAGACCTTCAGAGGAGTCTTGTGAGAAGACTGATCTTTGGGATGTCTCATGGTCTGACAAACACCGCTCTAGTTCTGTCACCTTTGACTGCAGATGCTGAAGTGCGACATCGACGGATGCGGTGGAATGAGAAGCATATATATATATCTCTAGCTTAAATTGACCGATTTTTATGGGGATAATTGTATTATGCTAATTAGACTCTAGGGGGTTAAGATGTTAAGTGTGAGGTAAAGAAAGGCTTTTCCACCAACCATTCACCTCAAAATCAATGCCAGGGATAGAGGGAGGCACACCTTTGATTTGTACACACCTTTGCTTATGACAATACAAAAATCGTTGTGTTTCTAATAATGTGCTGCCACATTTCAAATGTTGTTATGAGATTTATAAAATTGTGTTTGTTTAGTGTTAGTCTATAGTAAAAGGTGTGTATGCTACTTGATATATGTCTTAATATTGAGGCATAATAGTGTTGTTAAACCTTGAGATAAAACTGCTCTCTCCCAGTAAGCTTCTGATGTGGATATCTGCCACACATTTTTACCTAAAGCCAATGCCATGAGCCCTAAGACTGAATCCAAGTCTCAGGCACATACTTTTCTTGTTTAAGCGGCTTTGATTCTAAGGAAGGCCATCTCGTACATATATACTGTACAATCTATAGCCTCCTTTATTTTTCTCCCTCTCTCATTCCTCGTCGCTCTGGAATCACGGACTTGTGTTTTGTCTGGCCGAAGCCCTAGCATTTCTCCTGAGGTTGGGACCAATCACAAGGTCTTGGGTTGTTCTTAAAAAGAACCTTATGTTTCTATTTCCTCCACCGACAGGCAATACAATTGATCCGTTGATGTCTGCAGACACGGCCAAGTGCACACGGTCTATGTAGCCTACACACTTCCTCTACTCCTTGTTCCATCCGTGTCACACACCCATTGACATATTTGGGTTGGTAATTAAGAAATCCGAAGCAAAGCAGGGTATAAGATGAAACGTCTGACTTTGGTGTGTGAGGCAGTCGTGAGCCAAGTCCTTTCGCATGAGAGCCTTGAGGAACTGGCATTAGTGGTAGTAGAAAGGAAAGGCAAAGGCCAGACGTTCCCAATGGCAAGACAGACATTTTGGGCCTAGATTGAGGTGCACTTGCGTTTTATTCCATGCTGGGAACATGTAATCATTTGAAAGGGGATCATGTTGAAGTGGGGACTCTAATGGAACCACACCTTATCTAAACAAAGTACCCCATTTAGACATTGGCGTTTAAACACATTCCTAGCTGAGAAATAGGGAGTTTTGAAGTTTGAATAGCCCCATCATTAAAGCGATACGATGAAGCTGAAGAAAAACTCAAGAAGCAAAATGAATAAATCTGCTGAAGGAAAATATGACCGTCCCAAAATATGACTTCAGATGAATGTCGCTCCAGTAGTTGTGATGAATAAATAATTAGTGATTGAGACAGGACAGAGTCAAGTACACAGGGATAGGGTTACAGAGTGCAAGGTCTGGCACATTTCAGGGGAATAAGGAGGAGGGGGAAAAGTATGAGAGTCCTGTATGGCTTCTTAAAACTAACACTGTAATTGTTTATCTGGGCATAACAGAGACATACATAATTTGCCGCCAATGCAATTTGCATTTCTGCTTTGTCCGATCACTTTTTCCCCTCACTCCGACTTATGGAAAGATCCACAATGAGACATCCAGTGTAGCAAAAGGTTGTTGTGGGGGTTGATCCTCCCTACGTGCACAGAAAAATACTGCTTTAATTAGCTAGTATTTCACATTTAAATGTACAGTATCATAATCTTTATATTGGGGTACATCAGAGATAAAATGAAGGGTAGGACTATATCAACAATGGCTAGCGCCTCAACATTTGGTTGGTTTATAAGGGTGTAGCAGGTCTCACACTAACAAGGTAACATTGCTTATATGGCAACACCCATAGAGAGTGAATACTGTGGGCTATGGGATATAACTTATAGTGCTTTCATCAGGCATAGAGCACATCCTGAGGATAATTGGGCAATATGTTCATTTGAATCATGTGTTTTGTATCCAAGAACGGTGGTATTATTTTATTTGTTTGGATATTTGATTCATCCTTCTCAACCACTGAGGAAAACTTAACAAATCCTACACAACATTTCCTTCTGATCTAAGCCTTTCAGATGCACTGTGTATAGAAAAGTATGTGGACACCCCTTCAAATTATTGGATCCAGCTATTTCAGCCACACCCGTTGCTGACAGGTGTAGAAAATAGAGCACACAGCCATGCAATCTCCATAGTAAAAAAAGTCCGTCCTCAGCTGCAACACTCACTACCAAGTTCCAAACTGCCTCTGAAAGCAAATTCAGCACAATAACTGTTCGTAAGGAGCTTCATGAAATGGGTTTCCATGGCCGAGCAGCCACACACAAGCCTAAGATCACTATGCGCAATGCCAAGCATCGGCTGGAGTGGTGTAAAGCTCGCCACCATTGGAATCTGGAGCAGTGGAAATGCTTTCTATGGAGTGATGAATCACGCCTCACCGTCTGGCAGTCCGACGGATGAATGTGGGTTTGGCGGATGCCAGGAGAATGCTACCTGCTCGAATGCATAATGGTCTGGGATCTGGGGTCATAATGGTCTGGGGCTGTTTTTCATGGTTCGGGCTAGGCCCCTTAGTTCCAGTGAAGGGAAATATTAACTCTACAGCAAACAATGACATTGTAGACGATTCTGTGCTTCCAACTTTGTGGCAACAGTTTGAGGAAGGTCCTTTCCTGTTTCAGCATGACAATGCCCCCGTGCACAAAGCAAGGTCCATACAGAAATGGTTTGTAGAGATCGGTGTGGAAGAACTTGATTGGCCTGCACAGAGCCCTGACCTCAACCCCATCGAACACCTTTGGGATTAATTGGAACGCCGACTGCGAGCCTGGCCTAATGCTCTTGTGGCAGAATGGAAGCAAGTCCCCGCAGCAATGTTCCAACATCTAGTGGAAAGCATTCCCAGAAGAGTGGAGGCTGTTATAGCAGGAAAGGGGGGACCAATTCCATATTAATGCCCATGATTTTGGAATGAGATGTTTGATGAGTAGGTGTCCATGATACTTTTGGTCATGTGGTGTAGCTGGCTTATACAAGTATACAGACTTCCCCTGTGAGTCAGTGTGATCTTTTCACATACAGATGTAGGATCTTAATTTGGGCCAGTTTTCTACAGCAGGAAATTAATCCTGGAGCAACAGGAAATGTGAAATTATTATTTGGATTATAAAGTATGGACATTTTCTTTGTAGGGGTTGATTCATTTTTGGTTAGGGCAAATCAAGTCTGAGATTTTTTAACCTTGAATACACTACAAGTTTGCATTTCCAGCTCTGCAGGAAAATTCTCAACAACAAAATAGTGATCAAATTAAGATCCTACATCTGTAATAGAGGAAATATGATAGAAAATATTGAGGTGAGCGTGACAGGCCCAAATATCATTGGGAAAATGTTAGCCATCAGCAAGGAGCAGATAAGTAGTAAAACCACAATGCATCTGAATGGAAATCGACATGGAGCCGTTTAAACATTGCCTTGTCAGTAATTTATGGCTTTCTCTCCTCAGGAGGATCCAAACTTGGCATACTGCACCCCTCTTTCAGTCTGCGCCGCGTTGCTCATGGAGCAACATGCACGCAAAGACACAAACAATCACTCGTTCGTTTCTCAGGGTCAAATAAACATGGATAGAATTTCGTCAGAGCAAGCAGAATATTTATTGGAGATGGAAAGGGAGTGGTGGGAGGGTTGGAAGGCAACAAGATGTAAATGTTTTGATGGTGAACAGGCTTTTAGTGGAGCAGCACTCCAGACGGCAAGAGTCCAATTTAATCAGTTTACACCTGGCTTTGGCATGGTGATTATCTAAATGTTTAGATACAATGCACAGTACCAAACAAATGTCTAATTTACTTTTAGCTCACCATGAAGTTCATTGCTCTGTTATGAGCATGTTACTGTGGTAGACTTTTAATATGTTGTGTGTGATATGATATTGCTCTCTATCCTGTCAAATCTGGGTGTCCAGAACCATAAATATGTTGTTCTTGATGCCACAGGAATGTTTATCTTAGGTACTTCATTTTAATTGGTATGCTGACAACACAGTGTGCAGATACAGTATAATGCCAGCATTGAAATATCACCAATAGTACATTATCGTGTATATCCCTTCTGTAGCCCTTTATACTCGTACCCGTACACTGATAAGCACCTAAATTGAAACGCAGTAGCTGTACTGTAACATGCTATACATGACGTCAGAGCTCAGGGTCTCAGCTTCACAGCTCTCTATGGGTTTTGATGGACAGCCGTTCTGAACTTGATCAAGAAGTTGCCCCCATCCCTCCCAATAATTTAGCAACTTTAGCAAATGTTTTGTTTTCTGAGTGAGGGAAATGTTGTAAATTATGAGGAAGCCAAACACCGTGAGTCCAAATGTGCACTTCACATTTCCATATCATAAAACTCATGTAACATACTGTGTCAACGTTTATGATCACTATGTTTGATGTACAGTTACAAGATGACATGGTCTTGTGAAAGCCTAACACTGACTCAGATAACGATTTAAAAAGGAACATTTTTGGATTGTGTAAACAACAACAGTAATTGTGTAAATGTGGGGATGAAGGGCTGTGTTCCAAACAAAACAACTACACGTTTGCTTGCTCTAGTTCCTCAACGGCACAGCTAAGAGAGCTAAAAAAAAAGCACCTTATAGTTGAAGACTATTCTTTGAGTCATACAAGTGCATTGAAATTACTTAGGAACTGTGCACACTTTGGAGAGGTGTGTGACCACAACACCAGTCAAACCCTTGTCATTTTTTGGTCTTATGTTGCACCTACCCAAAATGTCCAAGAATATTCTTATTATGTTACTGAATGTATCCAGAGTATTTTCTGATTATATTATCAATAAATGTGGCGAAAATTACAGTTCATGTAAAATGCACATAAAATCAACAGTGTAATGTTTGGATTCAGTCTTGTGTCAGGTGAACTGTTGTGTCTTCACCTTTAGTCTAATAATTTTCCTATAATCTCCAAACGGTTCCGTTTTAATTGCTACTATGGTTTTGCATATGCTTTCCATATTTCCTCTGTAAGAAACATTTAAATGTATCCATATAGGCCATTCCCCACGAGTGTAAGGGGTTAAGGAGAGCCTAACACAGTAATGTTTTTTTCGTTATTCATCTGCACATTCAAATGAACTGTAAATAAATATTGTCATTAATTTGAAATTGCCTCAACAAATCAGCAATCATGCAGTGTGACTGTTTTTTAATCGTTATTTAAAGTAAATGCATGAACTGTGCATACAATGCATCAAAGGCCGTGAAAAATGCATCAAAGGCAGTGAAAATGCTGACTGCACAGCTTTGATCCTCCAATTTCACGTTTTTATTATCTGTCGTTAGGCGACCATTGTATTGGGCTATTATAATTAAAGCAACTGTCCTTAATTTGTTTTCAGCCAAACAGCAGCCCTGCCACTTAGTTTTCTACAAAGCTGAGGATATTGGAGTGGTAGGAAGGTTCTTCTAAGTTATATTCATGAAAAATAAATGGGTAATATCATGAATCAAAATGGCCATTGAACAACAGTAACGATCGTAGATTGTACCTTTAAGACCAACTCAATATGCGTGGGGGCCTAACAGTTCGGGTTCAGTCTCCCTCCATTATTAGTCTTTATACCCCACTGCCAGTCACAGGATACTCCCTCACACCACATGACACAGCGATTCATATCCAAAGAGAAAAATACATCTTCAGATATTTAATTTGCTGGGCTTTGAAGTAAACTGGCTTTTATTGTTTATAGTTAATCCATACATGGGGCTGGTGGAAGCGGCCAGGACAGTAAAAGCTGTCATATTGTTTTAGAGGATTATCTCTGATGAGCTCTGGATGAAGAGAGCCTGGATGGGATAGGTGGCTGGCTCAGGATGAAGTGGTAACCAGTGTTGTGGAGCCCAAACAAAGAAGCCACAGCAGGAGGTGAGTATCTGTTTTAATAATGGAATCACTATAAAGACAAATGTACATAACTTTGAGAAACAGTGCAGGTTTCCAGTAGTGCAAGTGTGCTTTAATGTGGCCCACAGTCATAACTCTGCATAGAAAACCTTATTGGCAGGGAGGGGCAGAGGGTGCATTTGTTACGAATCTCTTTCTGGAGTATGAAACAGGCTGGAAAAACATAACTGATCAATTGTCGTTTTAACAGTGGACACTTCCGTACTCTCTTAATTTCTGCAAAGGAGTGGGCAGGGTGTGTTAACGGGATCTGTCTCTTCACATCTCCCCCTATCATGACTCAGGATAAGACCCAGATGCAGACAGTTCGAGATAGCAAACATTTATTTACAAAAACATGGGGCAGTCAAACGACAGGTCAAGGGCAGGCAGAGGTCAGTATTCCAGAGCAGAGTCCGAAAGGTACAGAAACAGCAGGCAGGCTCAGGGACGGGGCAGGCAGAGGTCGGTAATCCAGAACAGTGTCACAAGGTACAGAAACAGCAGGTTCAGGGTCAGGGTCAGGACAGGCAGAATGGTCAAAACTGGGAAATACTGGAAAACAGGGGCTAGAGCAAAACAGGAGTACAGGAAAACCGCTGGTAGGCTTGACGAGACAAGACGAACTGGTAACTGACAAACAGAGAACACAGGTATAAATACACAGGGGATAATGGGGGAGATGGGCGACACCTGGAGGGGGGTGGAGACAAGCACAAAGACAGGTGAAACAGATCAGGGTGTGACACCCCCTCTATCCCTGATGCCTGTCATAATATGGTTGAAATACACTGTCACAACTTTTCTACATGGAAAGTAGATTTGTATCACCACCCTGTAGGTTCAATTTGTTTTCATAGGGCTTCATTTGTTCTGTGTGATTGCAAAAGTCCACATGTCGCAAAGCCGTGACGTTTCCCAAGATTGATGAATGTCCGATCAACCCCCCAAAAAATATATAACAATTGCATTTAGAAAATAGTGTTTACCACCAACTTTACAGCATCAACACCTATCCAGTCACATCTGTTGTCCTTTACTGAAGGTACTACAAGTCTACATGGACGTTTGCTAAACTTTCATGATGTCTCCATCCTACCCACACTTTAAGTTTCTAGCAGTGACATCGATAACATACTAACATCTATTCTGAAATACTGAACTGGGACATGAGACAGCTTATAGCCAAGATAAATATGTGAGCTAAAAAGCAGTTAAAAGCTTGTCTAAAACACATTTAGCAAAGTACTCTCTCGCCTGAAGTAACTCTCCCACCATCAGAATACTGATCTAATTCCCTGTGGGTTTATGACTTTTGATTTGGAAACTATTGCATCCCCACACAAAGTGGATTTATGTCTAAGGAAAATTGTTCAACAATAGATTATCAAATTTGCTTCCAAATTTGGCTGTGGGACAGAGTGGCTTCAAACTCAGGTCCTCTGCTTGCTAGGAAGCTGTGTTAGCCTGCTGAGCTAAACCCTAGGGTAGCTAGTGAAAGTGTTCAGGTCTCAGGCAAGGTTACTCATCATGCAAGTGCACTTACAACAGTTGAGATTACATATGGCAAATGTAGAAAACCTGACAAATTATTTTGAGAAAAGATTTTGAGCATTTGCTGCTTTTCCATTGAGCAGTGTCCGACATGGAGTATGTACTGGACACTCTTAATCCCTATGGTGTGTCAGAGAAATAATGAGAGTAGTATTAGCTGTGGCAGGGAAACTATGAAGTGGACAGCACTGAGAGCAGGGACTCTACATCAAAGGGAGACTGGCATGAGTCCACAGTGGACCTCTGATTGGAAATCGCTTGCACATGCTTAAATAGGTCCACTGGGCAGGAACTGAGGATGGAGGAGAACTTTGATCAGACAGTGAAAAAAGCCCCACTGCAGAAGCGCTATGACAAGACCATAGGCAGAGAACATTAAGAAGTGAGTGTTAGCACTCAGGTTGGTTGAGGTTTGAATCATAAATATCCTGCACTCTAAAAATAAAAGGTTCCTGGAGTATCCTTTAGGAGTTCTTCAAATTGAAACTGTGGGGGAACCCCTATAAATTATTTGAAGAACCCTTTAAAAGACTAATTTTAATGGATCATCGCCAAACCTTTTGAAGAACCTTTTGGGGTTAATTTTTTAACTACCCCCCCCCTTATTATTATTAATAATAATAATAATAATAATAATAATAATAATAATAATAATAATAATAATAATAATAATAATAATAATAATAATAATAATAATAATACGCATAACAATAACACAATATTTTAGTTGTCAGTGTTTATTATGATTTTAGTGGCAAAGCAGAATAAAAAAATCGAAATATGAGATAAACTCCCAGCAGAGCCCCAAGTCCAATGGGTATATCATCTGGCGTGTTGATGTTAATGTGTTGATGTTCTCCGTATCCATAGCCAGAATGATTTTGCAGTGCATGGTGATCGAACAGGTTTCCTGTTATATTCATCAGAGGTGTAAGGAGGGTGAAGTCTGTGAATCCCAAAAATGTTTATTATACAGATGTTTAACAAAATAAATGTGAATGAAAAAAACTGTTTTGATAATGGTTTTCATACACATACCTTGTCCATAATGTAGAGGCCTATGGGATTTTCATTGAAGTGGTAAGGGAGGAGGATGGTACATGTGATCTGCGTAACATACCAATACCAATTGACATACCTTTGTATGTCTCCTCGTCTGTATACCTGCAGACACAGACACAAAAGTTAGCAATTCTGTCATCTGCACCCAATACAGCTAGTCTTCAACATATTCTTATAGCACACATGTTCTTACCTCTTTGTTAATTGATATCCATTGAATTGTGTCCTTTTTCTGTTTTAGAAAGATTTGCACAAATATGAAAAGATAGATGGTATCAATATTGATCATATATGGGAGAAATCTTACCTTAAATTGAAGAGATCTATACATTTATCAGTTGAGTGCCTGCACCTGCTGTCCTTTCAAATTCAAATCCAAATATTTCAGTTGGGCAGTTATGTTCCTGCAGGAACCCCCACCAACTAAGGTTCCTCGATGAACCCCACCACCTATGGGGTTCTTGAAATAACCTTTTGGGGGCAATTTTCAGTGCCAAGAACCTTAAGGTTCTTCAAAGAACTTAGAGGAGTTTAGAAGAACCCTTGTTGAACCCCTAATTTTTAGAGTGTGAGGTGTTGTCCCGAAACCAGTGAGGGAAAAAAAGTATTTGATCCCCTGCTGATTTTGTACGTTTGCCCACTGACAAAGACATGATTAGTCTATAATTTTATTGGTAGGTTTATTTGGACAGTGAGAGACAGAATAACAACAAACAAATCCAGAAAAACCCATGTCAAAAATGTTATAAATTGATTTGCATTTTAATGAGGGAAATAAGTATTTGACCCCACTGCAAAACATGACTTAGTACTTGGTGGCAAAACCCTTGTTGGCAATCACAGAGGTCAGACATGTCTTGTAGTTGGCCACCAGGTTTGTACACATCTCAGGAGGGATTTTGTTCCACTCCTCTTTGCAGATCTTCTCCAAGTCATTAAGGTTTCGAGCCTGACATTTGGCAACCCGAACCTTCAGCTCCCTCCACAGATTTTCTATGGGATTAAGGTCTGGAGACTGGCTAGGCCACTCCAGGACCTTAATGTGCTTCTTCTTGAGCCACTCCTTTGTTGCCTTGGCCGTGTGTTTTGGGTCATTGTCATGCTGGAATACCCATCCATGACCCATTTACAATGCCCTGGCTGAGGGAAGGAGGTTCTCACCCAAGATTTGACGGTACATGGCCCCGTCCATCGTCCCTTTGATGCGGTGAAGTTGTCATGTCCCCTTAGCAGAAAAACACCCCCAAAGCATAATGTTTCCACCTCCATGTTTGACGGTGGGGATGGTGTTCTTGGGGTCATAGGCAGCATTCCTCCTCCTCCAAACACGGTGAGTTGAGTTGTTGCCAAAGAGCTCGATTTTGGTCTCATCTGACCACAACACTTTCACGCAGTTCTCCTCTGAATCATTTAGATGTTCATTGGCAAACTTCAGACGGCCCTGTACATGTGCTTTCTTGAGCAGGGGGACCTTGCGGGCGCTGCAGGATTTCAGTCCTTCACGGCGTAGTGTGTTACCAATTATTTTCTTGGTGACTATGGTCCCAGCTGCCTTGAGATCATTGACAAGATCCTCCCGTGTAGTTCTGGGCTGATTCCTCACCGTTCTCATGATCATTGCAACTCCACGAGGTGAGATCTTGCATGGAGCCCCAGGCCGAGGGAGATTGACAGTTCTTTTGTGTTTCTTCCATTTGCGAATAATCGCACCAACTATTGTCACCTTCTCACCAAGCTGCTTGGCGATGGTCTTGTAGCCCATTCCAGCCTTGTGTAGGTCTACAATATTGTCCCTGACATCCTTGGAGAACTCTTTGGTCTTGGCCATGGTGGAGAGTTTGGATTCTGATTGATTGATTGCTTCTGTGGACAGGTGTCTTTTATACAGGTAACATGCTGAGATTAGGAGCACTCCCTTTAAGAGTGTGCTCCTAATCTCAGCTCGTTACCTGTATAAAAGACACCTGGGAGCCAGAAATCTTTTTGATTGAGTGGGGGTCAAATACTTATTTCCCTCATTAAAATGCAAATCAATTTATAACATTTTTGAAATGCGTTTTTCTGGATTTGTGTTGTTGTTATTCTGTCTCTCACTGTTCAAATAAACCTACCATTAAAATTATAGACTGATCATTTCTTTGTCAGTGGGCAAACTTACAAAATCAGCAGGGGATCAAATACTTTTTCCCTCACTGTAATTGTTAAGTCCATTTTACTGTTAGTCCACTTCCCGAAACCCTACAAAGCTAAAGTGGAATGTTATTTATATCATAAATCATCGAATTGTAGAATACAATGGGCCCTGAAACAGTGCCTTGAGGTACACCACATGAGATGGTACTGGGATCTGATAAGGAATTTCCTATGGCATCCTATGCAGTTGGAGAGGTAGGATGTAAAGCAGCTTAGAACAGTACCGTCAAGGTCTATGTGATATCTCATTTATCTGAACATCAAAGCAGCAGTGGTGTAATGTGTCCAATCTTAGTGCGGTGGAAAATCTTGATAGTGCATAGATCAAGTGTTTTAGCTATTGACAACCACTATCTTTCAAATAAAATGTAGTTCATGGATTTAATAAGTAACAAAACAGGAGTAAAGAACAAAGATATTACAGGCTGTCTGCCTTATATACTATCAAAAAACTGGCAATATCAGAGAGATTTTACAGTGGAGATACTGTATCTATTCTATCTTTGAATTCCATGGGCCACATGGTGTGATTCCATAGGCTTTGCCTTTTGTTCCAGAACCATAAAAGATCAATGTGATGCATTGACGTTAGAATAAATGTGGTGCCCACATATGGACTAACAGTTGAACACCAAGCAGTCCTTTTAAGGATTGCCCAATATATTTTGGCTCTGTTCAGATTCCAGACACACATACAGACATTCACATCTTCACTCTCTCAAGCTCACTTGCCACACATACATTATGCAAGTAGTGTGCACACGCATGCATGCATGCATACGCACACACTCACTCACTCTCTCTCTCTCTCTCCCTCTCTCTCTCTCTCTCTTTCTCTCTCAGACTCATCGTCATGGTAACTAATTTCCTAACAACATAAGGTCAACTCTTCAGTAGCTAAGCTAACCCCCTTCCTCCATCCCGTCCAACCCTTTCATGGCCTGCTCTCTCAGGCCATAGTTGTGTGATTGTGGGAGGGCGAGGAACTGTCATCTTTTCCTTCTGACTCGCATCTCCCCACAGCTGGATACAGCGTTCCCAGTTCCATTAGGCCGCAGCTGTGACTGTGAGCCAACCAGACACCTGCGTCTGACAGCTGAACACTACGCTCAGCAGAGAAGAGATACGGATGGCTCCTGTTAGTCAAGTCTTTGATTGGAATTCCCTTTCTTCAGGTCTGTGAACAGGGTTTCCTGTTACAGTAAACAATTTCCAATCAGAATTTGTCACTACTGTATTAGTGTTTGACTTCTGAATTGTTTCTGTATTTTTTAGCCCATATTTAAATATGTTATATTCTTCAAGTGTCTGCAATTATGTGGCACTCTAGTATTTTTGTAGGTATACTACATTATTTGCTTGGTCTCATTGAGACAATTCTTTAAACCAAATCATTGAGGTTACTCAGTAAAGGGTGATGGGCCCTCAATATGAAATGCATGCATGGGCCTTGTCACGATCGTCTGAAGAAGCGGACCAATACGCAGCGCGTGGAGTGAACATGATGACTTTATTTAATAAAGCAACCACAAAAAACAACAAATGACGATAGTGAAGTCCTCTGTAACACTGACAGAAACATGGAACAAAAACCCACAATACCCACGAGAAAACACACAGTATAAATATGGCTCCCAATCAGAGATAACGAGCCGACAGCTGTCACTCGTTACCTCCGATTGGGAGTCACCTGAATAATCACGAACAATCACCACACATAGAAATGAAACAACCAGAATACCCAACATAGAAATACACCCAAACAAGGAAAATGAACAACCCTGGCTCAATAATAAAGTCCATGGAGCCAGAGTGTCACAGTACCCCCCCCCTAAAGGTGCGCACTCCGGGCGCACCAGCATACAGTCTAGGGGAGGGTCTGGGTGGGCGTCTGGGCGGTTCTGGTCCAGGTCGTGGTCCCCACCCCACCTTAGTCACTATCCGCTTCCGTAGCCCCCTCCACATGACCACCCCCCAACTAAACCCACCTGGATTAAGGGGCGGCACCGGACTAAGGGGCAGCACCGGACTTAGAGGCAGCACCGGACTAAGGGGCAGCACCGGACTAAGGGGCAGCACCGGGCTAAGGGGCAGCACCGGGCTAAGGGGCCGCACCGGACTAAGGGGCAGCACCGGACTAAGGGGCAGCACCGGGCTAAGGGACAGTACCTGACTAGCTGGCGGATCCTGGCTGGCTGGCTCAGGCGGATCCTGGCTGGACGGCTCTGGCGGATCCTGGCTGGCGGAAGGCTCTGGCTGATCCTGGCTGGCGGAAGGCTCTGGCTGATCCTGTCTGGCAGAAGGCTCTGGCTGATCCTGTCTGGCAGAAGGCTCTGGCTGATCCTGTCTGGCAGAAGGCTCTGGCTGATCCTGTCTGGCGGAAGGCTCTGGCTGATCCTGTCTGGCGGAAGGCTCTGGCTGATCCTGTCTGGCGGAAGGCTCTGGCTGATCCTGTCTGGCGGAAGGCTCTGGCTGATCCTGTCTGGCGGAAGGCTCTGGCTGATCCTGTCTGGCGGAAGGCTCTGGCTGATCCTGTCTGGCGGAGGCTCTGGCTGATCCTGTCTGGCGGAAGGCTCTGGCTGATCCTGTCTGGCGGAGAGCTCTAGCGGCTCCGGTCTGGCGGACGGCTCTGAAGGCTCATGGCAGACGGGCGGCTTTGCAGGCTCAGTACAGACGGGCAGTTCAGACGGCGTTGGGCAGACGGACAGTTCAGACGGCGTTGGGCAGACGGGCAGTTCAGACGGCGTTGGGCAGACGGACAGTTCAGGCGCCGTTGGGCAGACGGGCAGTTCAGGCGCCGTTGGGCAGACGGGCAGTTCAGACGGCGTTGGGCAGACGGACAGTTCAGGCCCCGTTGGGCAGACGGCAGACTCTGGCCGTCTGAGGCGCACCGTAGGCCTGGTGCGTGTTGCCGGAACTGGCGTTACCGGGCTGAGGACACGCATCTCAGGGCTAGTGCGGGGAGAAGCAACAGGGCATGCTTGGCCCTGGGGACGCACCGTAGGCCTGATGCGTGGTGCCGGAACTGGAGGTACCGGGCTGAGGACACGCATCTCAGGGCTAGTGCGGGGAGAAGCAACAGGGCATGCTGGACCCTGGGAACGCACATAAGGGCTAGTGCGGAGAGCCGGAACAGGGCATGCTGGACCCTGGGGACTCACCTTAAGCCTAGTGCGGAGAGCAGCAACAGGACGCACAGGACTCGGGAGACACACAGGAGGCTTGGGGCGTGGTGTAGGCACTGGTGGGAAAGGGCTGGCGACGCGCACCGTATCCCTGGTGCGAGTGGCCGGAACAGGCCGGGCTGGGCTGGCGAGCGCACCGTATCCCTGGTGCGAGTGGCCGGAACAGGCCGGGCCGGGCTGGCGAAGCGCACCGTATCCTTGGTGCGAGGGGGTCGTAACAGGCCGGACCGTACTGGAGGCACACACCACTGGCTCTACCCCGGGAACTGGAACGGGCCGGACCGGACTGGATACACACCTCAGTCTCTCACGCCGTGCCTCTACATCTCCTTTCCCTACTTTGGCCAGTGACCCCGTAACCTGGTTGCCTCTTGAATTCGCCCCTTCTCTGCCTCCGTTAGCCCCGTCGTCCAAGCCATGTGCCCCCCCAAAAAACTTTTTGGGGTTGCCTCTCGTCCTTCCAACGATGATGGCCCTGCTGACGCCGTTGCTCCTCTCTCGCCAGGGCCTTGATCTTCCCCCAAGGTCCCTTGCCCCCGAGCATGTCCTCCCAGGACCACGATTTGCCCACCTGGGCCATCGCCAGCCTCTCGAGCTCCTTACCAGGCGCTTCCTCCCATGTCCAGCTGTCTTGCTCCTGGACACGCTGCTTGGTCCTTCTATGGTGGGTTTTTCTGTCACGATCGTCTGAAGAAGCGGACCAATACGCAGCGCGTGGAGTGAACATGATGACTTTATTTAATAAAGCAACCACAAAAAACAACAAATGACGATAGTGAAGTCCTCTGTAACACTGACAGAAACATGGAACAAAAACCCACAATACCCACGAGAAAACACACAGTATAAATATGGCTCCCAATCAGAGATAACGAGCCGACAGCTGTCACTCGTTACCTCCGATTGGGAGTCACCTGAATAATCACGAACAATCACCACACATAGAAATGAAACAACCAGAATACCCAACATAGAAATACACCCAAACAAGGAAAATGAACAACCCTGGCTCAATAATAAAGTCCATGGAGCCAGAGTGTCACAGGCCTTTGCATCTAATAAGTGTTTACTAGAGTTAATAAATATATGACAACAATTAGTGCTCAGGCTGTAGACACAAAAAGCTTTTATATTAACTATAGTGTCCCACCTAAAAATCAAATGTTGTATAATTGTCCATGATTCATGCAAGCCTTTATGAGTGTCAATGGCACTTAAACAGGACTTTATTTGAAAAGGGGTAATGGTGTTCCTCATTTATTGCCTGGGTGAATTTGAAATATAAAACGCCTGAACTCCGGCTAGCCTTGAGAAGCTAATTGTTTTTACCATCGACAAACCTTTTTTTCTTCTTTCCTCCCTCTTGTTTCAAGTTCAAGTGATTCAGGGCTCCTCACTCACACAACACCTGGGGAGTTTTGTGCCTTACAGTTCATAACCATAACAGTTCATAACCATAACACAATGACTATTTTCCAATGACACACTTTTCATAGATCAAGCAAACAGTCCTTTTTGACACTCATCATTGGCATTGATATCCAACCATTTCTTTGATTAACGTTTCTCCCGGCAGCGCACAAATCTTTTAAGGTTCTCATGTTTTGCAATACTGTGGTTGCACATTAACTAAAGTGAACATCACTCCAGTGTTAATGATAAATAAAGTATTGTCAGTGGTGTAAAGTACTTTAGTAAAAATACTAAAGTAGTACTTACGTTTTTTTGGGAGTATCTGTACTTTACTTTACTCTTTATATTTTTTGACTACTTTTACTTTTACTACACTACATTCCTAAGGAAAATAATGTACTCTTTACTCCATACATTTCCCTGACACCCAAAAGTACTCGTTACATGTTGAATGCTTAGCAGGACAGGAAAATGATCCAATTCATGCACTTATCAAGAGAACATCCCTGGTCATCCCTACTACCTCTGATCTAGCGGACTCACTAAAAACACATGCTTCGTTTGTAAATGATGGCTGAGTGTTGGAGTGTGCCCCTGGCTATCTGTAAATAAAATAAATTAAAAAATAAAAGAAAATTGTGCTGTCTGGTTTGCTTAATATAAGAAATGTGAAATTATTTATACTTTTACTTTTGATACTTAAGTATATTTTAGCAATTACATTTACTTTTGATACTTAAGTATATTTAAAGCCAAATACTTTTAGACTTTTACTCAAGTACTATTTTATTGGGTGAATTTCACTTTTAAAGGTACCTTTACTTTTACTCAAGTATGACAATTGGGTACTTTTTCCACATCTGAGCATTGTCATTGTCAATGTTGTGTAAGCTTAGAATTTACAGTTTAAATATGAAAAGCATTTTAAGGAATAAGATCCTTTTAAGATGTTATATGGTTATGTGTGTATTAAAGGATTTTCGTCTTCCACTTTATATCATATCCTAAAACTTTTGTTCTCTTTTGACACAGTAGAGAATTGTAGTGGTCCAAGGAATCATGTTGAAATGAAGAGGAACCTTATACATTGGCACAGTAAGGGTTAACATGACAAACCTGTCTGTTTAGAGACAAACGTTGCCGCTGCTAAAACCGCAGCATAGGGGCGAGATGAAAGCCAAAGTTGAGGACATGCTGTCATTAGCAAGATTCTGGCCCTCTTTTCCCGAATCGATCTAATCGGGCTGTAAACACAGCTGCTGTCAAGGAATGTCACTTATATAAAACATAAGCTGGCTGTGTGAAACTACCTTTGACCCAGCGGGAACATGCCCCTGTGAGAAATATATAGCCAAGGGTCGCTGTGGAGGGAGGGTTAAAATGGATTATCATGGCTGGGTATAGAGTATCATGTGGAGGAGGGAGGGGTGTTGTTGGGAGTCGAAGGTCGACTTGTGCCAGCGTATACAGTACATGCCTCATCGGTGGAGGGAGGCTACTAGTGAAATATTCATATTCTCTATGCCCCCACAGCATGGCACCTAAACCATCCCAAAGGGCCTTCTGACGGTAGAGCATAACACGCTTTTGAGTGAACAGCAAAAGCCATTAGGCAGAGAAAGGATGGCATTCTGAACAGGGAAGAGAAGAAGTACGGCTCTGAAATTTTAAAGAAGCCCAGACACTGTGCAGCTTTTTTCTATCAAGTTCACCGTGGGTGAGTGCATCCAATCAGGGTACGGGGTACTTTCAGCGTGAAATAGGATGACATCATCCCACTAAAAAGGATGATTAATTGATTTAGAAGGGCCCACGATGTCCCCTTTAGAAATAGGAGATATGCTCAGACTTGAGTTGCTTACTAGTCTGATTGTTGACAATGTGATTTGGTGATGGAGAAATGGTTGTGAAAGAGGGAATAAGAGGTGGATGATGAGATCAGAATAAAGAAAGAAGATAAGTATCAACAAAGCGAAGACAAGAAGATGGCAAGACAAGAGAATGAGAGAGCCAGTGAGAGCGTAGAGGGTAATGGACATTCAGTCTTTTCAATAAAAATATAAAAAAGAGCTGTTTAAAAAGAGCTGTTCATTCGCGAACAACCTATCACTAGTAGAGGGTAGAGGAAAAGTATGGAGATAACAGGAAAGATGGTCAGTATGTTCTCTTGTGAAGCTGAAGTGTCTTGGACATCTAAAGCCCTCCCTGGGCAAGGGGCAGGCAGTGTTTTGTTGCATATCAAACAGAACAAGTAAAGCAGGAAATCATATATAAATAATATTAATAACTATGGTACCCTACCTCAAGTCTTTCTAGTGGAGGGTGGTGGGTAGAGGGAGAGAGAGAGGAAAAGTTAGAGTGAAACCATTGTATTATCACTGTGAAGCTTCTGTCAATGTTTTCTTTGGAGATATTAAGGTAAGAACTAGTCTTTTGAGCTAAAGACGGTTGTTTGTTCTGTTGTTTCCTATTGTTTGGGGAGGGCCATGCTTGGCTACCGTTGAGTTACATCTAAAGAGCACCAATATTTTCCAGGAAATTGAATTATGTGGCACGATGTGCCTACCTTCCCAGAACCTTCTGTTTACTTTGCGATGACTAAAGATGAAGGCATCTTCGCCGGCAGAAAGGCTATTCTCTAGATGAATAAATACAGGGTTTTAATTAGCTAAGCCAAGCAATGAACTAAACATCCCCCTTTCCCGCCAGCCCGGAGAGAGAAATTGGAGCATTGCCCAACCTGTTGGAAGGATAACACTCAACAAAACGGAGTAAGTTCACATCCTATAATCGCTATGGTTACACAGGAAAAGCAAAGTGATCCAGAGTAATGAAGGAATGGGGGAAAAATTTTATCCTAAGGAGCCTGTCAGAAGCCTGCTCATTCTAGTCAGGGATCAGGGATCAGCATGTGCGAGTTCTGGGCGAGGGGAGCGGTAGAAAGGCGGTGGGAAGATCTGTCATATGGGTGTCTAGGGTATGTGCTGCTGCCTCCTCTTAACCCATGCTTAGCTCGGAGGAGGACGGAGGGGGAAAGCCATCCAAGTGTCAGTTCTCTGCTCCCCAGACTGGGACTCATCTCCTCTAGATCTCTGTTGCTATCCGCTGCTCTCCACCTCTGCTCTCCACCAACTCCAGCATTTCCATTCCAGGCAAGTTCAGCCCTTGGCTGCTCTGGCGAGGAAGGGACGGAGGGTGGATAGAGAAAGAAATAGACTTTGAGCTAATGCACTGACATGATGATCAGACTGTGTGCATACAATCATCCCATGGCTCCACATTCCAAGCTGCCCATGCCATGTCCCCATCCATAGCAATCACACTACCATCACATTCAACTAGCATACCAGCATTTTAAACTCTTCACCACACCCTTTCAACAGAGCCTTTGGCCTAGATACATATTTGTTTTTATAGTCCTATGTCACTTTTGAATGCTGATATCAATATTAATGACAAATACTCAGGTTTAAGAGGAAGACATGTAATTCAAACCAGAGCACCGCTCTAAAGTTCACTGGTTCCATGAATGAGAGCAGCACTGGAGAGGATCCCTCTTCATTTACCCATCATCCACCTGTCTCCGTTTAAAGCCCCATAGAGGGTCATATTCAGCCGGGGTCCGAGCCAGCAGAACCATTAAAATCAAACGTGCTGGAGGTCCCGGCGTCTGTGCGTAAGGAATTGTTTGGGCTGAATGATCCCATGATTTATGCATATACACTTCATGACCACATCCAGGAGAACTCATATCACTGGAATGCTAGCGAGAACTCGGTTGGATGGGCCAAGAGAACACTCGATGGGCCAGGAGTTACACAGAGCCACGCAGACTAGCGCCACATGCTGATCATACCTGGAACCGGCAGTGTAGTCAAACTGTCATCATGGCCCAACCAGTTTCACAATCCAAATCGCTCAAGACGGCAGTCAAACAAAAAACACTGGATCCTTCTGACGAGAAAGGTCAATATCGGAGACAAATAGGGCAGGGTCTCGCAATAAAACAGATGAATGTGAAATTTATAGGGGCCCAGAGGGTTTGACCCTGAGGTGAACCCTCGATTTCTAAGCCATCGATTATATGAACAGCTACTAATTCAGAGCTAAGATTTCCTGGGGCTACAGAGATATGAATCTCCACACACAATAGACACAATGGTGAAACACTATATACATTATTTTATTTTAGCAGCTGACAAGAATAGGGGCAATGAGGGATTGAATGTCTTGGTGATTGAATGCCGAGGCTGATCCTGCTTGTAAATTACTCTGGCTCCAACATAATGGGGTTTTGTGCAATTGCTCATCTTGTTTGGAGGTGGGAGGGGACATCGATGTTTGGTTGGCTGAACAGTGAGGCGACAGGTGTTTCTGAAGGCTTGCAGTGTGTGGTTTGTGGCATGGCGGAGGGGATAGAGACAATCTGTTTGCTCCAGCTCTGCATTTCTCAACGTAAACTTCGGGTTTAGGGTTACACAGAGAGGTGAGGTTTGGTAATTCATACCGTCCAACACACATGCAGCTCCCAAAGCAACCCACATGTACTATACTTAGGGCTCTAAATTAACATTTTTAACTTTAAAAAGTTAGGAGCACCATATAAAATTAAGGAGCACAAGAAACATATTTTTATTTTTTATTGATTGAGATAATAATTAATCATTTTTTAAACAAGTGTTTCCACGCTAGGTAGCTAGCTTATTTTTTATTGAAATACCATGGCTGGTTAGCTAGCTAGTGTAACAGTATTGCTTCTGTCCCTCTCCTCGCCCCTACCTGGGCTTGAACCAGGGACCCTCTGCACACATCGACAACAGTCACCCTCGAAGCACCGTTACCCGTCGCTCCACAAAAGCCACGGCCCTTGCAGAGCAAGAGAAACAACTACTTCAATGTCTCAGAGCGAGTGACGGCGCCGATTGAAATGCTACTAGCACGCACCGCTAACTAGCTAGCCATTTCACACCGGTTACACTCAACCCCCTTTTGAGCTCCTCCTTTTCTACAGCAACCAGTGATCCGGGTCAACAGCATCAATGTCACAGTCTTGCTCCCGTCCCTCTCCTCGCCCCTACCTGGGCTTGAACCAGGGACCCTCTGCACACATCGACAACAGTCACCTTCGAAGCACCGTTACCCGTCGCTCCACAAAAGCCGCAGAGCCAAGGGAAACAACTACTTCAATGTCAGAGCGAGTGACGTCACCGATTGAAATGCTACTAGCGCGCACTTCTAACTGGCTAGCCATTTCACACCGGTTACACTAGCATTAGAGCCTTCTGGCTAGCCTGTAACTAATGATTGTTACATTGTGTAACAGAGCAATAGGTCTATGTACTTGTCATTTGGTTGAGACTAACATTAGTTTAGAAAATAATTATTTGCTCGGTGTATATTTGTTGTGTAGTTGGTTGGTTTTACTAGTTAGCAAGCTGAGATCTCTTTGCTCAAATTGGCTAGCTAATGTTTTGAGGAGAACAGGCTAACGTTAGCTCCCAGTAGATTCTGGACAAGAGGGGATGTGCAGCTGCTTCTATCTGGCTGTTGCAGTGCCCAGATGAGGTAAAAGCAAACAGCTACCGAGATAAAAAGGTAAGATCTCTCAGATTATATCTTGATTAGCTAGATTTCAATGTTGAACCAATGCAAATGTAGATATTTTATTGGCTTGCTAAATTAGCTGCTTTTCATGAACATTTCTATCTGATAAAGCTAGCTAGTTGTTGTTGTTGTTGTTCTAATGCAATGTCCATTAAATGTTACAGCCACAACATCTGTATTCTATTCCATATTAAGTTTTAATCTATTTGATTTCATATATTGTGCCAATGTGTCATCAATTAGCAAGATGGTGCTGTTCAGAATGACATGTTCATGACTGTTGATGTTTGCAGGACTGTCCTGATGCTACAGTTGAAGTCGGAAGTTTACATACACCTTAGCCAAATACATTTAAACTCAGTATTTCACAATTCCTGAAATTTAATCCTAGTAAAAATTCCCTGTCTTAGGTCAGTTAGGATCACCACTCTATTTTAAGAATATGAAATGTCAGAATAATAGTAGAGATAATTATTTATTTCAGCTTTTATTTATTTCATCACATTCCCAATGGGTCAGAAGTTTACATACACTCAATTAGTATTTGGTAACATTGCCTTTAAATTGTTAAACTGGGTCAAACGTTTCGGGTAGCCTTCCACAAGCATCCCACAATAAGTTGGGTGAATATTGGCCCATTCCTCATAACAGAGCTGGTGTAACTAAATCAGGTTTGTAGGCCTCCTTGCTCACAAACGCTTTTACAGTTCTGCCCACAAATTGTCTATAGGATTGAGGTCAGGGCTTTGTGATGGCCACTCCAATACCTTGACTTTGTTGTCCTTAAGCCATTTTGCCACAACTTTGGAAGTATGCTTGGGGTCATTGTCCAGTTGGAAGACCCATTTGCAACCAAGCTTTAACTTCCTGACTGATGTCTTGAGATGTTGCTTCAATATATCCACAAAATGTTCCTTCCTCATGATGCCATCTATTTTGTGAAGTGCACCAGTCCCTCCTGCAGCAAAGCACCCCCACAGCATGATGCTGCCACCCCGTGCTTCACGGTTTGGATGGTGTTCATCGGCTTGCAAGCTTTCCCTTTTTTCCTCCAAACATAACGATGGTCATTATGGCCAAACAGTTCTATTTCATCAGACCAGGGGACATTTCTTCAAAAAGTATGATCTTTGTCCCCATGTGCAGTTGCAAACCGTAGTCTGGGTTTTTTATGGCGGTTTTGGAGCAGTGGCTTCTTCCTTGCTGAGCGGACTTTCAGGTTGTGCCGATATAGGACTTGTTTTACTGTGGATATAGATACTTTTGTACCGGTTTCCTCCAGCATCTTCACAAGGTCCTTTGCTGTTGTTCTGGGATTGATTTGCACTTTTTGCACCAAAGTACATTCATCTCTAGGAGACAGAATGCGTCTCCTTCCTGAGCGGTATGACGGCTGCGTGGTGCCATGGTGTTTATACTTACGTACTATTGTTTGTACAGATGAACGTGGTACCTTCAGGCGTTTGGAAATTGCTCCCAAGGATGAACCAGACTCGTGGAGGTCTACAGTTTTATTTCTGAGGTCTTGGCTGATTTCTTTTGATTTTCCAATGATGTCATGCAAGAGGCACTGAGTTTGAAGGTAGACCTTGAAATACATCCACAGGTACACCTCCAATTGACTCAAATTATGTCAATTAGCCTACCAGAAGCTTCTAAAGCCATGACATAATTTTCTGGAATTTTCCAAGCTGTTTAAAGGCACAGTCAACTTTGTGTATGTAAACTTCTGACCCACTATAATTGTGATACAGTGAATTATAAATCAAATAATCTGTATGTAAACAATTGTTGGAAAAATTACTTGTGTCATGCACAAAGTAGATGACCTAACCGAATTGCTAAAACTATAGTTTTTTTAACAAGAAATGTGTGAAGTGGTTGAAAAACGAATTTTAATGACTCCTGCCTAAGTATATGTAAACTTCCGACTTCAACTGTATGTTGAACGAGCACCACGGATGAAGGAGGGGGAGGAAAACAGACAGCTCCTGTCTACCACATCTTCACCAAGTAATCCAATGTTTGCTTCATGAACAATTGTTGCATCTTCTAAAATAAAAACTGAATTAATTTGGTTAATTTTGTTTCTATTTTTTATGCTAGATGTGAGTAATATAGCAGGTCTATAAGATATTGTATTGTTTTTAAATGTTTATTAAATATATATTCAGTCAGTCACTTGGATTATTTTATGTTGCCTTTTATATGTTTTATTGTTACTTTGTACATGCTGAAACAGTTTGCGCTAGACTATGATCTGTAAATGTCTACTACCCTTAAAAAAAGTTGATGATGAGTGAAATTCGAATTTTTTTGCTACTGTCTGGTGAGGAAGTGGGCAATATGGAATTTATCGGAGGAAGTAATGAGTAATCAGTTTATGGATGTATAAATGGAGGGCATCCGTAAAAGAACATGGACAACGTCAGGGAATAAGTAGGTGAATGTAGAGCCTATTAATGACAAAATAAACGGTGCAGAGAAGTAACGTTTAGCTAGCTAGGATAACATTGGATATTTGCATGTACTGGACAGGGGGCTAGCAAGCTGTTTTCAAAACATTGGATTACCAACTTGAACAATGAGATCTCAGCTTGCTAGATAGCAAAGCCAACCAAATGTACACCTTAGCAAACAATCATTTTGTAAACTAATGTTAAGTTCAAGTAAAATGACAAGTACAAAGATGTAATTCTCTCTAAAACAATGTTAGATACAGTATGATATTAGCCAGAAGGCTCTGATGCTAGCTAGCTAACCAGTCAAGTCTATGGAAGAGGCTAGCTAGCTAGCATCTTCTTTGTAGTGGTTATACTATGTTGAAACACTCGTTTTCAAATATTTCTCACAAGTGCATTGCTGTAGCTTTTAAAGGGATACTTCGGAATTTTGGCAACAAGGCCCTGTATCTACTTCCCCAGAGTCAGATGGACTTGTGGATATCATGTTTATGTCTCTGTGTCCAGTATAAAGGACGTTAGAGGTAGTTTTGTTAGCCAATGCTAACTAGAATGCTAGCTGATAGCCACAGACTTCCAGTAATTGCACTAACTCTAGTTAGCAATTGCGCTAGCACTAGATAACAACTTCCTTCAAACTGCCCCCATCGACATACAAATGGAATCCACAAGTTCATCTGACTCTGGGGAAGTGGATAACGAATGAAGATAACGAATTTGATCCCTATAACAAGATCTCCTCCCTGTTGGCAAAGCCTGACAATGCACTGGAAATGGCTACCCTGATAAGAAGAGCACTTGGAATGTTTGAGCATGGAATGTGCATTGAGGGCATTGCATACGTCATAGGCCTACAGGTTGCTACCGGTGGTGGTGTAGATCAGCAAGTTCTGAATCCAGAGTATTTTTGCTTACATGGATAGGAGTAAAGAAAGCCAGAGGTCCCGCCCCTCTGACATTCTCCTCCAATGGGTTTTGAGAAGGAGACGAGGAGAGAGGACTCAAGGAGTATGCAATTGACATCTTCCCAAAGATTTTATAAAAGTATATCTGATTCAGAACATGCCGTTGCACAAACAATGCTTATCTAGCAACCTGTATTAGATCTAAAGTTTGGTTTTCCCTAGCTAGTACATTTAGCTAAATGGCATTTAGTGAGCCAGCTAGCTAGGTAGCGATTAGCAATAGCATGCCAGCGTCCACTAACTCGTGTTTTGCAGAGAGCAAGATACACAAACTAATAGTAGCCATATTTGAGAAAACATCTGGATTCATATTATTAAGAAGCAATGTGGAAAGCAGCATCGTTCTTGTTTTGGAAGAATCTGTTGTGCATGAATTGACAGCATGCTGAGAGAGTAAACAGCATGGAGGAACTTGTGTGCTGCCTGCTTGGGTGACAGGGGGCGGGGATTGGTGTGTGTGGCCTGAGAACTGGAAGCAAGCAGCTGTGGGAGAGAGACTCTATGGCAATCAGAGGCTGCGGTAAAGCGAAGCCTAATAATTAGAAATGCTTATCTTCTGGGTGATTTTTTTTGGGCCGCACTGATGCTCCCAAATTTAAATTCCATGTCGCAGAGCAAAATTTGTAGGAGCATATGCGACCAAAATGGTCGTACTTTAGAGCCCTGACTATATTCGTTAAAACCCTTCCTTCCTGGGGGTTGTCATTACTTTCTCTCTCCAGCTTTGTTGGTTTAATTAATGTTAATCATACTGTATGTTGTTGGGAGGAATTAGGACAGGTAGGTAAGGGTCATGAACAGGCTATAATGACGTTTCTATCAAAAATCGGAGAACCTTGTGCAGCAAGGTACTGTACTTTCCTAGAAATACAAACAAGTGATGTAATCTGACTCACACCATGAACTTTTTGTTTCCACAGCAAACATACTGTATTGAACACGTAGTTATTTTCACCGTAAGATCAGAGTGGTCAGATCTTCAAAAATCCTGTGATAAGTACTTCAATTGTTGAACACATATTTGGATCTATCGTACAGGTTTGAGTAAATTCTCAGAAACACAACGCTCCTAATTGTGCACACATTAAATATTTCTAATCATTGACCACTGGAATCTACACCATGTCAGTTTCAAAACGGACTTGTCTCTCTTCTCTCCAGTTCATAGCTCTGATTTCAGTCTCCAACCACAAAATCTCTCTGATCTAGGGTTTAGTTCTAATACCCCGATTGTACCCTCTCTTCTTACGAGTTACCCAGCTAACAACAACGTTCCCACAACTTTAGAGAACATTCCTTTAAGAGTCTCATTAGGTCAGTACCTAACGTTTTCATAGGAATGTTCCAGTAATGTGGAAGGACTGTTTCCAAGAGACCATTCCCTTAATGTCAAAGGTTTAAGTTTGAATGTCACATGCAGTACAGTGAAATGCCATTGTTGCAAACTCAAACAGAACTTACCCAGAACGTGGATACCATGTTCTAAAAATATTCAATATTAATGTTCTAGACACATTTCATTGGAACGTTGCAAGAATATTCCAGTGTCCACTTTTCTGAGGGTTAGAAGAATATTCCATCAACGTCATGCCAAACATACACAGAACATGGTTGCCATGTTCTCCGAATAAATTATATGAATGTTCTAGACACGTTTCATGGGAACATTGCAAGAACATTCATGTGTCCAGTTTTTTGAGGGTTAGGAGAATATTTGATCAACTTCACACCAAACATACACAGAACATGGTTGCCATATTCTCAGAATATAAGATATGAATGTTCTAGACACGTTCCATGGGAACATAGGACGTTCTGTCAAGCTCCCCTGGAGGTTTTTGGCTAGTTCCCAGCTTGTTCCAGGGGCATCCCTAAAGATGTTTTTAGGACGTCACCTGATGGTCCCAAAGAAACGTTCTCCGAAAAGAAAGTGTGTTTCTTTACACACCACCCTGGCTGTTGCCGAGTGGATCAAGGCCCGGATTGGTGAAACACTGAGCCATTAACAGCTCTTTGTCTATTGGCAAGGTTAGGGACACCCACAGTGCTTTTAACATACAATGTTCTGAACCTACCTATTTGACACATTTTGACATACATGATTACATTGTGCATGTTCATTTATACAGTAATTATTATTCAACATGTCTTTACTTGGAATTTGAACTCACAACCTATTGGTTTACGGCATTCCAATGTTCCTGCTATGCCACCATGTCTGTGTCAGTTATCAGTTATTCTGACTATTCTCTCATCATTGATTTGATTGACTTATTTCAGCAATTTTAGATTTTTCTGTATAGTTGTCTCATGTTAGAATAAGAATATGCCATTTAGCAGACGCTTTTATCCAAAGCGACTTACAGTCATGCGTGCATATTTTTTTTGTGTATGGGTGGTCCCGGGGATTGAACCCACAACCTTGGCGTTACAAGCGCCGTGCTCTACCAGCTGAGCTACAGAGGATCATATTACACTGTTTTAATGTTACTCCTTAAAGGGATAGTTCACCCAAATTATAAAATGACTCATTGGTTTCCTTATCCTGTAAGAAGTCTTTAGACAAGGTATGGCAGCAAGCCATCCTTTGGTTTAGTTTCCCTGGCACTGTTTCCACATGCTAACGTTTTAGCATTAGCAAAAATGTTCATTCTCCCTAGAATTGTTGGCCGGGTACTCTCTCTTCAAGTTTTTGAAACACATCTGTATAAAATGAGAATCAATGCCCGGTTCAGTACCAACTTGTTCATACATTTGTAGGCATTGGACTACAACCATGCTGTCTGCTTTGAAAGAATATCTTGGCTGAATTGCGGGACTTCTATTTGAATACCAAGTCATGTCTCTTCACTTCAAAGCCTTGTATCCTAAATCAAGAGCAAACATGGGTAGACTTGCAAAATACTTAGTATCACAAGGGTGGTGCAGAGGGTGCAGGAAAGACAACATTGTAAAGGCAGTTCTCATCCAGAGTTGGCCTAAGCCCACTGCTATATCCTCAGTTAAACCTCTGACAGGTATGCCGGGTCAAAGGGTGCAATATGTTTCATGGATCTAATGTCGAAGTCTCATAAGTCTTCTCCCCAGTGCAGTCATGCAGGAGTACAGTATATTCACTTACACGGATGGGAGTAAAGCAAATTCACTGAAGGATCTTTAATGCCTTTGATTTGCAACAACATAAGACAGCCTAAGACATCCAGTGATTCCATATATTACAGTCTAGGCAGAGTATTCCAAGCTACAGTGGGGAAAAAAAGTATTTAGTCAGCCACCAATTGTGCAAGTTCTCCCACTTAAAAAGATGAGAGAGGCCTGTAATTTTCATCATAGGTACACGTCAACTATGACAGACAAAATAATAAGAAAAAAATCCAGAAAATCACATTGTAGGATTTTTAATGAATTTATTTGCAAATTATGGTGGAAAATAAGTATTTGGTCAATAACAAAAGTTTCTCAATACTTTGTTATATACCCTTTGTTGGCAATGACACAGGTCAAACGTTTTCTGTAAGTCTTCACAAGGTTTTCACACACTGATAATGGTATTTTGGCCCATTCCTCCATGCAGATCTCCTCTAGAGCAGTGATGTTTTGGGGCTGTCACTGGGCAACACAGACATTCAACTCCCTCCAAAGATTTTCTATGGGGTTGAGATCTGGAGACTGGCTAGGCCACTCCAGGACCTTGAAATGCTTCTTACGAAGCCACTCCTTCGTTGCCCGGGCGGTGTGTTTGGGATCATTGTCATGCTGAAAGACCCAGCCACGTTTCATCTTCAATGCCCTTGCTGATGGAAGGAGGTTTTCACTCAAAATCTCACGATACATGGCCCCATTCATTCTTTCCTTTACACGGATCAGTCGTCCTGGTCCCTTTGCAGAAAAACAGCCCCAAAGCATGATGTTTCCACCCCCATGCTTCACAGTAGGTATGGTGTTCTTTGGATGCAACTCAGCATTCTTTGTCCTCCAAACACGACGAGTTGAGTTTTTACCAAAAAGTTATATTTTGGTTTCATCTGACCATATGACATTCTCCCAATCCTCTTCTGGATCATCCAAATGCACTCTAGCAAACTTCAGATGGGCCTGGACATGTACTGGTTTAAGCAGAGGGACACGTCTGGCACTGCAGGATTTGAGTCCCTGGCGGCGTAGTGTGTTACTGATGGTAGGCTTTGTTACTTTGGTCCCAGCTCTCTGCAGGTCATTCACTAGGTCCCCCTGTGTGGTTCTGGTATTTTTGCTCACCGTTCTTGTGATCATTTTGACCCCACGGGGTGAGATCTTGCATGGAGCCCCAGATCGAGGGAGATTATCAGTGGTCTTGTATGTCTTCCATTTCCTAATAATTGCTCCCACAGTTGATTTCTTCAAACCAAGCTGCTTACCTATTGCAGATTCAGTCTTCCCAGCCTGGTGCAGGTCTACAATTTTGTTTCTGGTGTCCTTTGACAGCTCTTTGGTCTTGGCCATAGTGGAGTTTGGAGTGTGACTGTTTGAGGTTGTGGACAGGTGTCTTTTATACTGATAACAAGTTCAAACAGGTGCCATTAATACAGGTAACGAGTGGAGGACAGAGGAGCCTCTTAAAGAAGAAGTTACAGGTCTGTGAGAGCCAGAAATCTTGCTTGTTTGTAGGTGACCAAATACTTATTTTCCACCATAATTTGCAAATAAATTCATTAAAAATCCTACAATGTGATTTTCTGGATTTTTTTTTCTCAATTTGTCTGTCATAGTTGACGTGTACCTATGATGAAAATTACAGGCCTCTCTCATCTTTTTAAGTGGGAGAACTTGCACAATTGGTGGCTGACTAAATACTTTTTTTCCCCACTGTATATAATACAAGCTATATATTCCAAGCTATATATTACATGATAGAAGCCAATCAATTTGATTAAAAGTAAAACATGTAATCAGCCATTCTATTCATTAGTCAGAGCTGCCAAAATATACTTTTCCCATTACATTTGAAATATAAAATGAACAAAAATGAAATCGCCATTTATAAAGATATCTTTAGATAAAGACTTAAAATTAATTCATAATATCCAGACCATATGACTTTTAAGAAAACAGTAGTTTCTTAGGTTGAGAAAAAGGCCAGTTGAACTTTGCAGTTTAATTTATTCTAAATATGACAGGCCAAAATCCAATAAGCCCTTTGTTTCCTTTTCAGGACATCCCCTTCTAGCAACCCAAACAGTATCTGTAATCTCAAAGTCCACAGAACCGGACCACAGAGAGACATGGGCTGGACTCTCATCAAAACCACAACAAGGAAGACCCAGGCATATCAAAGCATCCTGAGGAGTGTCCTATTCTCTCAAACAAACCTTTGAGAAAATAACCCATCTCTCTCTCTCTCTCTCTCTCTCTGTTTGTCTTTTCAATTGTTTTGTCAGCTGACCTCCTGAAAGCAGCGGGCTCAAGGCGGGTGACATCGTGATGACATCATAGTGGGAAAAGACAGGGATGAGCAGGCTGTGAGGGGAAGTGAAACCGCCTACTCCCAGGGTTCCAGGCAACAGAGGGCTGGCGTGTAATATCGTCATCCCAATGTGTGTTTCTCTCTCTCTCGATCAGGTTGAAGGGGTGGGAACTACTGGGAAAGACCTGCTTGTCTACCATGCCCAGCTGAAGTCTGTAGGAGAATGTTCAAGTTTTTCATGATAAGGCCAGGGGGCCTTTGAATGCTTAAAATCCCTTTAACTGATGTAATGCTTAAACAGTTACATGTTTTAGTGTGTGGGTTACATGTTTTAGTGCAGTGTTTCCCAACCCTGGTCCTCAAGTACAACCTACAGTATACCGTTTTATTGTAGCCCTTGACAAACACATATCATTCAACTCATTAAGGGCTTGATGATTAGTTGACAAGTTGAATCACGTTTGCTTGTCCAGTGTTACAATAAAAATGTGTACTGTTGGGGGTACTCAAGGACCAGGGTTGGGAAACACTGTTTTAGTGTGTGGAAGGTGTGGTAGACCATTAACTTTTTTGACAGCCATGTTTCATTTAGAGACATAATATCAACATTATGTATGTGTAGATTATAGCTAATTCACAGAGCATTATAGGAGGGGGTCCAGTTTGATATGCTGAACTAAACTTACACTATAACCACCCAGCCTAAAGAAAGCTTTTACTGACAGTGTCATACCCTGCATCATTAAATTCTGGTAAAAGGCTGATATCCATTAAACAATAATTCACTGAGTCAGCTATTCATTGTGGTCTTAGATCCCCTCCAAAGGACCTGTGGGCCTCGATGTGATGAGAAAAGCCTATAAATGCCATGGTAGTAGTCACAGTGCAAGGATGTCAGGGGTTGAAATAATTAAACTTGTGTGTTTTGGATCACAAAACAATGAAAGCTTCACTTTGTATTCCGCCCAGGGTGAAAAGACCTTGAGAACCTCTGTGTAAACATGACAAAACCGGACTCTGTAATGTTTACTGTTATGGATAATACATTTACAGCCTGGCTCCCTCCACTTCAAGGAAGACTTGACTCGTCTCCAAGAGATGGCGGGATACTGGTCCCACTGGACTTTTGATGGGAATTGATCTTGGCGCAGGCTTTGAGAAGATTCGCTATTGGATGGCTACTCAGGGGAAACGTCATTTTCACAGATGCTCTCTGGCCGTCTGTGTGAACACACTCTCTTTATCTGTCTGTCAATGTGACCATGGTTCACAGGCCTGGGAAAGTGGGAGAGAGTTTGTCTTGTTTCTTACCATACTAATCCATGGGAAGAATAGGGTTGAACAATTTGTGTTATGTTGTTAAGTTTGACATTGTTATGTCGTTGAGTGATGGGCCTTTAGTAAATGTCCTAGTTTACACAAGCTATTTTGTTATTTGTTAAATACATTTTAAAAGTCTGGGCCTCATCTTCTGGTATTACATAGATTTGGGAAAACCACTCAGGAAAGAATCCAATCCAATGGGAGTTCCTCTGTTCCTTAGTTGGATTGTAACCTGTTTGTGGAGTCTAAGCTGACAGCTTAGCCTCCAGGATTTTCCAGGGTCCGTCAAATATTATCGCCCAACACCACTGGCATGTCTGGAATCCCTGTGTGGGCGCGCCCCTTGGCTCCATCCTTGGCACCCTGTCATTGTGTCATACTAATTAAATGTGCACTCTGAAATAAACAAAGGGATTCTGTTTCACAGAGGAAAAGTCTACTGTAACAACCTCTTGGAGCACCTCCACCGCACACAGGGGAGGTGACAAACTAGCAAAACCCGCCTTGAAAGTTCAAAGCCGGAGCACACACACGGTTCTCCCTCTTTTCTTCAGGAACTGCGCTGGTCGGTCTCCACCAGATGTCTTGCTAGCGTCTGATGGCTGGACTACAGGGTAGCACATCCAAGAAATGTTAGATGATAGACAAAAGAAGCACTCCCTTCTACCTCCTCCCGTGGGGTACGACCGATGACTTGGACGAGTGGATGAGTGTGTAACCCAAAACACACCCCATCATGCCAGTTGGGGCCAGCTCCTTGTCTACACGTCAGACCAGACAAATGCTGTGTGTGTGTGTGTGTGTGTGAGACCTCTGCTCTGCGGAGGTTGCTTCCGCCCATCAGCACTGAGACTTGACTCTAAACACCAGGCGTTTTGATTCATATGTGAGAGCATGCACTGCATCAAAATATGGAGCAGGAACACAGAGGCGCTGGTCCATGTTGAAAAAGGGTTGCATACAGGACTCAAACAGACATGCTTTTGTTTGACTATTATGACAATGAATCTGAAAATTTTTAAAACCAAGAGCGGCCCCTCCCGAATTAAAAACTATTATCTCAAATGAACTGGATTGAACGAGCTGCTGTCTGAGTTGCACGTCAAGCCATTACCCAAGAAAATATGCGCTACGCTTCCAAAACGCCTGTTTCTGTTAGTCAGGATGAAATGTTTGAAGTTCAACTACCATATTGACTGATTGCATTTGCCAAAGTGAAAGCAGACCAACTCAAACAATGAGCGGCCATAGCGCGGCCTAGCAGTTTCCGAGACACCTGTCTTTATACAAAGAGTAAAACCAATACGGTGGAAGTTATGTCAGAGTAACAGTGTCTACTTAACAAATGGCTCCATTTTCAGGGGTGACACACTGTCCAATGCTCGGGCTCTTTCATGTGTGGAACCACAGTGACTATACCGCATCAAAAAGCCAGCCAGAATGAGTTCCATGTGTGTCTAGCATATCACAGCAGCTTATGAATCGCCAACCAGAGGCACCTCTTTGAAGTCAAACTTTCAATAAAGGTTCAGGGGGGTTAGTTGCATCAGTGGAACAACCTGATGTATGTCACACTGTCTAGCTTTTTTACCCCTGAACCATACATTTGAACTACTTAGCAAAGGACTGGGACTACACAGACAACATTGACCAAAAGTGGAACTGAAAAACTCTTGGGTGGTATAGGTGTTTATTTATTCTGTCGGTCAATTTGGCCTTCAAATATAGAGGAACATAAATATTGCTGTCCTGAAGAATTTGCAAGATCGTCAAATTTATGTTGTGCTCCCATGTGAAAGGTTGGCCGATGCTCCCTTCAAACAGAATGTTCAGGAAATGAGTTTACCCCAAAATGTATTGGCTGTTGTTTTTAAGTGAGATTTGTCATTTTCACTGTTTAGTTCATCATGTTCCAGTGGACCTCAAAATGGTGCAGAATGTTAACTGAGACCCTATCAGACTCCGCAGCAGCCATTGCTGTGGCCAATTTCAATTTCAGCCTAAGATTGTATAGCTAATACTTTCAAGACATATGGATTCACTATGTCCCATCGGAATATCCAGTGTAGCCACACAATCCACATGGGGTCCAGGCCCACGTCTTCTCAAAAGGCTGTTGCTTAAGAGATTTGATTGATCAGCGGATGATGAAGTGAATACTCCAGAAGACGTACACTGTAACTGAAAACTGTAAATTATAAGGTAATTTTTTGTATTATCAACAGTAAAGAAATGTTTTACTGCATATGTTGTGGGCAGGGAAATAATTGCTGTATTTCTAATTGTACTGTAATTCCATCCCACAGAATACAGTACTGTATCTTTGGAGCGTCAAAACCCTTTTGACCACTAGTGGGTGCACGGTATTGTTGTTTCCGGTCTCATACATTTTTGGGGGAGGCGTGCCTTGTAAGAGGCTATATTGGTTGCACACGTTAATGAGAAAACTGTATCAATTTAACTCCTATGTGGTTATAGTGCCCAATCAATTTAAGATGTATAGGGGACAGATTGGAGTGGCAGAAAGTCTTAAACCTTAAATGGTTGAGCATTTTGCCGTGTCCTTTTGGTCTGTTTTGCCCTGTAGTCGCTGCAAGTTTGGAAGCCTTTGTTAAGGCCTCTAGAAGTGCAAGTGATATAAAACACCAACTATTCAATGTGCTGTAATGTTTGTGAACACTTTACCTAGCAGCCAACCTGCTTGCACCAATCCCTTGTAATTACAGTCAAATACTGTGAAATACAAACCCCTCCCCTCAATGTTTCATCCATTAATTCCGATTACGGTAGAGCTTACTTTTTTACAATATAATAGTCAATTTTACGGTATTGTAGTGTACACAGTCCTTGCTTTGATACTGTATTTATATTGCAGTATGTGTACTGTAATATGAAATACTGTCACGACTTCCTCCGAGGCTGCCTCCTCTCCTTGTTCGTCGTCACTGGCCTTCTAGCTACTGCCGCTCCTCATCTCATCATTCCATTTGTTTTTTCTTGTTTATTACACACACCTGGTTCATATCCCCTCATCAGTACCTGTGTAAGTGTTCCCTCTGTCCCATTGTTTATTGTGAGAGTAGTGAAGCTCGGTGGAGCTCCTTGAATTTTGTATCACTGGGATATTTTCCAGTGTGCCTTGTATTTTCCAGTGCGCCTATTTTGCACACCGGAGTGTTTTGACGCGTTACTGCGTAACTCTGTGGTTGCGGAATAAAGCCTGTTATTCTGTGATTTACCCTCCTGCGCCTGACTCCTTCAACATCACCACACCACAAATACAGAATTTGACTTGCCACCGAGCTGCCTGTAAGCTACTGTCAAATTCACGGTAACCGCTTTACAGTGTATGGTTGAGGGAGAACACCCACAGATGAAAGACCAGAGAACTCTTCTACTTCGACTGCATGTATTCTGTGTGTTCGGTCTAAGTAACGCCTCTGTCCCATGGTAGTCAGTTAGTCAGTTACAGCCGTAGGCTTCCAGTCCGTCCACCACATCTCAACCACAGCCACTACCACTGAAGGGGCAATTGCGCCATGATAAGGCGATGCCAGTCTAAGACCTGGTATTAGCAAGAGGCCTGAGGGGTAGAGATTTCATGATGAACTCCTTCTTATACCATTCCTCACCCTTTAAAAGGACTGTCTACCAAGTGAAGACGGATTGGGAAGAGGGGGAGAAAGCCTGCATGGCCCTTTCACTATGTCTTCCCTTTGTGTGTGTGTGTGCTCGCGCATGGAGGAGCCGTCAGTAGTCATCCCCCTGACATGGCTAAGAGGTGTGGGTGAAGTGTGAGTAACAGAGGTCAAGTGGAAAGGTTGCTCTCTTTGTAGACGCAGCTGCACTGCCTTGTGGATTGCTACAGTGTGCTGGGCTATCTCAATGTGAACTACTTTGTACTATATTCTACAGCTGATATTTCACCACATTCATGCCGTTGTTTACGTGGTGCAAAAACGTGGTATTTGGTTGTTTATTTTTGGTCAGTTTATTGTTATGGTTGTAATGGAATGAGACTACCTACGACAGTTTGATCATGTTAGGCTTTTGTTAAACAAATCGCTCGTGTTGAGGGTCAAAAATGCAAAATGTACTAAAAATACCCTGGCATAACTTTGACTTTGTGACTCAAAACTTCACTTCATCCAAACATTCAGTATAATTAAATATGCTTTTGTTGGCTTGAATTGTGGTATAAACTGCTAGGGGTGGTGTGCTTAGTTTGTGGGGTTCTCATTTCTGAGTGGATGCTATAAAGCTGTTAGACAGCAGCACACATAACTAGGCATGGCTACTTCAGCTAATATATTATTACTGCGGAGGAAGTTTGAAGTGAGGGTGCACAGCAAAAGCAATGGTGTACATTTAACTCGGAAAGTGTAAAATGTACACTATTTTCAGTGAACATATGAGTCCCACTGAACTGATATTAAAATAACACTTTTGAAAGTGTTAAAGATTTAACTCTGTTGCACTGTTCCCCATTCAACTCGAAAAGTGCTCAAATGAACAAGATTGTGTTGTTTTCATAGCTCTACTGTAGAGTGATATGCAACAGCTACAGTGTAAAACACAACACTTGATTTAGAGTAAACGGGACTCCCTTTGCTTAGTGCTGACGCTGTTACACTTTCTCAGTGTACAAAATGAACACATGTAGTGTTACAGTAAATCACTTTTGGGTGTTGTTTTACTTTTCTTTTCGAGTGATTTGTAGAGTTACCACCCATGACTGTAATAGGCAAAAACACAGATTAAAAACAATCCTAAAAAAACAACCTGCTATAGAGCATGCTGGGCTTGGTTTTGATGGGACTGTTTTACTCTCCAAAGTGTAAAACAATATCTCTGGTTATTAACACCAACACTGGGGGTTATTTTACACCACATAATGTTAATATCACTCAAACAGAGGGAATTTAACTCCTGAATCAACACTAGAAATGTTACACTGAAAAATCAACACTGCCAAATTTGCTGTGTGTAAATCGTAGGCCGTACAGAATTCAGTCTAAATCAGGGGCCATAGGGAAGTCAAAAGAATTTGATCTCATAAGGTTAGCTATAAAACCAAATATGGGATATTTGAAAGTGTGAAAAAGCAGTGCTATTGTCAAAACGCACTGTTATCACTCACAGTTATGAGACAGACTTGTGCTTTGTGTATGCACCATTACATTAGAAACCCACATAAATCATCTGCAGTCTGCATGGTGAAGCCGAATTAAAGGCTTGGAAAATATAATAATTGTAGTCCTATTAGACTTTAATTACACATTACCATGTTTGCACTGTGAAAATAAGGCCACAGTTCACACTGTGCAACATTCAATATAAACACTCCATGGTGATAATCCCATCACAGATTGAAGAGATAAATCCCATTCAAAATCAATCACACATACATCAACAGCGGATATAAACAAGGTGGCGATCGTTCCATCACTCTACTAACTCTTTGTGTCCATCTCCACGTTGTGCTCAGTTGTTATTAAGTCATCCAGTACCAGCACGTACCTCATTCATTGATGTTTGGCCTTAGGTTTGAAAGAGGCATGGCGGTTGATGATACACTCAATATTTGCTTACTTTAGACACACTAATTACGTTTTGAATTCAGCAAGTGTGAGAAATGCCAAAATGCTTCTTGAGTTCGATTGTTCGGTTTTATTTACTGCTGCTGAGCTGCAGACTATCTGCTACACACGATTGCATTCATTTCCCCTCACTTGTCTAGGCAGACAGGTGTATTTAGTATAGCGTGGATGTCCCTCCATTTCGCGATTGAAAACGACCTCAGCATTATAATATTTGTGTTCTGTTGGTTGGTCTACAGTTCAGACTTGGTGACGTCTACAACTCCTCCAACAATATGAAAAAAGGTAAAGCAGGAACTTGACTTGATCCTAAAATTGCTTTAGCTTTGATTACACATTTGAGTTGTGTGCCATGCAATTCCTGTGTTCATACTGTCTAGACTGGTGTAATAACTAAATGGCAATCACCTGGAAAAGGTGTGTGAATGGATTGGTACTTATTGCAAGAGTGGGGGTGTGAGAGTGTGTGCATACCATGAAAAGCCTAAAGAACAAAAGACTGATTGACCTCAGACACCCAAGTTACATGTTTGTGTGTTGTTGGAATTCACATACTGTTAAAATTTGCTCGCTCTCAAGAACATCAGGATGGTTCTATAATTAGACGCCATGGCTTCCAGAAATAGTTTCTGTCTCTCTGGGACTATTTGGAAATCCACAGCTCCATTCAACCTCAGAGTATCATCCGATAATGAATAATGGTCATCCCTATGGAATGTACCACTTTAAGCCACCCACAGGACAGAACAATAACTGGTGTGGCCGACTTTGTGTTTGATACTGATAAATAATAGCTATTAAATTAAATTAATAAAAATATATGTATTCCCCATTATTTTCTACTGGCACTCTCTTCTTGTTTATGTGTATTTAAAAGGGTTTATAAACTGGCAGTCAGGTGGCACGACCAGCTCAGTTCTGATGGCAAACATGGCTGAGAAGTCACCCAGCGCACCCAACCAAATAACAACTTATAAATGTGTCAACTTAGTCCTTGTGGGACACGCTGCTGTGAAAATCAAATGCACTTCTGAAAGCACTACCTGGAAACCCCCTATTTACTAATAATTGAATACAGGCCTGAGATTTGATTGGTTCACGCATCTTATTCAGAATGTTAACCAGACAAAAGACAGCAGGTAGATGATATTCACTCCAAATGAAAACCTAACAAAACACATCTATGTTGACCCAAAGATGGCACATATTGTAAGGACCTGGGAAACCGCTCCATAAAATATCACTACTTAGCACTTCAGTATCGCATGTCCCTCCCAAAAATGATTCAACCGACGACTGTTTGATATTAACGTTGCTTAGGTGGCCCGGGTGTGACCAGGAAAGAGAACAGGGAGGGAATTCTTTGATGCTTAATTGGTGTCATGGCCACGAGAGGGGCCATGATATTACGTCGTAAAGCTAATTTGGGGGCCTCTGTGTGTTTGGGCCGGGTTGCCTGCCCCTGCTGGGCCCGGGGTATTGGGTTTTGGTGTCCAGATGGATCCTTAATAGGATGCACCTGGGGCCTGCTGGGCCTGAACCCCATCACACTCTCTGCACCTCGGCCCCCGAAGCCTGACTCAGCCAAACACCACACACCCAGACTTCTCCTATAGCTCCTCCCACCGTGGTCGGCACCACAGCCTAACCAGCACTCACACACTAACCAGTGCGGTAGTGCAGCACATCCGTCATTTCCAGGCCTTTGTGGTGCCTCACCAGTTACAGTGACGCCCGAGGCATTGCTCATCTAAAAACATGTATTTATGGTGCTCTGCTAATCAAAAGATGGGTAGAGGGATGACGCCAGTGGTGTCCTCTACTTTCACCCATCAATTGTTTAATATACCCACGGAATTTCCCTGTCTATAACAACCAGCATAAAACAGAAATAAATACATTGTTATTTGTGAGTTGATGTATGTGCATGTGTGTGTGTTTGTGTGTGTGTGTGTGTGTGTGTGTGTGTGTGTGTGTGTGTGTGTGTGTGTGTGTGTGTGTGTGTGTGTGTGTGTGTGTGTGTGTGTGCATGTGTATGCTTGTGCAGATGCTTGCATTCGTATTTGTCTCTTTGCATTGTTCCCCTCCCATAAATATGTCATCCAGGGCAACCAATGTTAATTAACAACTATTTAAGGGCTCACCATTTGAACCGTTCTCATTTTAGCTGCGGTGTTATTTTAAGGTTAATTATCTATGTAAGGAAGAGCTCATTTACACCGCTTACTCAATGCTTAAAGTGGATTCTTTAACTTACAATGTCCCACATACCTCCATCTCCCTCATTCACAACCTCCTGTATTTTGTCCTCTGTGGTAAAATGGATATTGCCCACAGCTGTTTTTATATTACAACTGCGTGAGTCTGAATTTCACTCCCCACAGACTGTGCATGGCAGACACTGGCACACAAAGGCCTCTCCCAAAGCCCTGTGTCTCCACTCGCTCCCCCACTTACATGTCCCCCCCACCTTTTTAGAAATCGCTTTGCCTCTATGTGGCTCTCCCAAAATCCATCAAGTCGGCACTGATAGCTTGGTTCAGACTCGAAACCGGAGCACCGTAGGCCGAGAACAAACACTCTGCATGCCTTGTGGCTTTTTAACGGCATACTTTTCAGCACTCAAGAGGGCTCTGAGAGTGCATTCCTTGTAAAGGCAAGTGCAGGTTTCCATTTGTAATATTCTAAGTTGCCATGGTAATAGGGCAGCTCAGTGGAATGTAACCCAAGCATTGTGAAGTTGTTGGTAGCACAGGTGCTTCCAACTTAAAAATGTTCAGACCACCACATAAAAGCACCAGAAAAGAGCAGGAGATAATAAGATTGTTAAATTGATTGAGATAGTCTTTATTGGGCCTATATGAATTATAGCTACTTTTTAAGCACATAGTGTGCCCTAGAAACTTATATGTAACCCTGTAATGGTATTTGTTTATTATAAAAGCTAAAATGTCATTGAAATTACAAATTAATTTGTGAAATATTAGGTTTCTCATTGTTTTAAAAGCACTGTTCCCTATTGAGATGCATTACATTGAAAATTGTACACCGTCTCTTTAAGAATGTCAGCGATGTTCTGAGTGAAGACATGCGAATCTGTCATTCATTCATTGCTATGATCACTGATTTCCTGAACTCTCTTTTCCATATTTTCTGTACCCCCAATTGTTTGGATATACTGGTAAAGTTACCAGGTTGTTAGCTAGCTAGTTAATGAGGTAACATGACTGAACAAGGTGTTAATGGCTCGCAAGTAGTTTTTGAATGGCCCACGACATGGTTTATGAATGTAAAATGAGGCCCGCCAATGGAGATGCATCCAGCTGCAACCTTGCGCTGGTAAAATGGGTCACAACTTTTGAACAGTTTAGAGACAAGCTGGAGGTTTTCTGTAGTATTGGTGCAACCACCAGGCTCTCGCTTTTTCCTCTAAGGGACTGGGAAACAGCGGTACAGCTTAGCCTACACAACAATTATTATATGGCTGATTTTTTCACTGGTGCTCCCCCCAAAAAATTCAAAGTTGTCGCACAGCTAAATATTTAGGAGCATATGCGACCAAAATGGTCACACTTTAGAGCCCTGTATATAGCACCAGTGGAACAGATTAAAGAGCATGAGTGAAAGACATGTCATTGTTATGAACAAGTAAAATTAAACTGGCTTCTTTGATATCTTTCACACTAGTTTGGTTTATACTGCCATGGTACATTGAATGCTTGGGCGAGCATTTCTCTGACAATTTTCCCTTCCTACCTCCATTGACATGGGAACAGTCTGCGGGCTATTTAGGTTATCTGGGCTAAATGTGAATGCATGTCCGATTTGGTCCTCATGGATTCACTGATTAAGGCCAAGTTGTTTTATGTGAGGAAGATATCCCTCCTCTACCCTTTGACTAAGGTTAACGACAACCATAGGAAGAGTGGATGTGCCAGCTTGGACAGCTTGCAGCTCAAAGGGATCAATATAACTCAAGAACTATTAACCATGCACATAAATAATTTGGCCTCCATTGTAGTTTACACTCTTAGAAAATAGGTGCTAAGTAGAACCATATAGAGTTCTTCGGTTTGTCCCCATAGGGGATTTTTTTTTGGTGCTAAGTAGAACCTTTTATGTAGGGTTCTTCATAGAACCCCCTGTATATGGTTCTTCCTAGAACCCTCTATGAATGGTTCCACCAGCCTTAACAGCCTTTAAAATGTAATTATTTATGACAATACATTAAATACCGTTCCTTCGGAAAGTATTCAGACCCCTTGATTTTTTCACATTTTGTTACGTTACTGCCTAATTCTAAAATGGATTACATTTTTTTTAAATCCTCAGCAATCTACACACAATACCCCATAATGACAAAGTGAAAACAGGTTTTTAGAGAATTTTGCTAATGTATAAAGTATACACGTATTCAGAACCTTTGCTATGAGACTCGAAATTGAGCTCAGGTGCATCCTGTTTCCATTGATCATCCTTGAGATGTTTCTACAACTTGATTGGAGTCCACCTGTGGTAAATTGAATTGATTGGACATGATTTGGAAAGGCACACACCTGTCTATATAAGGTCCCACAGTTGACAGTGCATGTCAGAGCACAAACCAAGGCATGTGGTCGAAATAATTGTCCGTAGAGCTCCGAGACAGGATTGTGTCGAGGCACAGATCTGGGGAAGGGTACAAAACATTTCTGCAGCATTGAAGATCCCCAAGAACACAGTGGCCTCCATCATTCTTACATGGAAGAAGTTTGGAACCACCAAGACTCTTCCTAGAGCTGGCTGCCTGGCCAAATTGAGCAATCAGAGGAGAAGGGCCTTGGTTAGGGAGGTGACCAAGAACCCGATGGTCACTCTGACAGAGCGCTAGAGTTTCTCTGTGGAGATGGGAGAACCTTCCAGAAGGACTACCATCTCTGCAGCACTCCACCAATCAGTGGCCAGAAGGAAGCCATTGCTCAGTAAAAGGCACATGACAGCCCACTTGGAGTTTGCCAAAAGGCACCTAAAGACTCTCAGACCATGATAAACAAGATTCTCTGTTCTGATGAAACCAAGATTTAACTCTTTGGCCTGAATGCCAATTGTCACGTCTGGAGGAAACCTGGAACCATCCCTACGGTGAAGCATGGTGGTGGCAGCACCATGCTGTGGCAATGTTTTTCAGCGTCAGGGACTGGGAGACTAGTCAGGATCGAGGCAAAGATGAACGGAGCAAAGTACAGAGAGATCCTTGATGAAAACCTGCTTCAGAGCGCTTAGGACCTCAGACTGGGGCGAAGGTTCACCTTCCAACAGGATAACGACCCTAAGCACACAGCCAAGACAACGGAGGAGTGGCTTCGAGACAAGTCTCTGAATGTCTTTGAGTGGCCCAGCCAGAGCCCGGACTTGAACCCGATCGAACATCTCTGGAGAGACCTGAAAATAGCTGTGCACCAACGCTCCCCATCCAACCTGACAGAGCTTGAGAGGATCTGCAGAGAAGAATGGGAGAAACTCCCCAAATACTGCTGTGCCAAGCTTGTGGCCTCATACCCAAGAATACTCAATGATCTAATCACTGCAAAAGGTGCTTCAACAATGTACTGAGTAAAGGGTCTGAATACTTATGTAAATGTAATATTTCCGTTTTTTATTTTTAATAAATTAGCAAAAATAAAACAAAATGTTTTTGTTCAACATTATGGGTGTCACTAATTCAGCCGAGGCTGCCCCTCCTCCTTGCTCGGGCAGGCTTCGGCGTTCGTCGTCACCGGAGTACTAGCTGCCACCGATCTATGTTTCTGTGTTCCACTTGTTTTGTCTTGATTGCACACACCTGATTCCCATTAATTTGTTTCCCTATTTTACCCTCTGGTTTCCTCATGGTGTTGTGCGTGATTGTTTGTTGTTTTGCTGTCTTTCTTGTGAGCTGGTATTTTTCATCCCTGCGTGGAAGATATGCTCTGTTACTTTTGTTAAGTAAAGTACGTTGTTTACTAAGTTCTGTGTCCTGCGCCTGACTCCGTCCTACCGCTACACACTGACGCATGACAATGGGGTATTGTGTGTATATTGATGAGAAAAAACAACAACATTTAATCAATTTTAGAATAAAGCTGTAACGTAACAAAATGTGGAAAAAGTCAAAGGGTCTGAATACTTTCCGAAGGCACTGTGTATCAAAAGGCCTTTCTTTGAGGGCCTAGTTATACCCTAACACAGTGGTGTTAAGAAACTCCTGGTTTACAGGCCACATCAGGCCTGCAAGTCACATTATGCTGGCTTGCAAAGTGATGTTTAATTCCTTTTGGGATCCAGCCAGAGTTAGTGACATTTTTAATCGTCCTGCATTCATCATGCATTCATAATGACTGTCAGGGTAGGGAGTTGAATTCTGAGACTACCTCAATCATCTAAACTGGAACAACCATCTCAGTAACAGACGCAATAAATCCAACTACTAACAGATTGGATTAGTTGAGAAAAATGTTTGCTTTTTACATTTGTGTAGCATAAAATTAGTCAAATAAATCAATGTACATGCAAAAACACAATAAAATAAACCTTTTTGAAAATCACCCTGCAGTAGAGCATGTTGGGAAATATGATAATTTATATGATTCTATGTAGAACCCTTCTTGCCTTCCAAAGAATCCTTCTTGCCTACCAAATAATCATCAAAGAACCCTTGTCTTCCAAAAGTGGTTCTTAGGATGTTGAAGGTTATTGGTAGAACTCCGCAAAGAACCCCTTTGGAACCCTTTTTTTCTAAGAATGTAATCCCTTCTTTTCGTTAAAGAAACTGAAAGGTCCTATATCAACTAAATGTCCTGGGATCATAAGCATTTGAACTAGGTGGATGCATGTGGTATAACTAAGATATTTGGTTGGATTCGTCTTATTATCATCCAAAACCAAAGTTATAGCAAATCTGAAGCAGAAATCGAATACTTCACAGGATAATTTTGATCTGGATGAAATGTGTTGAAAAGTTGGTATACCCAACATAATCTGCAGCTACTCACATTTCATAAGCCCGTGTTTGTTGAAGGTTGTCATTTTCTGCTTTGCAATTAAGAATAGTCACTTTTAATGTAACGATCCCGGCAGTCTGAGTCGGGTCCTGTCTGTGGACTAGTTTTTCTGTTCGTGATCTCCAGTTTCCCGAGGGTTCGGGAACGCTCCGGGGAGCTCTCTTGATTTCCGCACCTGCATCCCATCAGCAATCTGCACACCTGGTCCTGATCATCACCCTTCTTAGGCTCTGGCCTAACATCCATTCCCTGCCGGATCGTTAGCCATGAACAGTAGGTTTACCAGAGTATCAGTCTTAGAGCCTAGCGTTAGTTTTGTTGTTTTTGCACCTTGTTGGTTTGTTGCTTACTTACCCCCGTTTTTGTTCCATCTGCAGTCACCCGTCCGGAACCTTCATCCAACCTCTGCCTGGTGGTCGGCGGCTGCCGACCCAGGATGGGATCAACCACTGCACCCCCAACAACTAATCAACGCCGCCCGCTCTGTTCCCTGGATTATTCAGCATCACTCTTGAATTTGTAATAAACACTCACCTTCGTTTCAACTTACCTTGTCCTGGTCTGCTTCTGGGTTCTGGCTTAGCAACTCGTGACAGAACGATCCGGCCAGTAATGAACCCAGCGGACCTGGACTCTGTTCGCCATGCCATTACCCATCAGGAGAAGATGTTGGGCCATCATAGCACGGTACTACAGGAGATCGCGTTGTCAGTTCGGAACCTTTCTACCGGTCTGACGGAGGTCCAGAACCAACGCAAGTTTCCGGTGGAGGATCCACTACCGGTTTCACCCATCTCGCCTGCCGCTTCTGGAGCTGTGTCCTTCCGTGAGCCCAAGGTTCCGACGCCGGATAAATATGAGGGGGAGCTGGGAAGATGCCGTTCCTTCCTTATGCAGTGTGGATTAGTGTTCGATCTACAGCCCTACTCTTATGCCACAGACAAGGCTAGGATAGCCTTTGTGATTGCGTTGCTGCGTGGTCGAGCGCTGGAGTGGGCTTCAGCCGTTTGGGAACGACAAGACCCCTGCATGGCTTCATACCAGGGGTTCACGGCCGAGATGAGGAAGCTCTTCGACCATTCCGTCCGAGGGAGGGACGCAGCTAGGCGCCTGTTTTCGCTTCACCAAGGAACTCGCAGCGTGGCCGACTTCGTGATCGAGTTCAAGACGTTGGCTGTGGAGAGTGGGTGGAACGAGGAGTCTCTGCAAGCGGCCTTTTACCAGGGTCTGTCGGAGCAGCTCAAGGATGAGTTGATCTCCTATCCGGAGCCTAGTGACCTGGACAGCTTGGTAGCCTTGTCTATTCGGGTGGATAATCGAGTCCGAGAGCGAAGGAGGGAGAAGCAATGGGGTCCGTCCAATCGATCAGCTTCTCAGTTCCCAGTCGGGTCGGGTGGTGGACCAGAACACGTCGATCATTCTCCACCACAAAGGATTAGTGGAGAGGTCCTCTCTCCCGATTCTGAACCCATGCAAGTGGGGGCGGCACGGGTTAACCAAGGAGGAGCGTCAACATAGACGTAAGACCAACTGCTGCCTCTACTGTGGTAGCTCGGGACATTACATCTCCACTTGTTCCCGGCGGTCGTCAAACTGCCCGGCTCGCTAAAGTTGGGAGGACTTTTAGCGAGCCAGTTTCAACCTCTCAGTACCTCTGTCAGACCCCCGTTTCCCGGCTACCCTTGTGAACAGGAATCAGAGCTTAGCGATTAACGCTTTTATCGATTCAGGTGCCGATGGAAGCTTTCTTGATGCCGAGTTGGTGGAACAGCTGGGGCTTTCCAAGGAGCAATTGCCGGAAGCCATTGAAGCGACCACTCTGAACGGCAGTAGTCTGGCACGTATCACGATGAGGACTGAACCGGTTAAGATGCGGTTGTCGGGGAATCATTCTGAGATGATTTCATTCTTCATTCTGCCGTCTTCCCATGTTCCTCTGGTCCTTGGATACCCCTGGCTGAAGGAACACAATCCCACGTTCGATTGGGTGACGGGCAAGGTAACGAGTTGGAGCCTTGATTGTCATGCTAACTGTCTCAAGACTGCCTGCCCCCATTCGGTTCCCAGTCAGGTGATTGAGGCTAAACCCCCCAGATTTGTCCCTGGTTCCCGAGACATATCACGATTTGGGGAAAGTTTTCAGTAAGCAGAAGGCTCTGTCACTCCCTCCCCACCGACCATATGATTGTGCCATCAACCTGTTCCCTGGAGCTGTCTACCCCAAGGGAAGGTTATACAGTATCTCCCGACCTGAACGTGAGGCTTTGGAGACCTACATCAAGGAGTCCCTAGCTGCTGGTCTCGTTCGTCCCTCGTCATCACCCCCTGGGGGCAGGATTCTTCTTTGTGGGTAAGAAGGATGGCTCTCTTCGACCGTGTATTGATTATCGGGGGTTGAATGACATCACGGTCAAGAACAAGTATCCCCTGCCCTTGATGAGTTCTGCCTTCGACTCCTTACAGGGTGCTACGGTGTTCACCAAGCTAGACCTACGCAATGCGTATCACATGGTCCGGATCAGAGAGGGGGACAGGTGGTTGACGGGTTTCAATACACCGATGGGTCACTTCGAGTATCAGGTGATGCCGTTTGGACTGACCAATGCTCCAGCGGTATTCCAGAGTATGGTGAACGACGTCCTGAGAGATATGATCGGTCTCTTTGTGTTTGTTTACCTGGATGACATTCTGATCTTCTCGAAGGAACCTTCCGACCACGTCCAGCATGTCCGGCAGGTTCTGCAGCGATTGTTGGAGAATCGCCTGTTCGTGAAGGCCGAGAAGTGCGAGTTTCACGCCCACACGACATCCTTTCTCGGGTACATCATCTCCAGGGGAGAGATTAGGATGGACCAGGAGAAGGTTAGAGCGGTTCTGGAATGGGCCCAGCCCGGTACGAGATTGCAGCTCCAGAGATTTTTGGGGTTTGCGAATTTCTACCGCAGATTCATCCGGGATTACAGCCGTGTGGCCGCTCCGTTAACTGCCTTGACTTCCAGTATCAGGACCTTCAAGTGGAATCCGGAGGCGGATCGAGCGTTTCTGGATTTGAAGAGGCGATTCACCAACGCACCGATTCTCTCTCAACCGGACACGGCCCGTCAGTTCGTCGTTGAAGTGGACGCGTCTGATGTGGGAGTTGGCACCATCCTGTCGCAGCGATGCTCCACGGACAGTAAACTCCATCCCTGCGCCTACTACTCTCGTCGCCTTTCGCCTGCGGAGAGGAATTACGATGTGGGTAACCGGGAGCTTCTCGCGGTGAAACTTGCCTTGGAGGAGTGGCACCACTGGTTGGAGGGGGCGGAGCAACCGTTTATTGTCTGGACTGACCACAGGAATCTTGCTTACGTGCAATCGGCTAAACGTCTCAACTCCCGTCAGGCCAGGTGGGCGTTGTTTTTCGGACGATTCAAGTTTTCCCTGACGTTCCGACCTGGATCTAAGAACGGCAAGGCGGACGCCTTGTCCCGGATGTTCTCCAAGACGGAGGAGAGTGGGTCCAAGACCGAGACAATTCTCCCCGGAACTGCGTCGTGGGAGCAGTTATGTGGAAGATTGAGGAGGAGGTGCTGGCGGCCCTTCGGACTCAGCCCGGTCCCGGTAACGGTCCACCCGGGTCGGTTGTTTGTGCCTGAGTCGGTTCGTCCTGCTGTCCTCAAATGGTCCCACGCCAGCAAGATGGCTTGTCACCTGGCGTGGCTCGGACAATGGCGTTTCTTCGCAGACGTTTTTGGTGGCCTGCCATGGCCGAGGATACTCTGGGTTTTGTTGCTGCCTGTCCAGTGTGTGCGCAGATTAAGAGTACCAATCGGCCCAGCTCTGGACTACTTCACCCCCTTCCTATTCCCCGCGACCATGGTCGCATCTGGCCCTGGACTTCGTCACTGGGTTGCCCGCTTCTGAGGGGAACACGGTCGTTCTGACTATCGTGGACAGATTCAGCAAGTTCGCCCACTTTGTGCCAATTGCCAAGCTTCCTCTGCCTCGAGACGTCCGAGATCCTGGTTAGGAGGTTTTCAGGGTCCACGGTTTGCCCAGTGATATCGCTTTCCGACCGTGGCCCTCAGTTTACCTCTGCTGTCTGGAAGTCCTTCTGTTTGGCCATTGGAGCTACAGTCAGTCTCACATCTGGTTTTCACCCCCAATCCAATGGTCAGGCGGAGAGAGCCAACCAGAAGATGGAATCCACGCTACGCTGTCTGGTCTCTTCCAACCCCACCTCCTGGGTCTCTCAGTTGCCTTGGGTTGAGTATGCCCACAATACTCTCCCTACATCTGCCACTGGGATGTCTCCCTTCCAGTGCCTGTATGGCTACCAACCTCCCCTGTTCCCTTCTCAGGAGAAGGAGCTCTCAGTGCCTTCTGTTCAGGCCCATATTCGTCGTTGCCACCGGACCTGGCATCGGGCCAGAAAGGCACTCCTTAGAGTTTCGGACCGGTATCAGCTCCAGGCGACCGTCGCCGGATCCCCGCTCCCACCTATACCATCGGAGATAGGGTTTGGTTGGCCACACGGGATCTTCCGTTACGGACTGAGTCTAGGAAGTTGTTACCGAGTTCATTGGTCCGTTTGTGGTGGAGAAGGTGATCAATCCAGTGGCAGTTCGACTCAAACTACCGAGGACGCTCAGAGTCCATCCCACCTTTCATGTCTCCTGCCTCAAGCCTGTTTTCCTCAGTCCTCTGTTGCCTCCTCCGCCTCCCCTCCTCCTCCTCTGATGATCGGAGGTGGTCCTGCCTACACGGTGCGACGCATCATGGATTCCAGACGGCGGGGCCGGGGTTTCCAGTATCTCGTGGACTGGGAGGGGTATGGTCCTGAAGAGAGGAGTTGGATTCCGCGGCGACAGATCCTAGATGCTGACCTCATCCGTGACTTCTACCGCCTCCATCCTGGCGCTCCGGGGAGTCCGCCCGGTGGCGTTCTGGGTCGGAGGGGGTACTGTAACGATCCCGGCAGTCTGAGTCGGGTCCTGTCTGTGGACTAGTTTTTCTGTTCGTGATCTCCAGTTTCCCGAGGGTTCGGGAACGCTCCGGGGAGCTCTCTTGATTTCCGCACCTGCATCCCATCAGCAATCTGCACACCTGGTCCTGATCATCACCCTTCTTAGGCTCTGGCCTAACATCCATTCCCTGCCGGATCGTTAGCCATGAACAGTAGGTTTACCAGAGTATCAGTCTTAGAGCCTAGCGTTAGTTTTGTTGTTTTTGCACCTTGTTGGTTTGTTGCTTACTTACCCCCGTTTTGTTCCATCTGCAGTCACCCGTCCGGAACCTTCATCCAACCTCTGCCTGGTGGTCGGCGGCTGCCGACCCAGGATGGGATCAACCACTGCACCCCCAACAACTAATCAACGCCGCCCGCTCTGTTCCCTGGATTATTCAGCATCACTCTTGAATTTGTAATAAACACTCACCTTCGTTTCAACTTACCTTGTCCTGGTCTGCTTCTGGGTTCTGGCTTAGCAACTCGTGACATTTAATCCTTTTCAGTTTCCAATAAGTGTCTGTAGCATAACATTATGACATTGTCATTTCTTATAAAAACCTCATGTTTGTGGTTAATGAATATGTCCTTCATTCAAAATGTATTGCTCAGCACATAAGTACCTCTTCTATCCAGTGCTTTCTAGAAGGACATGTTTTTCCATAGTCCTTCAACAAAATGACAGAAAAAAAGCTTTCATGTATGTCACACCTTGTTAAATTCACCAGAACCCTAATCTTTTAAAAGCAGACTTTGACTTGGAGCTTTACTTAATGTCTAATTTATGGGAACAGGAGTGTTCGAGTGCTAGTCCATATCAGGCTGGTGGCAGTGGGGGGTTGACAACTTGGGGGTCCGGTGCCAGGCAGGAACCACCATACACGCACGCACATACGCACACATACACACACACACACAAACACATGCCACACACACACAAGCACGCACAAACACACACGTACAAACACACTGAACATACTACAGATTTAGGATTTTAATTTGATCACTCTTTTGTTGTTGAGAAATTTCCTGCTCAGCAGGAAATGCAAACTTGTAGTGTATTTTAGTTTTAAAAAATGCTTCTAAAGTTTGTAATTTCCACTTAGAAAATGTCAGACTTGATTTCCCCTATCGAAAAATGTATCAACCAAAAATGTCCATTAATTATAATCCACATAATAATCCACATTTCCTGTTGCTGCAGGATTATTTTCCTGCTGTAGCAAACTGGCTCACATTAAGATCCTACATCTGTAATACTGTCATCCTGATTACATGCTGGGGTTTTGCTACAATGATACAGTGGCAGTGCAGCTTGCCAAGTGGTCACAGAAACGCTATGATATCAATATAAGGGGTGCTGAGTGTACAAACATTATGAACACTGCTCTTTCCATGACATAGACTGACCAGGTGAATCCAGATGAAAGATATGATCCCTTATTGATGTCACTTGTTAAATCCACTTCAATCAGTGTAGATGAAGGGGAGGAAACAGGTTAAAGAAGGATATTTAAGCTTTGTGTCAAGTGTCAATGTGCAGCGGTAGGACGGAGTCAGGCGCAGGACACAGAACTGAGTAAACGACGTACTTTACTAGAAAAATAAACAACACTAATTTCCATGCAGGGAAGACACACCAGCTCACATAAGTCTTAGACACAAAACAGAGAACAAACACGCACAAAACCATGTGGGAACCAGAGGGTTAAATAGGGAAATAATATAATGTAATGGGAACCAGGTGTGTACAATCAAGACAAAACAAATGGAAAAAGAAACGTAGATCGGTGGCAACTAGAAAGCTGGTGACGACGACCACCGAACGCCGCCCGAACAAGGAGAGGCACCAACTTCGGCGGAAGTCGTGACACCTTGAGACAATTGAGACATGGATTGTGTATGTGTGCCATTCAGAGGGTAAATGGGCAAGACAAAATATTTAAGAGCCTTTGAACGGGATATGGTAGTAGGTGCCAGGCGCACTGGTTTGTGTGAAGAACTGCAACACTGCTGGGTTTTTCATGCTCAACAGTTTCCTGTGTGTATCAAGAAAGTTACACCACCCAAAGGACATCCAGCCAATTTGACACAGCTGTGGGAAGCATTGGAGTCAACATGGGCCAGCATCCCTGTGGAACGCTTTCGACACCTTGCAATTCAATATTAGGAATGTGTTCTTATTGTTTTGTACACTCAGTGTCTAGCCTGAACCATGGAACAGCCCCAGGCATTATTCCTCCTCCACCAAACTTTAGAGTTGGGACTATGCATTCGGGCAGGTAGCGTTCTCCTGGCATCCGCCAAACCCAGATTCGTCTGTCGGACTGCCAGATGGTGAAGTGTGATTTACTGCCAGATTAAGCTCCCGATGAACAGTTCTTGTGCTGACTTTACTTCCAGAGGCAGTTTGGAACTAAGTAGTGAGTGTTGCAACCGAGGACAGACGATTTTTACGCGCTTCAGCACTCGGCGGCCCCGTTCTGTGAGCTTGTGTGGCCTACCACTTTGCGGCTGAGCCGTTGTTGCTCCTAGATGTTTCCACTTCATAATAACAGCACTTACAGTTGACAGGGGCAGCTTCAGCAGGGTAGAAATTTGACGAACTGACTTGACGGTGTCATGTTGAATGTCACTGAGCTCTTCTGTAAGGCCATTCTACTGCCAATGTTTGTTTATGGAGATTGCATGACTGTGTGCTCGATTTTATACACCTGTCAGCAATGGATGTGGCTGAAATAGCCGAATCCACTCATTTGAAGGGTTGTCCACGTACTTTTGTATATATAGTGTATAATTGGTTTGGACCTTTTCACTTTCTGCTTCTTGTTTCTGATATGACCCCGGACTAGTTACACCAATTGGTGGTCCTGTTACGTCGCTAAAGACCCAAATCTATCTAATACATTGAGAACACTGCAGTGTCTCTGCTTTCTAACTAAGGCCATTACATTGCTATTCGAGTTGTAAGGACAACTTCCCACATTCTGGAACGTTCTAGATGTATTATGTCTAGATGTAATATGTGTATAATGTACTGTATTATTTGAGCATTAACTTTTGTAAGGATAACTTGTCCTATCAAATTTTAGAATGTTGTAGATGTAAAATGTTTCTCAGTGAGGTGAAACTGCAATGGAGTTAGGTGGGTAGTTCCACGAAATGAGTGCCTTTTGATTCCCTTTGATATTTTAAGTAACCAATATTGCATTAAAAATAAAACTGTTATATTAAATGAAGTACCTTTTATTATAGACCACATGGAGAATCCAATCAATATGATTTTCAATATGAATAAAGACTTGCTTAAAGGAAAAATATATTTTGGTATTTGTTTCATTAGTCCATTGTTAAAATAGTCCCAAAATGTTTTGCTTGTCAGCACTGAAGTTTTCAAGACATGTAACTTTCAAAATACAGAAATCATCCCTGTATGATGTATTTTGCATCATATGATGCTGCGTTTAACATGCTGCATTTTCGGGTATGTGTAATTTTAACTGACTTATTCGGAAGGGCCCGTACAGATCCGAACGCGATTGCTGCAGTAGAGCGAGAGAGAAGGACATTTGATCATTTATGCTGCTCTTCCTTTTCACGAGAGTGGAGCGTGGCGCATGTAGCTTGTAGTTGTTGGCCAATCATAAGTCATCAAAGCAGCAATAAGCTACAGTCATAGAGCCTCAGTGTGTGGAAAAGTTAGGTGTAATCTAATCAATGGAAGGTGGAATTAAAATGACAAAATTAAAAGTCAACAGGTAGGCTGCTACTTAATATTCTGAATGGAGTTGTTGTTATTTGTAACTGTAGGATGAGAAAGTGCATGCACTGCGGCCTCAATTAGCCTAGTCTAGCTAATGCTAGCTAGCTTGACTAGCTTCTCCCGGTTTGATGCAGTCAAGACAGGTACTACGTAATCATATACCCTAGCTATGGCAGCTAATAGTCTACTGTAGCGTGTGTTGGCTTGGTTGGTTGCTGTCTCTTGTCTCTCCCTCCCTCCTCCCTGCTCCCTTTTCACTCGCTCACATTACGGCCCCTCCCACTCCTGCTAGAGTGGCATCTAGACCTTGCTCTCCCTCCTCTCGCGCTTTATCAGCTCTGGTTAATAAAGTAGCTTTAAAAATGACATTTCTGCCGCTTCCCCCACTCAGATCGGACCGGGTCTGGATCAACCAGGTCTATATGGAATGGGTCTAGTTGTCCTCATGTCCATTCGGAACGGGTCTTTATTTAAAAAGTGAATTTATGCATATCATGTCCGAGGATACAGTGCATTCGGAAAGTATTCAGACCCCTTGACTTTTTCCACATTTTGTTACAATACAGCCTTATTCTTAAATTGATTAAATTGTTTTTTTTCCCGTTATCAATTTACACACAATACCCCATAATGACAAATCCAAAACAGGTTTTTAGAAATGTTGGCAAATGAAAAAATAATACAAAACTGAAATATCACATTTACACAAGTATTCAGGCCTTTTACTCAGTATTTTGTTGAAGCACCTTTTGCAGCAATTACAGCCTCAAGTCTTCTTGGGTATGACGCTACAAGCTTGGCACACCTGTATTTGGCGAGTTTTTCCCATTCTTCTCTGCAGATCCTCTCAAGCTCTGTCAGGTTGGATGGGGAGCGTCGCTGCAATGCTATTTTCTGGTCTCTCTAAAGATGTTCGAGCAGGTTCAAGTCCGGGCTCTGGCTGGGCCACTCAAAGACATTCAGAGACTTGTCCCGAAGCGACTCCTGTCCCGAAGCGACCCCTCCCTGTTGCACACAACAAGCTTCCATTCCCCAAGTCATAAGAGGAGTTATGGCTGATTTAAGATGAAATCGTCAACCCCTTTATTTGGCACATAATAGGCACTTACTATAGTAATTTTTTTATTTAACCTCTTGAGATTGGAAAGCATGTTTTTTTATGAAGTTATAAATGTGGTCTTTATGACAGAATGTTACACTTAGGTGAAATCAAACGATTTTCTGATCAAGTTACATTTCTCAAAAGGCACCGAATTGGTGGAACGACCCATGTATGTTAGGTTGTCAACTCCTGGCCAATGTGTGGGCACACACACAAGCACACACACACGCACACACACACACACACACACACACACACACACACACACACACACACAACACACACACACATTACAGACCTGGCTGTCCTCCATAGCAGCAGCAGCCCACTGATTAAGGAAACCACACACTCAATGACAAAGGCTTATGCTACCGTGTTTTGGTTCGGGCAGAAGTTATCTTTAGCACTCATTGTTAAAATAAAGACGTGCTCTAGGACTTTGTTTTATTAGTATTTTTACATTTGGCCTCAATGCTGTTGATTTTATCGGAACATTGTTGAGCACTTAGTGTGAAGAAGGGTATGACATTTCAGTAAGGAAGAAGGCGATTTGTGGATATTGTGGAATCATGAAATGACTCAAAGACTATTGTTTTTAACAAATTGACTATGAATGGAGGTGGAGATGGGCGACATATAGGTTTCAAACCCAAACGGTTGATTGAAATCATTGGGCTCTAGAGACATAGAGATAATATGACCCACATTCCTTGAGTGGAATTAAGGTATTATTATATTCTCTATAAATACACCTTATGGGAATGTTGGCAGGTTCTGGGGAAAATATGCATGTCTGGTTTCTCAATATCTCCTAATCTGAAGTAATGTGTGGAATATGTTAAAAACAGAATAATTTCTAGGAATGCTAAGACTAAGTTTGTGTTATGTTTCACTAAAGGCCCCAAACCATAATTCCTAACATACTTTATGATTTGAGCATAGACATTTATGTGAAGCCAAATGCAGCTCAAAAGCAACTGCCAAGTGCTGCTCAAAAGGACCTGCCATTCTGGGAACTGAGAATGGCATTATTTTCAACACCATTCTTTTGAAATGCTAGTGTTGAAATGCTAATTAATTCAGATCAGTGGCACATCAATCATATATGCAGAAAAATGCTTTCATCATGAATAATTGATATCTTCTGAAATCTGTGAAGAATAAACTAATGCACTGTAACACCCACTAACACACACACACACACACACACACACACACCAACCCACACACGCACGCACGCACACACACACACACACACAAATACGTCAGTACAGCCTTCATCAATTTGATAATGGAAGTTCCAGATCACCCAAAAGGGGTTCCATCTGTGGTCATTAGTGAAAATATGATGATTAATTAATAACAAGATTGAGTTCGACATACTTTTCCTGTGAGGTTGGCTCATCCATCCAGTAAAGGCACACTTGACATTTTCAGAGAAAGATAAAGATTAAGATAAATGGAAAGGCCAGGGAATGAATATGACTAAAATAATTGTCAAGGGGCACCGAAAAACTCTTAAGTTCATATTTGATATTATTTCGAAATGTTCCATTGCACAGCTGTTGTAATAATATGTTAATGTTTTACACTCATGTGCATGCTTAAATTAATATGGCCCACAAGGGTATATTTGAGTTGTGTCTCTACGCATACCTAATGTTTTGAATGTACTCTTAATACCTCTCTTGAACATAAAACATCATATTTCATTTCTGGCCTCCACACTGAGAAAGGCTATTGAGCCTGAATGTTTGTTCATGATCCCTTGTTATGAATACAATAAATGACATTGAAAATGTAGTTATTAAGTGTGAATGTGTTATTTATAACTTTGAATTAATGACCAAATTGGTTTTACACACCATCTTAAGAAATTCAACCAATAAAACCACATACTGTATACATTTTGGTGGCTACAATGCATTCAATGTAAATACACTGATTTGTAAATGCTTTGTAAACGGTCCAAAATCAGCAAGTTTGCAACCAAGTCATTAGCAAGAGCTGTACTGTAAGTGACCAACTGAAAACAGTTTTCCTGGAAAGCAAACATGACTCATAATATCCTCAGACCGGACCATGTAGAGAGTGAGAGCCAGAAAACAGACGGGCCTGTTTCACATGCCAGTGCCATGGGCACCTAAATGCCTTAAATCAGTCTAAGTGAGGCCAAACACCCCAAATATTTCATGAGATTTTCCCTCCTCAACAGTTGACTGATTGTATGAAACGGGCATAAATTATTTAAAGGAGGTGGCTTCAGAGCTCATAACCTACTTCAGTAACGATGACATCACAGTGGCTCGGTTTATTTCAGACGTCTTGCAACAACCCCAAGTGCCATAAAATACTCTTTAAAACAACTTCTGGTGGTGCAAATCCAACGTCTGCCATAAACAAGGGGTTTGACAGAGCTTCCATTTGTATGCTTGTATGCTCTGAGCCCCACTAGAAGCCTCCCACAAAGCCTTGTAAAGACCACGGACAGAAAATTAATTCCACTCACCACCAACTTAAGGGCCACATTGAGTTTCACTTGAAGAAGAATGGTAGGAGTATGGTTGTGAGGGACACAGTGATATATTTGTTCAATAATGGACCATTGGTGTTTTGTTTTTTCTCTCTGATAGATGGAGCTACCATCCAGACTGCAGTAGACTGCTTCTCAGCTCAGTGGAGGCTCCTCAGAGGAGGAAGGGGAGGATCATCCTCCTTAGTGAATTCCATAAAAATAAAAACAGTGAAACATTAAAAAAGTTATCCTTTTTAGATAAAAATATACTCAATATATTCACATCACCAAATAATTGAATTAAACACACTGCTTTTTCAATGAAGGTCTACAGTAGCCTCAACAGCACTCTGTAGGCTAGCACCATGGTGTAGCCGGAGGACAGCTAGCTTCTGTCCACTTCTGGGCACATTGACTTCAATACAAAACCTAGGAGGCTCATGGTTCTCACCCCCTTCCATAGACTTACACAGTAATTATGACAATTTCCGGAGGACGTCCTCCAACCTATCAGAGCTCTTGCAGCATGAACTGACATGTTGTCCACCGAGTCTGTAATACCAACATGTTTCAAGCAGAACACCATAGTCCCTGTGCCCAAGAACACTAAGGCAACCTGCCTAAATGACTACCGACCCATAGCACTCACGTCTGTAGCCATGAAGTGCTTTGAAAGGCTGGTCATGGCTCACATCAACACCATTATCCCAGAAACCCTAGACACACTCCAATTTGCATACCGCCCCAACAGATCCACAGATGATGCAGTCTCTATTGCGCTCCACACTGCCCTTTCACACCTGGACAAAAGGAACACCTACGTGAGAATGCTATTCATTGACTACAGATCAGCGTTCAACACCATAGTGCCCTCAAAGATCATCACTAAGCTAAGGACTCTGGGACTAAACACCTCCCTCTGCAACTGGATCCTGGACTTCCTGATGGGCCGCCCCAAGGTGGTAAGGGTAGGTAACAACACATCGGCCACGCTGATCCTCAACACGGGACCCCTCAGGGGTGCGTGCTCAGTCCCCTCATGTACTCCCTGTTCACTCATGACTGCATGGCCAAGCACGACTCCATCACCATCATTACGTTTGCCAATGACACAACAGTGGTAGGCCTGATCACCGACAATGACGAGACAGCCTATAGGGAAGAGGTCAGAGACATGGCTGTGTGGTGCCAGGACAACAACCTCTCCTTCAACGTGATCAAGACAAAGGAGATGATTGTGGACTACAGGAAAAAGAAGAGGACCGAGCACACCCCCATTCTCATCGACGGGGCTGTAGTGGAGCAGGTTGAGAGCTTCAACTTCCTTGGTGTCCACATCACCAACAAACTAACATGGTCCAAGCACACCAAGACAGTTGTGAAGAGGGCACGACAAAACCTATTCCCCCTAAGGAGACTGAAAAGATTTGGCATTGGTCCTCAGATCCTCAAAAGGTTCTACAGCTGCACCATCGAGAGCATCCTGACTGTTTGCATCACTGCCTGGTATGGCAACTGCTCGGCCTCTGACCGCAAGGCACTACAGAGGGTAGTGCGTACGGCCCAGTACATCACTTGGGCCAAGCCTCCTGCCATCCAGGACCTCTATACCAGGTGGTGTCAGAGGAAGGCCCTAAAAATTGTCAAAGACTCCAGCCACCCTAGTCATAGACTGTTCTTTCTGCTACTGCACGACAAGCAGTAGCGGAGCTCCAAGTCTAGGTCCAAGACAGCTTCTACCCCCAAGCCATAAGACTCCTGAACATCTAATCAAATGGCTACCTAGACTATTTGTATTGCCCCCCCCTTTACGCTGCTGCTACTCTCTGTTTATTATCAATACATAGTCACTTTAATAACTCTACCAACATGTACATATTACCTCAATTACCTTGACTAACCGGTGCCACCGCACATTGACTCTGTGCCGGTACCCCCTGTATATAATGATCCAATTGAGCGACTTACAATTAGTGAGTGCATACATTTTTCATACTGGCCCCCCGTGGGAATATATAGCCTCGCTATTGTTATTTTACTGCTGCTCTTTAATTATTTGTTACTTTTATTTCTTTTTTTTTTAGGTATTCTTTCTTAAAACTGCATTGTTGGTTAAGGGCTTGTAATTAAGGATTTCACTGTAAGGTCTACACCTGTTGTATTTGGCGCATGTGACAAATACAATTTGATTTGATTTGAATCAAAGGATCAGAGAATGAATCTAGTACTGAAAGCCTAAGCTACAGCTAGCTAGCACTGCAGTGCATAAATTGTGGTGAGTAGTTGACTCAAAGAAAGAGAAAGACAATAGTTGAATAGTTTTGAACAAATTCATTTCTAAAATTAAGGAGAAGCAAGAGAGAGAGGGAGAGAGAGCTAGCTGTATTTCGTAGAATTTATTTGTTCTCTTTCACTTACTTAGCTAGTGTCAAATGCAGCTAGCTAGTTTACCCTACTCAAACACCCGGCTCAAACAGAGAGGGATGCTATGTTAGCTAGCTGGCTATGGCTATCCAACACTGGAACTCTTCCAAGTCAAGGTAAGCGTTTGGCTTTTTTATTCTATTACCACTGGGGCCCGCCAGTGTAACTGCTAAACTGATTGCTGCTGACTACATTGTTCTGCATGATTGTACTGGGTTTACTAATGCCTTAGTTCTAGTAGCTATGCCTACGTTGACTATGACGTGACAATGATGTAGGCTGTGTGTAGCAGTTAGCAGTCATGATTTGAAGGTTTGCCTTGGAATGGTTTTTTCGCCTGGTCACAGACAGCTGATGTGTTCTGCACTGAAATCCACAAGCGAAGGGAAAAGGTGAGAGGAGGAGAGCGCATAGATAGATGCGAGAAGGAATTACATATACAACAACAAGCTGTTTGTATGTGTCTGGTATGAAAGTGAACTGTGTTTGTGTGTGATCAGGGGTGTATTCATTGCGCCGATTTGGTTTAAAAACATTTCTTAAATGGAAGCAAACGGAACAAAATGGGGATAAACATACTTGAATAGAAACTCTCGTTTGCAACTGTTGGACTAATGATTACACCCTAGATCAGCTAGATGCAGGCAAGAGTGTGCAACGCAGTATTTATTGTGTCACTGTCTGTCACCTTTATTACTCAAAATTCTCTCAACCTTTGCACCTACGTTGTAAACTTTCATTCATAGGCTAGGGATGTAGGAACCTCATGATGGGTAGAGGGAGAATTAGAGTATCATGTAGTAGCCTAAACCTATCAATGCTACATTGAGCTGGGTGAATGGAATATGAATGACAGGCATCCAATATGCTGTAAAAAATAAATACAAATTCCTCCCTCATCTTAAACAGCACCGACCGCCACTGGCTCACCTCTTCTGGAAACATGGGGGCCACCATACTGAAGGGCCATATTACACTTCAGAAACTTTAGGGACAACTTGCTCCATCAAAATCCTGGTCACTTCCTCTCCATAATCTGAATAGAAGCTGAAAAGAGAATGTACGGGAGGCATTTTTAGGAGGGAGCGAGGAGGTTCCGAAATGTGAAATATACACTGAGTATACCAGACATTAGGAACACCTTCCTAATATTGGACTCTACAAGGTGTCGGAAGCGTTCCACAGGGATGCTGGCCCATGTTGACCCCAATGTTTCCCACAGTTGTGTCAAGTTTGCTGGTTGTCCATTGGGTAGTAGAAACTCTGCAGCATTGCAGATCTTGACACAAACCAGTGCGCCTGGCACCTACTACCATACCTCGTTCAAAGGCACTTAAATATTTTGTCTTGCCCATTCACCCTCTGAATGGCACACATACATAATCCATGTCTCAATTGTCTCAAGGCTTAAAAATATTTTTTTTACCTGTTTCCTCCCCTTCATCTACACTGATTAAAGTGGATTTAACAAGTGACATCAATAAGGGATCATAGATTTCACCTGGATTCACCTGGTCAGTCTATGTCATGGAAAGAACACGTGTTCCTAATGTTTTGTACACTCAGTGTAGCTAACTCCATGATAATTAATGAAAAGGTAAACAACCAAGGCAAAAGATCAAATATTAAGTATTCACAGAAATTCATGTTAACCATTTCATGCCTCTTGCATTTATGTCAATTAACTTTTGGATTAGGTTGGTCGCTTTAAACAAATCCTCATACTCCTCATATAACCTCAATAACATTTCAATGACTCATTTTGTCGCTCTTACACCAGAGTTCAGTCGGCTTTGACAGAGGACCTTACATGAGGTGTTGCCATAAACGTGCCATAAATAAATGAGTCGAAGACTTGGTGGCAGTGCTTTAGTCAGCTCTGCTCTCTCTGCGGCCTCTTCTCTCTGCTCGGAAACAGTGTCGACTCTGGCACGGAGTCATGGTCCCTTTCAACTCCTGGCTGGCGGTGTAATTTGCCAATTCCTCACACGTGGAAAAACAGGCCCTGACGGCCGGCCCCGCTCCCCCCGTCAGCCCTGCTCTCATGGACAGGAAGACCCAGAGACGGCTGGGAGGGAGACAAGTGTCTCTGAAGACACCACAGCCTCCCCCCGATGTGACCACATGGTCGGAAGAGAAGAGAGGGCCGGAGAGTGTCAGACAATGAACAAAAAGAAACCAACTAACCGCAGTCTGGCTCTCAGAGCAACACCAGCAGCACCAGCCCTCTGTGTAACATCATTTCCCAATAAAAGAGAGAGAGCCACTCTGGATGGCCTTTTCGCAATGTGACAGCTCGCCGCTGCCTCAGAGAGCTATCCCCAAGTTGCTCTCTGGACTGTAAGTGAGCTGAACTACACTCTGGACCGCCTGCCCCACGCTGGACCACCTATGCTGGAGTCGGACACACACACCCACACACAAAATGATACAGTTGATGTCGGTGGCTTGAACGGGACCAAATGTCCAAATGTGAAGGAATATTTAACAACATGGTGTCTGTGTAATGCTCTGATGTTGAGGCCACACTTTAGTAGGGAAGAAATAAAACACATGAGCATTCCTCTTTTCATCCTCCTGTCATTCCCGTCCTTTTAACGGATTGGAATAAATGCTCAGGCAAATTATTCCCAGGCACTCCTGCTCTGCCTGCGTCTGACAGGGTCCGTCAGGGATCCGACAGGGATCATAAATAATCTGATTTTGCTTACCTTTATCTCCCAGACTCCAGGGAGAAGGGAGGGGCTTTGAAATGCACTTCTTTTCACAACACCTTTGTATACCCCCTCGCTGTCTGCAGACCCGGCCTTAAGACGCTGTCCCCTTTCCAAGGGGCTGGCAGGCACAGCCTCATATAAACCTGCTGGAAATGACAGCCCTGTTTTCCATTTTCCTCTATTTCTTTCTCCCTTTTTCATCTTCTTCTTTCCCAATGTTTATCAGTCGTTGGACACTCTCGAAATGAGGAGTCTTTCATGGTTATGTATGGGAGTTCATGTGGAGGTTGGTGGAAATTTACCAGGTCTTTAACAAAACTTCTGGTGAAAACAACAGAAAAAACGCTCAAGCCCGATCAACTGAATGCCAGCCATCTCCTCTGAATGAGTATACACACGTAATAAGCATGTCTGCTTCGTGCTATTGGGTCTGGTCATGACATCTCCCTGGCGAGGGCCATGCCAGCTTTCTCTACAAAGACAGATTGTGCAAGGTGGAATTTCCTGGAGAGTATCCGAATGTCCGGAACGCTCCCATTGTTTTCCTGCACTCTGCAGGGACTTGCACATGGAGATTTAGTGGCATACTTGAGTCCTTGCCCCAGCAGCTCTTCTCCAGGGAACTCCAGCGAAACTCCAGCCCAGCCACCTGATTCCTCAGTGACAGCCCTTCATGGGAAAAATGTTGGGGCTGTTCAGACAACGACGGGAATGATGGGGATTTGGGAATCCCTGCTTGGAGACAAGATGGAGCCCCAACCTTGCCCTGGCAACCAGGAACCAAAACACACAGATACAATTCTTGCTCCAATAGGCTGAATAACTCTCTGGTGTTGTGCAACCCATTTCAGGTGAAGCTTGGGAGTTATTTAGTGGGCGGGAATAACGCACAGTTTTATACAGAGCCGTGATCGCTTGGAACTTCCTTCCATCTTCAATTACTCAAGCAAAACAGAGGAGTTTTTTAAAATACTTTTTTTTTTAAGTTTGTGCCATAAGTGCATCTAAAGTATCCTATAAGATTAAATGCATTTGCAAGTGAGGCATGCCAAGTTAATTTGCAGGACGGGGCAAAAAGTACCCAAGTGCATTGTGATTGACAGTAAAAACAGTATATAGCAAAACACTAATACAGCATCCTATTACTGTAGAAATTGACCATATAATGACTGTAAGATTTACCACAAAATTAACAACAATGGCTAATAATTGATGTCCCATGTGGAAAATCACATGATTTCACACGTGTAATTTGGAACACTTCACATGTGAAATCATGTGAAAATGCGCCCTTACCGAAAATAAACAAGCTTCTGGCAAACAGTTGTGGCAAACCTTTGGCGAATTTGTCGCAAACATCATGCTGTTTTGCCATTCAATAATGTTCTACATTTGGGTCAAGTCATAACATTGTTACACAGAGAACAAGTGTAAAATATTTGAAGGTCTGAAGGTCACTACTAAGGACATGGACTAATGACTAACATTACTTAAGTAATAACTGTATTTCACTCTTAAAGCACTTTTCACAATTCCCAAAACGTTACATTTGTATTTAAAATAAATTGTTGTGATTGAATGAAAGCATATTGGAACGCGCTTACGCCCAGCTTGAACAACAAATGTAATTACATACTGTATATTAATCATACAAATATCTAAAGATTTATGTGCAACAGTAGTTTAACTAAAGGCTAACAAGCACATACCGTACAGTAGGCAAAAAGCAGGCGCAAATACATTAAAACAAACTAAAAGTCAATTTTACAGAGCTGTAAATAGTGCCTTAAGAGCACATTAGCATTGTAATATGAAGAGAAAAGGGGATACCTAGTCAGTTGCAAAACTGAATGCATGCAACCGAAATGTGTCTTCCACATTTAACCCAACCCATCTGAGTCAGAGAGAAACTCATGGCGCATCCATCCATTGATCTATTAATTCACAGGAACACAAAAACATCAGCCGGAGGGATGTGCTTCCTCCTGTAACTTCTCACACTACATAAAAGAGCAGATACTTATCCACTATTGTTCAACGGAAAAAATACATGCTCGCAACAGTCTTACTACAGGGGATTCTGTTCCTGGCAGCTGATACACAGTGGTCTGTAGGAAAGTTGATATCAAACACATAATAGGACTTGAAAAATACATCCAGTGCCCCACGAAATGTACAGTGCATTCGAAAAGTATTCAGACCCCTTGACTTTTTCCACATTTTGTTACGTTACAGCCTTATTCTAAAATTGATTTAAAAAAAAAAAGGTCCTCATCAATCTACACATGATACCCCATAATGACAAAACGAAAACAGGGTTTTAGATTTTTTTGCAAATTTATTAAAAATAAAAAACATGACAGCCCGCTTGGAATTTGCCAAAAGGCACCTAAAAGACTCAGACCATGAGAAACAAGATTCTCTGGTCTGATGAAACCAAGATTGAACTCTTTGGCCTGAATGCCAGGCGTCACATCTGGAGGAAACCTGTCACCATCCCTACGGTGAAGCATGGTGGTGGCAGCATCATGCTGTGGGGATGTTTTTCAGTGGCAGGGACTGGGAGACTAGTCAGGATCGACGGAAAGATTAATGGAGAAAAGTACAGAGAGATCCTTGATGAAAACCTGCTCCAGAGTGCTCAGAACCTCAGACTTGGGCAATGGTTCACCTTCAAACAGGACAATGGCCCTAAGCACACAGCCAAGACAACGCAGGAGTGGCTTTGGGACAAGTCTCTGAATGTCCTTGAGTGGCCCAGCCAGAGCCTGGACTTGAACCCGATCAAACATCTCTGGAAAGACCTGAAAATAGCTGTGCAGCGACGCTCCCCATCCAACCTGACAGAGCTTGAGAGGATCTGCAGAGAAGAATTGGAGAAACTCCCCAAATACAGGTGTGCCAATGTTGTAGCATCGTACCCAAGAAGACTCGAGGCTGTAATCTGAATACTTATGTTACTGTGATATTTCATTTTTTAAAATATATATACATTTGCTAATTTCTAAAAACCTGTTTTTGCTTTGTCATTATGGGGTAGTGTGTGTAGATTGATGAGGGAAAAAAACAATTGAATCCATTTTAGAATAAGGCTGTAACGTAACAAAATGTGGAACAAGTCAAGGGGTCTGAATACTTTCCGAATGCACTGTACCTTGCTCCAAAACCTGTCCACTAATGACTGTAACACCTGTGATCAGTCCCCAAGAGCCAACATAAATGGGTAGGGTCTGGTCACCTCCGCCTAGCTCAGGTACTCAACCATGTTGGTCCTAACCTGTTAGATAGAAATCATTCGATTTTAGAATATGAGGACTTGTGCAAAGCATGGAGGCACACTGACAATGTCATTACACACAAATTATTTTGTATACTACATAGCCATTTGCACAATCCCTGTTTGATGCCTACATCGTCCATTCATTTGGGGCTGAGGTTCATTTACATAACAATGCCTTGGAGATTGCAGGTAACCAATTTTGGAATGCTGTTCCTTTCATTTAAGGTTTACAAATGCTATCATCTCATTTCCCCATCAATCTCCCTATGCCTATCCACTATTTAAACTTACAGGCTGCAAGTCAATGAAGGACTTTCTGGTCTCTTCGAAGGTGGGTCTGAATGTCTTCCTGCCAATCTTGTAGACTGGTGTTGGGAGGACCACTGGCAGAAGTCTTAAACCGATGTCACCATTGTGTATCTGGAGAGAAGAATGTTTAGTGAATAAGTTGATTGTTTCAGGCAAAAAATGAATGAGCATCTGATGCACCACCAACAGGTACATTTCAAACTATACCTGCACTTCAAAGAGAAGATCTTGGGCCTGCTTCTCTTGGCTGGCGAAGTGAAGTTTTGTCCTTGGAGACCGCGATCCAGTTCTCAGTGAGTTTCCCAGAGCAGTCCTGAGCAATCTGTAGTAAAGCAGACAAACAATTACTTTTCAATTGCAGTTAATCATTAGTCTGTATCATAATGAATCATTTTTGTTTGCACGACATCAACTGTGAAATCTCATGTGAAAGTTTGAATCCACATGTTAAAGGTTATGTGATCACGTGAAAATCCACATGGTTTCACATGAATTCACATGTGCAAAACAGGAAAGTTGTGAAAATCATGTGATTTTCCATGTGAAATCATGTGGATTTTCCATAAGGGAATCTACACATCTTGGAAAGAAGGTTTTGAGACATGAACTACATTTATTCTTAATTTATTATTTGGTTTTCTTAGCCTTTAAACTGATTATCAAAATATCCCATTATAGTTCATGACTCTCATAAACCTTGGAGCGTAAATATGTATTGTAAAAGTACAGTGTAGCTCAGTTGGTAGAGCATGGCGCTTGCAACGCCAGGGTTGTGGGATCGATTCCCACGGGGGACCAGTATGAAAATGTATGCACTCACTAACTGTAAGTCGCTCTGGATAAGAGCGTCTGCTAAATGACTAAAATGTAAATGTTAAAGGGGCAATCAGCAGTTGAAATAATAACAAAGTGTTTTCCCCTCCACTGTTTTGGTAAAAAGCTTTCAGTAACCACTCTCAAATTCATAGACAGAACTATGGATGCAAGGAGTAGCCATCCATGATATCAAAATTATAGTTTTAACCATGTTTTGAGGCTATACTTTGGGTTCTGTTGGGCTATGACAGTTGAACTAAGCTCATGAAGCACTTATAAGTTATATTATTCAATAATCAATGGGTACATATTATACATTTTTAGGTAAAAACATTTTATGTAGCAACTACAGATTGCCCCTTTAAAGTTATCTGCACCTTTGATTATGTAGTGTTGGTACATGCCCTAAGTGGTTCATGATTGGGTATGTAGCGTATTAAAGTTATGCTAAACCCATGTGTTGATGGATTGGTGTTCTGTGTGTCTCACAGTAACTTCTATCCATACTGCACCTGCATGCCAACTTTACAATCCCTCCCTTGGCTGTATTCCTTATTACTCTTTTACATTCTTCAAGAATCAATGGCTATATATCTTAAAAAGATATGAGCAGCCATTTGAACAGCACGAAATATCCCACATTGGGACGTTAACCATTAGGGGGTAAACCTAAAACGGACCGTAGATCATTCTCTAGGGGAAAATATTTCCTTGCCACAGCAAATGAACCACTGGTCCCATAGTGTGATACATGGCAATAGGCCAAAAGAGAAACTCACAGCCCAGAGAACAAAACAAGAAAGAGCAGGTCAATTCCACTCAAATCAAATCAAATCAAATATTATTGGCCACATGTGCCGAATACACCAGGTGCAGACATTACAGTGAAATGCTTACTTACAGCCCTTAACCAACAGTGCATTTATTTTTAATAAAAAAGTAAAATAAAACAACAACAAAAAAGTGTTGAGAAAAAAAGAGCAGAAGTAAAATAAAATAACAGTAGGGAGGCTATATATACAGGGGGGTACCGGTGCAGAGTCAATGTGCGGGGGCACCGGCTAGTTGAGGTAGTTGAAGTAATATGTACATGTGGATAGAGTTAAAGTGACTATGCATAAATAATTAACAGAGTAGCAGCAGCGTAAAAAGATGTGGTGGGGGGGCAGTGCAAATAGTCCGGGTAGCCATGATTAGCTGTTCAGGAGTCTTATGGCTTGGGGGTAGAAGCTGTTGAGAAGTCTTTTGGACCTAGACTTGGCACTCCGGTACCGCTTGCCGTGCGGTAGCAGAGAGAACAGTCTATGACTAGGGTGGCTGGAGTCTTTGACAATTTTGAGGGCCTTCCTCTGACACCGCCTGGTATAGAGGTCCTGGATGGCAGGAAGCTTGGCCCCAGTGATGTACTGGGCCGTACGCACTACCCTCTGTAGTGCCTTGCGGTCGGAGGCCAAGCAGTTGCCATACCAGGCGGTGATGCAACCAGTCAGGATGCTCTCGATGGTGCAGCTGTAGAATTTTTTGAGGATCTGAGGACCCATGACGAATCTTTTCAGTCTCCTGAGGGGGAATAGGCTTTGTCGTGCCCTCTTCATGACTGTCTTGGTGTGTTTCGACCATGATAGTTCGTTGGTGATGTGGACACCAAGGAACTTGAAGCTCTCAACCTGTTCCACTACAGAATGGGGGCGTGCTCAGTCCTCTTGGTCACGTTGAGGGAGAGGTTGTTATCCTGGCACCACACGGCCAGGTCTCTGACCTCCTCCCTCCTCGTCGGCAAACTTAATGATGGTGTTGGAGTCGTGCCTGGCCATGCAGTCATGGGTGAACAGGGAGTACAGGAGGGGACTGAGCACGCACCCCTGAGGGGCCCCCGTGTTGAGGATCAGTGTGGCAGATGTGTTGTTACCTACCCTTACCACCTGGGGGCGGCCCGTCAGGAAGTCCAGGATCCAGTTTTAGAGGGAGGTGTTTAGTCCCAGGATCCTTAGCTTAGTGATGAGCTTTGAGGGGACTATGGTGTTGAATGCTGAGCTGTAGTCAATGAATAGCATTCTCACATAGGTGTTCCTCTTGTCCAGGTGGGAAAGGGCAGTGTGGAGTGCAATAGAGATTGCATCATCTGTGGATCTGTTGGGGCGGTATGCAAATTGGAGTGGGTCTAGGGTTTCTGGGATAATGGTGTTGATGTGAGCCATGACCAGCCTTTCAAAGCACTTCATGGCTACAGACGTCAGTGCTACGGGTCGGTAGTCATTTAGGCAGGTTATCTTAGTGTCCTTGGGCACGGGGACTATGGTGGTCTGCTTGAAACATGTTGGTATTACAGACTCAGTCAGGGACATGTTGAAAATGTCAGCACATGCTCGGAGTACACGTCCTGGTAATCCGTCTGGCCATGCGGCCTTGTGAATGTTGACCTGCTTAAAAGTCTTACTCACATCGGCTACGGAGAGCGTGATCACATAGTCATCCGGAACAGCTGGTGCTCTCATGCATGCTTCAGTGTTGCTTGCCTCGAAGCGAGCATAGAAGTGGTTTAGCTCGTCTGGTAGGCTTGTGTCACTGGGAAGCTCGCGGCTGTGCTTCCCTTTGTAGTCTGTAATAGTTTTCAAGCCCTGCCACATCCGACGAGCATCAGAGCCGGTGTAGTACGATTCAATCTTAGTCCTGTATTGACTCTTTGCCTGTTTGATGGTTCGTCGGAGGGCATAGCGGGATTTCTTATAAGCGTCCGGGTTAGAGTCCCGCTCCTTGAAAGCGGCAGCTCTACCCTTTAGCTCAGTGCGGATGTTTCCTGTAATCCATGGCTTCTGGTTGGGGTATGTACGTACGGTCACTGTGGGGACGACATCATCGATGCACTTATTAATGAAGCCAGTGACTGATGTGGTGTACTCCTCAATGCTATCTGAAGAATCCCGGAACATGTTCCAGTCTGTGCTAGCAAAACAGTCCTGTAGCTTAGCATCTGCGTCATCTGACCACTTTTTTATTAACCGAGTCAGTGGTGCTTCCTGCTTTAGTTTTTGCTTATAAGCAGGAATCAGGAGGATAGAGTTATGGTCAGATTTGCCAAATGGAGGGCGAGGGAGAGCTTTGTATGCGTCTCTGTGTGTGGAGTAAAGGTGGTCTAGAGTTTTTTTTCCTCTGGTTGCACATTTAACATGCTGGTAGAAAATAGGTAGAACGGATTTAAGTTTCCCTGCATTAAAGTCCCCGGCCACTAGGAGCACTGCCTCTTGATGAGCGTTTTCCTGTTGACTTATGGCCTTATACAGCTCATTCAGTGCAATCTTAATGCCAGCATTGGTTTGTGGTGGTAAATAGACAGCTATGAAAAATATAGATGAAAACTCTCTTGGTAAATAGTGTGGTCTACAGCTTATCATAAGATACTCTACCTCAGGCGAGCAAAACCTCGAGACTTCCTTGGTATTTGATTTAGTGCACCAGCTGCTGTTTACAAATATACACAGACCACCACCCCTTGTCTTACTGGAGTCAGCCATTCTATCCTGCCGATGTAGCGTATAGCCCGCTAGCTGTATGTTATCCATGTCGTCATTCAGCCACGACTCGGTGAAACATAAGATATTACAGTTTTTAATGTCCCATTGGTAGGATAACCGTAATCTTAGGTCATCCAATTTATTTTCCAATGATTGAAGATTGGCTAATAGGATTGATGGGAGCGGCAGTTTACTCGCTCGCCGTCGGATCCTTACAAGGCACCCGACCTACGTCCACGATATCTCCGTCTCTTCCTCATGCGAATGAAGGGGATTTGGGCCTTGTCGGGTGTCTGTAGGATATCCTTCGCGGCCGCCTCGTTGAAGAAAAATTATTCGTCCAATACGAGGTGAGTAATCGCTGTCCTGATATCCAGAAGCTCTTTTTGGTTATAAGAGACGATGGCAGAAACATTATGTACAAAATAAATTATAAATAACGCGGAAAAACACACATAATAGTACAATTGGTTAGAGGGCTGTAAAACGGCAGCCATCTTCTCCGGCGCCACTTCCTATACCCTCCATGATGTCATGAATAAATGAATGTGTTTCTGGTTAATCTGATGGTGCGAGACAAGTTTAAAAGCATACATTTGGTTAAGATAAAGTCAAGATGATATTTAATGTTGTTTGGCAGATGAGGGGAAAGAAATATGATTGTATTGCAATATAGTGGCTGATTCACAGATCCAGGCAAAAACATATTGAGCGAGGTTTCCAACACGGCCTTACAATGACCGAAGTGCCCATGACGCAGCACACAAGGCTCACACATTTGATGCATCCCGCTGGTCTTCAAAGTGAGTTAGACCACATCAGAAGCCTTCGGAGGATGACCAGTGAGTTGAGCAAATGGTCCATGAATCAAATAGCCCAAATAGACCATCCAGTCTGGGTCCACCTCGGGTTCTAGAAAGCAGTATTTTTCTGTTTCTGAGGAAAGTCAGGCCTCAGGCCGCTTGAAGGAGAAGCTTTTGTAGTATCCTGTTGAGCGAATGTAATTGTGATTAAATGGTATACAGATGTAGGATCTTAATTGGATCACTTTTGTGATGAAAATGTTCCTGCTTGTAATGTATTCAGGGTTTAACAAGGCTTTTAAAGTTTATAATTTCCACAAAAAAAATTCAGACTTGATTTTGCCATAACGTTAAATGTATCAAACACTACAAAAATTGTCCATTAATTATAATCCACATAATAATTCACATTTCCTGTTGCTGCAGGATTATTTTCCTGCTTTAGTAAACTGGCTCAAATTAAGAACCTACATCTGTAAGTTCACATACAGGTCACTTTCACATGTCCTCCCTGTATAACAGAGTGGGCCTGGGACCCACAACCTTCTGGCCAATTTCACAGACCACTCAAAGCCAATTGTATTAGCCTACAGAGCAAGTCGTTCACCCCCTGAGCAACAGTTGGCTTTCAGATCTCAGGGAGGTGACACATCGGTGTACTCCTGCCAACATGCTACAGGTTTCACATCCACTACACACACCTGCATGTACTATATGCACACTCTAAAAAATGCTGGGTTAAATACAACCCAAATTGAGCTATTTGGTAACCCAGCGCTGAGTAAATATTGGACAGAACACACTCTGTTTTTTTTGGACCCAGCTAGCTGGGTTGCATGAATAAACCCAACAAGTTGGGTTGTTGGGATTACCCAAATATGGGTTAATTTTACCATCAGTTGTTGTATTTTTTACTCTCATGCTGGGTTGAGATGGGTCTTTTTTAATGTAATCCTTAGGTTATTTTCAGGAGGCTTGGTTTATTAGGGGTGTGGCTTTCAGCTAGATCTGATTGGCCACCCATGAGAGCAAATGTCATTCCTGTTCATCATGTTAAGTTTACACTCTACGGGTTTAACATTTCTTAATTTCTTGGGGCATTTTACACATTCTATAATATTAAGATTATTTATTACATATTATAGTAAGGTATATCACCTTATTGTATCCCACTAATGGGATTTACAAAGGCTTTTGGGAAACTCATACACTTCTGTAAGCCTCATTGAAGCTACAAAAATGTCAGCGTTTGTGAAACTCACCTGTAGCATGTTGGCTGGAGTACTTCGGTCACGTTACCTCCCTGATATCTGAATGTTAATCTGTCTTCATTGGGTATGGATCATGGATCAAACAGAGCAGGGTAGCATGTTGTAAAGCTAGGGTATAATGGGTATCATGGGGGTATGAGCTATTCATCCCTCATCATAGCTGCTGTGGGTGGTCCATATCTCCCTGATATGTGACCCTCCCTTGTAACCTTGAACCCATTCAAGGCTGCTGGATTTATAGCGTTCTCCTTCGTTCTTCCCCTCTATCTTTCTCCTCCTTGTATTCTTCCCTTTCTCCTCTCTTCTCCCTCCATCCCTCTCTCTCTCTTCCTCAGCTTTACCTTTCTCCCTCTCCACTGTCCGTCTCCCTCCTTCTCCGTCCCCTTCTCTCTGTCTTTATTTCTCCTTCTTGTACTTGTTATCTTGGTCAGGCATTGACTGGGCGACTACCACCCTATTTTTCTCTTTTGTTCCTCTCTCCCACCTTCTCTTTGCCTTTTGGCAGCCTCCATCCCACAGCAACCCAATCATCTCAGTGAAATTTGCGCATTGTGACCTGCTATTGGAAACAGATATCCAAACAAAGCACAACCTATCATCTTTACATCGGGCTAATGGGAGTATCAGAGGGGTGTTTCCAATAACAAAGCCACAGCACCAGGCGGCCACAAGGGTTCAGAGCAGGGACGGATAGACCGCAGAGAGAGAGAGAGCGAGAGCGAGAGAGAGAGAGAGAGAGAGAGAGAGAGAGAGAGAGAGAGAGAGAGAGGGGGAGGAGTGGCGAGAGAGAGAGAGAGAGAGAGAGAGAGAGAGGAGGAGTGGCGAGAGGGAGAGGAGAGAAGTAGAGAGAGAGAGAGAGAGAGAGAGAGAGAGAGAGAGAGAGAGAGAGAGAGAGAGAGAGAGAGAGAGAGAGAGAAGTGGAGAGAGAGAAGGGGGTTGGGAGTAGAAAGAAAGGGGGGTGGAGAAAAAACTGCTTGAGGAAGCAATGGGGAGAGCGAGAGACACTGCGATCCACAGAGAGCTGGAGGCAGACAACACTGTCTGCTCCTCCCTAACCCTAACCCTAACCTAACCCGTACCAAACCCCCTGATTAACTTTAGGGAACGATAGTTCACAGACCTCTGTGCTAATGACTGGAGCTTATGGAGAGCTGCCACAGAAGTTTGATAGCGTTGAGTAGGAGAAACAGGCAATTAAAATGCATGATCTATTCCAGATATTTGCGTGCTTTGGTTAAATGCACGTATTCGCTCCTTGCTTCGTTTAAGTGCACGTATTGTCGACTTTGGGTTACATGTTCCACATGCCAAACACCACTGAACTTGGCAAAAGATACTGGTATAAATACCCACTACATAATGCACTTTAATCTCATTCATAACAACTTATGAGCTGTTTATAATAATACATTATAATACAAGACATGGGTGCTACAACACAAAGGGGAGTTGACATTCACACTTAATGGTGTCACCGTGAAGTTATAACATTACAAGTTCGTAGGACTGTTCATCTTCAGGACAAAGACACTTGTGTGTGTGATGTTTAGTGTGTGAGAAAGAGAAACAAAACAGTATGATTCCATCTGGTATAACCTACCATCTGGATATGGACACTAGCAATGGGAGAAGCATCGCCATTACGCCAATCGATATAATGTTTCTCTCTACGTACCCCCACTCCATCACTCCTTTCCTCCCTCCCTCCTCACTACAAAATGAGTGGGCTGGATTGGCACTTCTTTGGGCTTCCTCCATGTCTGTGAAGGAGGCTGACTTTTTGGGTTTCTTGAGTGCTTTGCCCCTATGGGCTGTCTCTCTACCGATGCAGGTCGCATTCACCGGGAATAGAGAACCTTTCAGAGGACTAGTCTTTTGCACATGGTGAACGAGAGAGAGGGAAGGGGGAGAGAGAAGGAATGCGGGAGAGGGATAGAGGGAGAGAAATACAGAGAGAGAAAGGTGAAGGAAAGGAAGAGAGAAAGAGAGAGAGGAAGAGGGGGAAAAAGAGAGAGGGCGGGGCGAGAAAGAGAATGCTTTCAATCGCATCCTGCGTTGCAACCAGCATTGTCTCCTGCTGCCTCAGCTCAGAGTGCAATGAAATGGCTAGTGTCATAAAGGTCTATACAAACAATTGGCCCATTCACCCCATTGGAGTCTCTCTCAGGGCCGGAAACATACAATACTTCTGATTCAGTGCTTTTGCTGCTTCGTTCTCAATGTGCCTCTTACTTATTCTACTTTCCCTCATGCCATCTTTTACACAGTGGGAAATGTCTAGTTTAATCCCGAAAACGTTGTCGTTGTTTCTGTCATGATCATATGCAAGCAGAAGGGAGTGAAAAAGTGAAGATGATCATAATTGTGAGTGTTTGCCTCAAAAAGCATCTTGCTTCAATCAGTTTATTCCAGTTCAGAATAAAAATAATTAATTGTATTAGAATAAAAATTATTAATTGTATTTTAACAGCAACAGTTCCAACCTGGACTTGTTTTCAACAATAATTTCTACAGTAAGATGTACAGTAGGCCTGATCATTGTTCATCTTCATCTGTAATTGCTCCTGTAATTCGCTCTGGATAAGAGCGTCTGCTAAATGACAAAAAATGTAAATGTAAATGTACTGTTACTTAGGTTGCTTTGGCTAACGTTAGCTAGCTAGCTATTAGCTGTGTACAAGGGGATTGTTTGAAAGAGAAACTCACATTGACTACTATGAGAGACAGTACTCCTTTTTTTCAGCTTATCATCACGTTACAAAATGACAACAATGCCTTGCTAGCTGACTTACTCTTCCACTGTCAGAGCCCTGTTCTGATAAAGCTCCCTGGGTTTACCGTCATGCTGTGGATGTTTGTTCAGGACGTGTCGTTTTAATGTGTTCGTTTTGAGAGACTCATTACCAAGCACTTCCCTGCACAAAACACATTGTGGGTGCTTCTCGTTATTTCTCAAAGTTTGTATTAAACCAAGAGAGAGAAAGTCATCGCTGTATTTGCGTTTCATGACATTTGAGCTCAGTCAGAACTTGAGGCTAGCTTGAGTCCATTCGATGACAGCGGCGAGTGATGGCGAGTGGGAATGACAAGCCAGTGGCTGACAGCGCATCATCTGCTGCTGAATGACAGCACTGCAGCATGTGGGTCATGGAGTGATCTTCCAGAAAACTGCAGAAAAAAGATCAGGTAAACCGCGAAGCATATGGGCATCACCCACTCACTCACTCACTCACTCACTCACGCAGCTGCCAGACTTAGCAGAGACACCCAGGGTTGCCATGTCCGTATTTTTTCTGATATTGGGCTACTTGAAAAATGATGTTGCGGGTAAATATGTATTGGTCTTGGGTTGCGGGTTTTGGGCCTACTTCTAAGTTGCACCATGGCATTTCTCTATAAAAACAAAATATATACATTTCAGTGTGACCTGCTGCAGCTGACTGTCAGGCAGTGAGCAGGCTGTTGCTGAGTGAGTGAGTGGTGCGGAGGGCCGGGGTGTGTGTGTGTTGAGAAAGCACTGCAGCATGCAGTTTAGTCCTCCATTGGCTGAGTCATGTGAGTGAGAAGACAGAGCAGCACGCACGCACGTCATGACAACTTTTTCTACCAGTTGTAGGTAGGCTATTTAACTCAAATTGTGTGACTTGTGTAGCCTACCTGGAGCTGGCAAACAAATGTAATAAACATCCTATAACTTCGGTGTATTGATGTTGTAGCCTTGTGTAATTATGGAATTATTATTGGCCATGTTAAATTAATTAAATTGGAAGTTATCAAAGCTCTATCTCAATTGCCGATCAGTTGTTAGAGTGCATTAGATAAACAATGGCTGTTGTTGACAAGCATATTCAGTTCATATAAATATGATTCATATTTAATTCAGTGATTGAAATTACGACCTCATTCTCAGTAGCCTATTCCATCATGCTATTGGGTAACACAAGCACTTCTTACCTCGAAATCGCCTCGCTATTCATGTTGAATAAATTAGTCTGTTAATTTGAACTAAGCAAGCTGCTAAATTGTTACCTTGCTTACATTTTGCCTAGGCTACTGTAGACTATCTGAAATAAGATGTAGGCCTAGCAGGGGCTATAGGCTCCCTGCATCTGTCTAAGCAAACCATGGCAAAGTTGAATTACAATCATAAACCCAGATTTCAGACCCTACACCCAAACGAGGGCACTACGTTCATCCACCTCTGGCCTGCTAGCTCCCCTACCTCTACAGAAGCACAGTTCCCGCTCAGCCCAGTCAAAGCTATTTGCTGCTCTGGCACCCCAATGGTGGAACAAGCTCCCCCACGACGCCAGGACAGCGGAGTCACTGACCACCTTCCAGAGACACTTGAAACCCTACCTCTTTAAGGAATACCTGGAATACTATAAAGTCATCCTTCTACCCTCCCACCCCTCCCCCACCCCCCCATAAAAAAAGAATAAAAAAAGTGCTATCATAAGTTGAATGCACCACTTTGTAAGTCACTCTGGATAAGAGCATCTGCTAAATGATGTAAATGTAATTTGAGTCTGTAGCCTATGCCTATTGAAATGACAAGTCAATCTCGCAAATTAGCCATTTATAAATGTTTGTAGTCTTAACATCTGGCACATAGAGGCAGAATTGCCAGAAAATAGCCTATTTTTAAATTCGTCCAAATGTTTCTTGCTCAGAGATTTTGAGATGCTCTGTCCAACTTTCAATACTCAAACTCTCCTGTCGGATTTACAGTTGAAGTCGAAAGTTTACATACACCTTAGCCAAATACATTTAAACTCAGTTTTTCACAATTCCTGACATTTAGTCCTAAAAAAAAATCCCTGTTTTAGGTCAGTTAGGATCACCACTTTATTTTAAGAATGTGAAATGTCAGAATAATAGTAGAGAGAATTATTTATTTCAGCTTTTATTTCTTTCATCACATTCCCAGTGGGTCAGACGTTTACATACACTAAATTAGTATTTGGTAATATTGCCTTTAAATTGTTTAACTTGGGTCAAACGTTTTGGGTAGCCTTCCACAAGCTTCCCACAATAAGTTGGGTGAAATTTGGCCCATTCCTCCTGACAAAGCTGGTGTAACTGAGTCAGGTTTGTAGGCCTCCTTGTTCGCACACGCTTTTTCAGTTCTGCCCACACATTTTCTATAGGATTGAGGTCAGGGCTTTGTGATGGCCACTCTAATGTCTTGACTTTGTTGTCCTTAAGCCATTTTGCCACAACTTTGGAAGTATGCTTGGGGTCATTGTCCATTTGGAAGACCCATTTGCGACCAAGCTTTAACTTCCTGACTGATGTCTTGAGATGTTGCTTCAAAATATCCACATAATTTTCCTTCCTCATGATGCCATCTATTTTGTGAAGTGCACCAGTCCCTTCTGCAGCAAAGCACCCCCACAGCATGATGCTGCCACCCCCGTGCTTCACGGTTGGGATAGTATTCTTCGGCTTGCAAGCCTTCCCCTTTTTCCTCCAAACATAACCCACTGGAATTGTGATGAAGTGAATTATAAGTGAAATAATCTGTTTGTAAACAATTGTTGGAAAAATTACTTGTGTCATGCACAAAGTAGATTTCCTAACCAACTTGCCAAAACTATAGTTTGTTAACTAGAAATTTGTGGAGTGGTTGAAAAACGAGTTTTAATGACTCCAACCTAAGTGTATGTAAACTTCCGACTTCAACTGTATCTATAGTTACGCACATGCACAAAAGGGATTTATTTACTATTATAAACAGGATTCGAGCCCTGAACGCTGATTGGCTGAAAGCCATGTTATATCAGACCATATACCATGGATTTGACAACAACAAAAACGTTTTTCTGTTGTAATTATGTTGGTAACCAGTTTAAGCAATAATGCACCCCGGGGGTTCGTGGTATTTGGCCAATATACCACGGCTAACAGCTGTATCCAGGCACTCCGCATTGTGTCATACATAAAAACAGCCCTTAGCCGTGGTATATTGGGGCTGCTTTTGACAGTCTATTGTCCAACTGGGCTTGCCTTTGGCCATGCTTGGGCTTTGAATTATTGTAGAACATCCTTGAGTTTCACCAAACTGACAATGGTTGAATTCATGATCATAATTCATAATTCTCTAAGTTCCAAATGGAGACCTTGGGCAACAGACTCTTGGGCAACAGACAAATCCTCACATTGGTGTGTAGAGTTCGGGGTCAACTTTCTTAAAAAAAAAAAGAAAGACACTGCAAGGCTTGCACAATAAGAAAAACAGAAGCCTAGAGCAAATGAGCACCAAACCATATCAGCTGAATAACCGTTGCTTACTGTTGCTCTCTGTCCAAACCAGTAGATCTCAAATGGCTGCCTGGTCCTTGCCAACACGGGCTGTAGGGTACTCAAACCCTTCAATTATCCAGCAGGCCACATTAGCTCCCTGAAACACATTCTCGCTGCATGTTGTTTTGACTTTTTGTCCGATTTTGTCAGATGGCCATGAAATGAATGGTCATCCATTGGGACTCAAATTAAACACTGGTTGTGTTGAACTCTGCTCCAGTAAACATGTTGGAGTACGCAAAACTCATAGGAACAAACATTGGGTTTGTACTGTAGTGCACTGTAATGTACATCTCCCAGTGAAGTTGTTGGCTGCTCACATCAAGCGAATGGCAATAGACAGGGGAACTATTTTTAGTTTCCCTTTGTTCAGAATGGGAATTCAGTCATCGAGCCTGGATTTTAAAATGTAGGGCTATTTAAAGATAAAATTGTTTCATTGAGCATCTAACTGTGAATATGTATTTATTTTATTTAACCTTAAAAAAAGTGTGTATGTAATATGTTCCAATTAGTATATTTTGGCATGAACAGATTACTCTTAGGGGAGAGTGGGGTAAGTTGAGCTATTTTTTAGTATTCAGAACGCTTGACCTTTTCCACTCTGTTACATTACAGCCTTATTCTAAAATGGATTAAATTGTTTTATCCCCTCATCAATCCACACACAATACCCCATAATGACAAAGCAAAAACAGGTTCAGAAATTTTTGCACATTATTACAAATAAAAAACGGAAATATCACATTTACATAAGTATTCAGACCCTTTACTCAGTACTTTGTTGAAGGGCCTTTGGCAGCGATTACAGCCTTGAGTCTTCTTGGGTATGACGCTGCAAGCGTTATTACCCAAGAAGAATGGGAGATTCTCCCATTATTCTCTGCAAGTCCTCTCAAGCTCTGTCAGGTTGGATGGGGAGCGTCGCTGAACAGCTATTTTCAGTCCGGGCTCTGGCTGGACAACTCAAGGACGTTCAGAGACTTGTCCTGAAGCCACTCCTGCGTTGTCTTGGCTGTGTGGTTAGGGTCGTTGTCCTGTTGGAAGGTGAAACTTTGCCCCAGTCTGAGGTCCTGAGCGCTCTGGAGCAGGTTTTCATCAAGGATCTCTCTGTACTTTGCGCCATTCATGCTTCACCGTAGGGATGATATTGGCCAGGTGATGAGCGGTGCCTGGTTTCCTCCAGACGTGATGCTTGGCATTCAGGCCAAAGAGTTCGATCTTGGTTTCATCAGACCATAAAATCTTGTCTGAGAGTCCTTTAGGTGCCTTTTGGCAAACTTCAACTGGGCTGTCATGTGCCTTTTACTGAGGAGTGGCTTCCGTCTGGCCATTCTACCATAAAGGCCTGATTGGTGGAGTGATGCAGAGATGGTTGTCCTTCTGGAAGGTTCTCCCGTCTCCACAGACGAACTCTGGAGCTCTGTCAGATTGACCATCTGGTTCTTGGTCACCTCCTTGACCAAGGCCCTTATCCCCAGATTGCTCAGTTTGGCCGGGCGGCCAGCTCTAGGAAGAGTCTTGTTGGTTCCAAACTTCTTCCATTTAAGAATGATGGAGGCCACTGTGTTCTTGGGGACCTTCAATGCAGCAGAAATTGTTTGGTACCCTTAACCAGATCTGTGCCTCGACACAATCCTGTCTCGGAGCTCTATGGACAATTCCTTCGACCTCATGGCTTGGTTTTTGCTCTGACATGCACTGTCAACTGTGGGACCTTATATAGACAGGTGTGTGCCTTTCCAAATCATGTCCAATCAATTGAATTTACCACAGGTGGACTCCAATCAAGTTGTAGAAACATCTCAAGGATGATCAATGTAAACAGGATGCACCTGAGCTCAATTTCGAGTCTCATAGCAAAGGGTCTGAATACTTATGTAAATAAGGTATTTCTGTTTGATTTTTATTACATTTAGCTGAAATGTATAAAAACTGTTTTTTTGCCTAATCATTATGGGGTATTGTGTGTAGCTTGATGAGGGGAAAAAAACATGTAATCCATTTTAGAATAAGGCTGTAACGTAACAAAATGTGGAAAAGGTGAAGCTGTCTGAATTCTTTCCGAATGCACTGTATAGTATAATTTCTAACAAAGATATCTACATATTTTTCAGGATGAGGAAATAATCTGAATTAATGTAAACATTACATTGAAGTGGTCTCCGGGAACAACTTACCCCAGGTTTGGGGTAAGTTATGCAGCAGGACAGGGTAAGTTAAGCCACCTACAAATTTCTGTACTGAATAAAATACTATCACTGACTTTTTAAAACCATATCTATCTTCATCTTCAAACTCAGTTTTTCACAATTCCTGACATTTAATCCTAATAAAAATTCCCTGTCTTAGGTCAGTTAGGATCACCACTTTATTTTAAGAATGTGAAATGTCAGAATAACAATAAATTGGGTGAATTTTGGTCCATTCCTCCTGACAGAGCTGGTGTAACTGAGTCAGGTTTGTAGGCCTCCTTGCTCGCACATGCCTTTTCAGTTCTGCCCACAAATGTTCTATAGGATTGAGGTCAGGGCTTTGTGATGGCCACTCCAATACATTGACTTTGTTGTCCTTAAGCCATTTTGCCACAACTTTGGGAGTATGCTTGGGGTCATTGTCCATTTGGAAGACCCATTTGAGACCAAGCTTTAACTTCCTGACTGATGTCTTGAGATGTTGCTTCAATATATCCACATAATTTTCCTTCCTCATGATGCCATCTATTTTGTGAAGTGCACCAGTCCCTCCTGCAGGAAAGCACCCCCACAGCATGATGCTGCCACCCCCGTGCTTCACGGTTGGGATGGTGTTCTTCAGCTTGCAAGCATACCCCTTTTTCCTCCAAACATAACGATGGTCATTATGGCCAAACAGTTATATTTTTGTTTCATCAGACCAGAGGACATTTCTCCAAAAAGTACGATCTTTGTCCCCATGTGCAGTTGCAAACCGTAGTCTGGCTTTTTTGTGGCAGTTTTGGAGCAGTGGCTTCTTCCTTGCTGAACAGCCTTTCTGGTTATGCCGATATAGGACTTATTTAACTGTGGCTATAGATACTTTTGTACCTGTTTCCTCCAGCATCTTCACAAGGTCCTTTGCTGTTGTTCTGGGATTGATTTGCACTTTTCACACAAAAGTACATTAATCTCTAGGATACAGAACGTGTCTCCTTCCTGAGCGGTATGATGGCTGCGTGGTCCCATGGTGTTTATACTTGCGTATTATTGTTTGTACAGTTGAATGTGGTACCTTCAGGCGTATGGAAATTGCTCCCAAGGTTGAACCAGACTTGTGGAGGTCTACAAAAAACACTTCTGAGGTCTTGGCTGATTTCTTTTGATTTTCCCATGATGTCAAGCAAAGACGCACTAAGTTTGAAGATAGGCCTTGAAATACATCCACAGGTACACCTCCAATTGACTCAAATGATGTAAATTAGCCTATCAGAAGCTTCTAAAGCCTGACATCATTTTCTGGAATTTTCCAAACTGTTTAAAGGCACCGTCAACTTAGTGTATGTAAACTTCTGACACACTGGAATTGTGATACAGTGAATTATAAGTGAAATAATCTGTCTGTAAACAATTGTTGGAAATATGACTTGTGTTATGCACAAAGTAGATGTCCTAACCAAAACTATAGTTTGTTAACAAGAAATGTGTGGAGTGGTTGAAAAATGAGTTTTAATGACTCCAACCTAAGTGTATGTAAACTTCCGACATCAACTGTAACTTTTAAATGATAGGAAGCACAAGCACCACCACCAATCAGCCTACACCACTGTGCACACACCCGTCATTATTATGACAACTAGCGTAGTAATTTCAGCAAAAGACTGCTGTTTGAACACACACAAATCAGATTTGGTCACTTGTAACTTGCTGTTTGGACATTCATTATTCCAAAACCGATTTGGACATTAAGGTCTGCAGCGTGAACAACGCTTTAGTCATTTGAACAATTGTATTGTTATTTTGTCTAAATAGGCCTCATTTGTTATGCAGCGCCAGTTGTGCTTGTCAGACCATTGCTGCAGCCATTCATTCACTGATTCCATCCATTGATATGATAAATAATTAACAGTTCTTTGCAAGGGCAGCTTTTGAAAACTCTCAATTTACCCCTTTGGCTCAACTTACCCCACTCTCCCCGACATTGTGAACAGTGGTAGATATACACTGAGTGTACAAAACACTAATAACAACTTCCTAATATTGAGTTGCACCCCCTTTTGCCCTCAGACCAGCCTCAATTCGTCGGGGCATGGACCCTACAAGGTGTTGAATGCATTCCACAGGGATGCTGATCCATGTTGACTCCAATGCTTCCCACAGTTGTGTCAAGTTGGCTGGATGTCCTTTGGGTGGTGGACCATTCTTGACGCACATGGGAAACTGATGCGCTTTAAAAACCCAGCAGCATTGCAGTTCTTGACACAAACCGATGCGCCTGGCACATACCCCGTTCAAAGGCACTTACATTTTTGTCTGGCCCATTCACCCTCTGATTGGCATACATACACAATCCTTGTCTCTATTGTCTCAAGACTTAAAAATCCTCCTTCAACCTGTCTCCTCCCATTCATCTACACTGATTGAAGTAGATTTAACAAGGATCATAGCTTTCACCTGGTTGTCTATGTCATGGAAAGAGCATGTGTTCCTAATGTTTTGTACACCCAGTGTATGATGACTCTCTGTGGTATAGTTACATTGAATTGGAGGTAAATCACAAAAAATATTTTGAATCTGTACGTCAATGCCTTCTTTGTATTATTACTGCAGTTGGTGTAACTTAAACCCGATCCCTGAGTATGCTAGTCAGGTTTATCAGGGTTAAACACATAACAGCAAAGACACTGAATGCTCAAAAGGCTGGAACCTGATCCTGAATTGAACGGAGTGGGGTCAACTGTGCACCTGTCATGGACAGGGGTTGACCAACCCCCCCTGCACCTTATCTGGGCCCTACACATTAAATAAAGGATCAGCTTGAGCAAACTTTACATAAAACGCAAGAACACTGCACAGCTTTGTCTGCGGAGTGGAGGCTTGCATTGCTAGAAATAAGTACTTTTCAGCCCGTCTAGTCGAAGCAAACAAAGGCAATATTCTTTGTGGTGCATAGCCCAACCGCCCAACCCATTACTGGGACCAACCAATTTAACAAACTGATCTTGATGTCACAGCTCCCAACTATTCATTTTTTTCTTCCCCCGAATCCAATCACAGGAAATTAAACATGAAACCCACAGTACATTTTATTGGGAGTAGGTTCAGCCCCAAATCCTTGGCCAACTCCTGGAGATGATAGCCCTAAATCTAACATCATAACTCCCAGACTAAAAGGCCATTTAAAGTATGGGTGCGCCACATATCCCACTGCAAGTACCCACTTCCAGGGATAGTAAATGTCAGGTTAATCCATTTCCTGTTTCTGCTCTCTTTTACAGGGGTTATAAAATATTATTAGGCTTCTGTACAAAATAAACTCAGATAAAAAAACAGGTCCAGGAATTTTTCTCCAGAGGTCCTTCTCCATTGGTTATGTTCTGCTGAAAGGATCTGATGCGTCTCTTCCAAAAAGAGAGAGAGAGAGAGAGAAAGAAGTGACAGAAAAAAAATCAAAGGGCCTATCAAAATAAAGGTACGTTACCTACATTCCCTTTTCTCCATGCCCAATTGGCGATGTTTTATCATCTGACTTTCTACCAGGTGTATTTGACTCACTGGCCTACTTGTAATGCATACACTGGTCTGCCGCTATGTGTTCATGTCTGTGAAATGGCTTAGAATAAGTTTTTGTATACACAATACATTTTGGTTTCCACATTTCACTTTACAATCCAAGTAGCCCCTAAGAACTATCCATGAGGTGCCAGCATTGGGTTACAAAATGCAATAAAAAATAAAAAAGCATTGCAAAGCTACAGTTCAATCACCCTCATAAGAAGAGCTCTGGAGCTAGTAATGACTTAAGTTTGATCTATGGTGAGGATGATTTCTCTGGTGCTGAGTAATGTGAATGACTTCAATCGCCCTGCCAGACAAACACACTTGAGGATGGCTATATTCCTTCAAATTGTGGTCTGTTTGAATAGACTAAGATTAACAGCTTTGTATGAGTACAAAAAAACATGGCACGTTAGCTCCATCCTGGTGGCGCAGTGGACTAATTCCATAGCTGGAGAACAGAAGATCAAAGATTAGAATCTCACTGATAATGCGCCATAATAAAAAAAAATTATTTCTATCATTAATGCCTAAGCAAATTAATTTGCATGTGTGCTACTGTGCTTGGAGTTCAAAACAGTTAACCTAAGCCAGCAGTATTATTCAAAGTGTTATTGAAATGTTCTCAGAACGTTATTTAATTACCTTCAAATAACCTGTAATTTCCATAACGTTAATAAATCCTCCCAGGAAAACTTTCAGGGAACCATGGTAAAATGTTCTCAGAACATCCCTGCAACCTAAAAATGAACATTCCCAGAATAGGCAAAATGTTCACTTCTGGTCTCAGAACGTTTTTTAAACATTCTGTTTTACCGGTCGGGAAACTTATGGCTTCATTCCCAGAACCAGTGGGAAACCAAAAACGTACATTCCCACAACTTCCAAGGAACCAAGATGTTGTATCATACTTTGTGTTGACCTTTTTCTTTTGAGGTTTTTTTTAACTGTTTAATGAATTATCCACAGTTGCATTCCCCCAAAAATTAATGAGCTATATATTGAGTAATCTTTTGTGAAATCTACATTTACCTTTTAGTCATTTAGCAGACGCTCTTATCCAGAGCGACTTACAGTTAGTGAGTGCATGCATTTTCATACACACATTGTTCTTTTTGCCAGATAAAATCTTTATAAGAATGTGTCAATGAGTATCCTAAAAGCCATGAGGACTTTTCATTCCCACAAGACAGTGTGTGATGACGTCACAGTTTCTTGGCATCAAATGGATGCTTTGCCCCTTCTGACAGACAAGATGGTTGCCCTGGGAATTTTTATTTTTGGGGGAGTCCAGGTGCAGTGGGGTTAAGTTTCACTGCAGCTGTCCAGCTGAGAAAAATAGGCAAGGACAAGTGGTCGGAGAGAGTGATAGACTGGTTAGTCTCATAGCCTCTTTCTCTCTCTCTCGTTCACAAACACACACTTATTTTTGTGTTATCATTTTTATGTAAGATAGCACAGCATCAATAGTGATCTCCACATACAGTATCTATCCAACAGAATAACTGCCCAAGAGAGAAGTGTTATTGTCGAGGCACGCTGTCTGCCAAGTGCCAATAGCCAAAACAATTATAAAGGCCATAAATGTCAATGTCTGTTTGTATTCAAGTGTTCAAATTTATTCAACAGCAACCATCAATTAACTCATCCCTGTCAGAAGAGATAAAGACACTGTGAAGCATGGCAGACCCAGCAGTCAACACACACACACACACACACACACACACACACACACACACACACACACACACACACACACACACAGAGGGACATAAACCAAAGCAAACACTGGGGAACAATAGCTGTCAGTCTCAGAGTAAACAACTCCATCCCCACCCTCTGAACCTGTTGAACTTACCGCTGCACCCTAAACATGCACACACACACACACACATACACACACACACACAGAAAACACAATGCCCTCTAAATAAACTCAACTAGAGTTTCATTTGAAATACACCACCCTCACACCCACACACAACATTATTCAAACATAAAAGGCTTAGGGGGAGATTTGTGATCTTTTACACAGTAGAAAAAGGAGAATGGCTCTGAGTCATGGGGAGAATTGCACTTGTCAAACAGTACCTGCAGTCTGTGCCTTACATGTTAGTGCATCAGCAGGAAAAGAAAGAGAGAAAGGGAGAGCTAGAGAGAGAGATGACTTGGCTTGGCAAAGTAGTCAACGCTAATGTGCCGTGATATGGAGCAAGCTTTGATGGTGGGTTGGAGCATGTTCAGTGTTTCTCAAGTCGTGTGCACACGCACAGAGTCATGCATGCACACACACACATACACACACACATACACACACACACGCATGCATACAAAACACACATACAACACACACTTATCAGCTGCAACAGTCCATAGCTCTTTATTCCAGAGATTACATGAGAGAAACCTAACTACCAACAACAGGACACTTTTTAAATTCCAGGTCACCATTTGGCTATATTTCTAAAAAATACAAAAAAAATGTTATTTGTCACATACACGTGTTTAGCAGATGTTATTGCGGGAGTTGCGAAATGCTTGTGTTTCTAGATCCGACAGTGCAGTAATATCTAACAAGTAATATCTAACAATTTCACAGCATAGACCCAACACAAAAATCTAAGTAAGGAATGGAATTAAGAATATATACAATGACAGAGCGGCATGGACTAAGATACAGTAGATTATAATAGAATATAGTATGTACAGTTGAAGTCAGAAGTTTATATACACCTTAGCCAAATACATTTAAACTCAGTTTTTCACAATTGCTGACATTTCATCCTAGTATAAATTCCCTGTCTTAGGTCAGTTAGGATCACCACTTCATTTGAAGAATGTGAAATGTCAGAATAATAGTAGAGAGAATGATTTATTTCAGCTTTTATTTCTTTCATCACAGTCCCAGTGGGTCAGAAGTTTACATACACTCAATTAGTATTTGGTAGCATTGCCTTTAAATTGTTTAACTTGGATCAAACGTTTCGGGTAGCCTTCCACAAGCTTCCCACAATAAGTTGGGTGAATTTAGGCTCATTCCTCCTGACAGAGCTGGTGTAACTGAGTCAGGTTTGTAGGCCTCCTTGCTCGCACACGCCTTTTCAGTTCTGCCCACAAATGTTCTATAGGATTGAGGTCAGGGCTTTGTGATGGCCACTCCAATACCTTGACTTTGTTGTCCTTAAGCCATTTTGCCACAACTTTGGAAGTATGCTTGGGGTCATTGTCCATTTGGAAGACCCATTTGCGACCAAGCTTTAACTTCCTGATGGATGTCTTGAGATGTTGCTTCAATATATCCACATAATTTTCCTTCCACATGATGCCATCTATTTTGTGAAGTGCACCAGTCCCTCCTGCAGCAAAGCACCCCCACAGCATGATGCTGCCTCCCCCGTGCTTCACGGTTGGGATGGTGTTCTTCGGCTTGCAAGTGCCACCTTTTTCCTCCAAACATAACGATGGTCATTATGGCCAAACAGATATATTTGTGTTTCATCAGACCAGAGGACATATCTCCAAAAACTACGATCTTTGTCCCCATGTGCAGTTGCAAACTGTAGTCTGGCTTTTTTATGTTGGTTTTGTAGCAGTGGCTTCTTTGTTGCTGAGCGGCCTTTCCGGTTATGTTGATATAGGACTCTTTTTACTGTGGATATAGATACTTTTGTACCTGTTTCCTCCAGCATCTTCACAAGGTCCTTTGCTGTTGTTCTGGGATTGATTTGCACTTTTCACACCAAAGTACATTCATCTCTAGGAAACAGAACGTGCCTCCTTCCTGAGCGGTATGACGGCTGCGTGGTCCCATGGTGTTTATACTTGCGTATTATTGTTTGTACAGATGAATGTGGTACCTTCATGCGTTTGGAAATTGCTCCCAAGGATGAACCAGACTTGTGGAGGTCTACCGTTTTTTTTTTTTTAGGTCTTGACTGATTTCTTTAGATTTTCCCATGATGTCAAGCAAAGAGGCACTGAGTTTGAAGGTAGGCCATGAAATACATCCACAGGTACAACTTCAATTGACTCAAATGATGTTAATTAGCCTATCAGAAGCTTCTAAAGCCATGAAAAAAAAGCTATTTAAAGGCACAGTCAACTTAGTGTATGTAAACTTCTGACCCACTGGAATTGTGATACAGTGAATTATAAGTGAAATAATCTGTTTGTAAACAATTGTTGAAAAATTACTTGTGTTTTGCACAAAGTAGATGTCCTAACCGACTTGCCAAAACTATAGTTTGTTAACAAGAAATGTGTGGAGTGGTTGAAAAACGAGTTTTAATGACTCAAACCTAAGTGTATGTAAACTTCCGACTTCAAATGTACATATGAGATGAGTACTGCAAGATATGTAAACATTATTAAAGTTACTAGTGTTCCATTTCTTAAAGTGATTTCAATAGGTAGCAGCAGCCTCTAATGTGCTAGTGATGGCTATTTCATGTTGTTAATGTCCGTCAGCTGGTGTCCCCACTACATGGCGTGTAAAGCAGTGTAGTTTTTATCTATGCGTGGCCCTCCCACTCAGGTTAGGCAGGGTGCACACATGCATGCTAAGTGACTAACAGGGGTAACAATGCGTACACAGCAGTGCAGCACCTCACAGCATAGAAGTATAGGATGTAGCCTCACACAGAAGACAAGCTATACAACAAATCTGAGGATTGTTTAGTGAAGTATGCCATTAAAAAAGTCAAAGGTCTTAGAAAATATTAGATCCTAATCCCATGCAAATCTTGTAATGTTATAAAAGCTTACTGTAGTGTATTTTAAACTGTTAAATACTTTAAATGTTATAACATAGCTCTCAAATGACTCCATCTCAGCAATTTGTATGAAGAAGGTGGAATAGCATTTGGGTGAACACTGTTCAACAGGATTGAAAGCAGATCATTGTTTTAAATATACACTGAACAAAAATATAAATGCAACATGCAACAATTTCAAAGATTTGATTGAGATACAGTTCATATAAGGAAATCAGTCAATTGATATAAATTCATTAGGCCCTAAGCTATGGATTTTGCATGACTGGGAATACAGATATGCATCTGTTGGTCACAGATACCTTTAAAAAAAGGTAGGGGTCGTGGATCAGAAAACCAGTCAGTATCTGGTATGACCACTATTTGCCTCATGCAGTGTGACACATCTCCTTCGCATAGAGTTGATCAGGTTGTTGATTGTGGGCTATAGAATGTTGTCCGACTCCTCTTCAATGGCTGTGCGAAGTTGCTGGATATTGGCGGGCACTGGAACACGCTGTCGTACACGTCGATCCAGAGCATCCCAAACATGCTCAAGGGGTGACATGTCCGGTGAGCATGCAAACCATGGAAGAACTGGGATATTTTCAGCTTCCAGGAGTTGTGTACATGGGGCCGTGCATTATCATGCTGAAACATGAGGTGATTGCGACTGATGAATGGCCTCAGGATCTCGTCATGGTATCTCTGTGCATTCAAATTGCCAACGATAAAATGCAATTGTGTTCGTTGTCTGTAGTTTATTCCTTGCTCATACCATAACCCCACCGCAACCATGGGAAACTCTGTTCACAACGTTGACATCAGAAAACCACTCTCCCACACGATGCCATACACGCTTCTGGAAGCCATCCGCACGGTACAGTTGAAACCAGGATTCATCCGTGAAGAGCACAAGTACTTTCCAGTGGCCATCGAAGGTGAGCATTTGCCCACTGAAGTCGGTTACGACGCCGAACTGCGGTCAGGTCAAGACCCTGGTGAGGACGACGAGCACGCTGATGAGCTTCCCTGAGTGGGTTTCTGACAGTTTTAGGAAGAAATGATTTGGTTGTGCAAACCCACAGTTTCATCAGCTGTCCGGGTGGCTGGTCTCAGATGATCCCGCAAGTGAAGAAGCCAGATGTGAAGGTCCTTGGCTGGCGTGGTTACACGTGGTCTGTGGTTGTGAGGCCGGTTGGACATACTGCCAAATTCTCTAAAATGACGTTGGAGAGCAGGCTTATGGTAGAGAAATTAACATCACATTCTCTGACAACATCTCTGGTGGACATTCTTGCAGTCAGCATCCCAATTGCACGCTCCCTCAAAACTTGAGACATCTGTGGCATTATGTTGTGTGACAAAACTGCACATTTTAGGGTGGCCTTTTATTGTCCCCAGCACAAGATGCACCTGTGTAATGATCATGCTGTTTAATCAGCTTCTTGATATGCCACACCTGTCAGGTGGATGGATAATCTTGGCAAAGGAGAAATGCTCACTAAAAGGGATGTAAAAAATGGGTACACAAAATTTGAGCTAAATAAGCTTTTTGTGCGTATGGAAAATTTCTGGGATCTTTTATTTCAGCTCATAAAATATGGGACCAAGACTTTACATGTTGCGTTTATATTTTTGTTCAGTATATTTAAGGTAAAACAAATCAAGATGGGTCGGTAGATCCCACCTCCAGTGCATAGACATGAAATGGCAACTGCTGCCTCCCATGTATACTTAATATAACATCTATTGACTTTCAATGCACACCTTCGCTGCATCCCAGGTTCCCTTGTGGTTGGATAAATGCTAGGCCCAGATGTAACATATGACCTGCCAAAGACTTATGTTTTCATTGTGGGGAGCTACTGGAATAGAAAACCATTGTGATATACAGTACCAGTCAAAAGTTTGGACACACCTACTCATTCCAGGGTTTTTCTTTATTTTTACTATTTTCTACATTGCAGAATAATAGTGAAGACATCAAACTATGCAATAACACATATGGAATCATGTAGTAACCAGAAAGTGTTAAACAAATCAAAATATATTTTATATTTGAGATTATTCAAAGTATCCACCCTTTGCCTTGATCACAGCTTTGCGCACTGTTGGCATTCTCTCAACCAGCTTCACCTGGAATACTTTTCCAACAGTCTTGAAGGAGTTCCCACATATGCGGAACACTTGTTGGATGGTTTTCCTTCACTCTGCGGTCCGACTCATCCTAAACCATCTCAATTGGGTTGAGGTCAAGGGATTATGGAGGCCAGGTCATCTGATGCAGCACTCCATCACTCTCCTTCTTGGTAAAATAGCCCTTACACAGCCTGGAAGTGTGTTGGGTCATTGTCCTGTTGAAAAACAAATGATAGTCCCACTAAGACCAAACCAGATGGGATGGCGTATAATTGCAGAATGCTGTGGTAGCCATGCTGGTTAAGTGTGCCTTGAATTCTAAAAATAATCACAGACAGTGTCACCAGCAAAGCCCCCCCCCCACACCATAACACCTCCTCCTCAATGCTTTACGGTGGGAAATACACATGCAGAGATCATCCGTTCACCCACACCGCGTCTCACAAAGACATGGCGGTTGGAACCAAAAATCTCAAATTTGGACTCCAGACCAATTCGACCATAAAGGCCTGATTCACGCAGTCTCCTCTGAACAGTTGATGTTGAGATGTGTCTGCTACTTGAACTCTGTGAAGCATTTATTTGGGCTGCAATTTCTGAGGCTGGTAACTCTAATGCACTTATCCTCTGCAGAAGAGGTAACTCTGGGTCTTCCATTCCTGTGGTGGCCCTCATGAGAGCCAGTTTCATCATAGCGCTTGATGGTTTTTGTGACTGCACTTGAAGAAACTTTCAAAGTTCTTAAAATGTTCCGTATTGACTGACCTTCATGTCTTAAAGTAATGATGGACTGTTGTTTCTCTTTGCTTATTTGAGCTGTTCTTGCCATAATATGGACTTTGTCTTTTACCAATTAGGGCTATCTTCTGTATACCCCCCCTACCTTGTCACATCACAACTGATTGGCTCAATCGCATTAAGAAGGAAATAAATTCCACAAATTAACTTTTAAGAAGGCACACCTGTTAATTGAAATGCATTCCAGTTGACTATCTCATGAAGCTTGTTGAGAGAATGCCAAGAGTGTTCAAAGCTGTCATCAAGGCAAAGGGTGGATATTTGAAGAATCGCAAATATAAAATATATTTTGATTTGTTTAACACCTTTTGGGTTAATACATGATTCCATATGTGTTATTTCATAGTTTTGATGTCGTCACTATTATTCTACAATGTAAAAAATAGTAAAAATAAAGAAAAACCCTGGAATGAGTAGGTGTGTCCAAACTTTTGACTGGTAGTGTACGTACATATTAAGATAAAGGGGAAAGAAACACACACCTATTTAGGCGAGGTGCTGGCTGACGGCGTAAAACACTTGAAAAAGAAAAGGAAAGCCGCACACTCTAGGAGCTCAGATGCAATAATTTAATATCCTAATAACCAACGTTTCGACAGACAAGCTGTCTTCATCAGGGTAGTGTACGTACATATGCCTTAACTAGGTTGACTATGTCAGATAGGGCATTATCAACTGCGATTTGAAGTCTGGTCAGCTCAGATCAATTTGGGAAGACTAGAACGGAGTCGGTGACTATTGATTGCTGCTAAGAATCAGTCATGATTGCTGTGATTATCACATATTAATTTTTTTAACATACCGTAAAATTTAAGGCTGCTGGCAAATTAGCCGTGAGTGAAACTTATGTTTTAAGGAGAGAGAGCAGTAGAACGAGTCGGTGACTCTTGATTGCTGATAAGAAGATGACTACACTTCAGTCATGATTTAACAACAGTGTGCAACATAATGTGCAACATAATGCAATATAATGCAGCATAATGTTAAACCTAACATACCACAAAATTAAAGGCTGCTGGTACAATTAGCTGTGAGTGAAACCTATGTTTTAAGAAGAGAGAGCAGACAGAGTTTATAGTGCCATGCTACAAGATTAAGATAGAGGTTTGAGACAATATGTTTAAGAGAAAATTATTTATATCATTTTGGAGCCATTTGCCATTTGATTACAGATATAATAATTTTATCACAGCTTTTTGTAACACGCAACATACAGTATGGGGGCTTTATCAAAACCAAAAGTAGTTGTGAGAACTCCTACAATCCCTGGATGGGTAATACCTAGGTTTCACCTTCCAGTGCCCTGGGACATTCCCAGAACCCCACTACAGTACGAGACACAGCAAACAATGGCTGACGTGTCTATTATCATCCACCCCCCTGGCTGACAGCAAGATCATTGGAGGATATTAAGAGACATGCTTCTGGTTTCTGGGCTACCTCAACCCCCACCCAGCCCCCCCAAACCCGATGTCTCCATCATGCACTACTCCCTCACCTGGTGTCGAGTGTAGCTGCCGTTGCAAAGCTAGGAATGCGCTGATAAACACAGGCTTTTGGCAATAGAATGAGGGATATTTTTTTACATTTTACATTTTACATTTTAGTCATTTAGCAGACGCTCTTATCCAGAGTGACTTACAGTTAGTGAGTGCATACATTTTGTACTGTTTGTTTTGTGCTCCACTATTGACAGTGCTTTAGAAAGGTATGGCATTGTTGCGGCCTGAGTCACCATGATGACGGCTAAAAGTAGAACCTGCATGTACCAAACGATAAGGACACACCTGCTGGCAGCATTAAGTTTTTAACCAATAAATGGCCTCGTAACATTTAAGTATGTCTTCAGCTATACTGTGGAAAGAGGCTTTCTCAACAATACAGCTGGCTCATGGAATCACCAGTGCTAGAATCAGGCTTTGGCCTGTTTTTGCTATATATTTGTTGGCAGTAGCGATAGGAAGACCGCCGGTCTGCTCTATAGCAGCTGTCCAGCCTCAGGCTACCACATTAATCTTATAGCACTAAGTCAAGCCTTGGCAGCAACCTCCTCTCTCCTTCTCGCTCTCTCTCTCTTACACAGACCAGACTTTTAGAGTAGGTGGGAAATGTATAAAGTTGTCAGTAATATTCATGGTCATGTTGCTCAAGTGCTTTATTGTGTATAAAAGTGAGGTGGAGGCAGCTGACTACTGTTCCTTCGTGGTCAGTGTGTGTGTGTGTGTCTTCCTTTGTGGACTCTCCAACGTGAGTTTGTCTGTGTATCTGCACAATGACCCACTTAGGGTTGCTGAGTCAATTGAAAGCTATTTCCCCCATACTACAAAGATGCTCCGTTGAAGAATGCACTTGTTCATCGCACCACATGGATTTAACACTAGAAATTCCAGGTCTCTAGGGACCCCACTTCGAGCCAACGACGCATCTTTTGGACATCAACATCCTAACAGTCTAATAAATACATTTGACATAGGAAAAATGATCCTATGATTGTGTTTATGAAGGTCTTCGGTAACAATAGAATATGAAATCTAAATATTTAAAAGAAGACAATAGCATTTTTAATAGTTTATTTATTTTATTTATTAGTCAATAGCACCGGAGGAGATGGCTGCCGTTTTACGGGCTCCTAACCAATTGTGTTATTTTGTGTGTTTTTTCGCGTTGTTTTTAACTTATTTTGTACATAATGTTTCTGCCACCGTCTCTTATGAACGAATAGAGCTTCTGGATATCAAAACAGCGATTACTCACCTCGAACTGGACGAAGATGTTTTCTTTAATGAGTCGGACATGAGGATTTACTCCAGATACCAGACCAGGCCAAAATCCCTGTCATTCGAATGATGAAAAGACGCCGATACTGGGGACGCAGGTCCGGGTGCCTTGTGAGAAGTCGTAGGTGAGTGGGTAACCCACCTCTACCATCTGTCCTATTGGCCAATGTGCAATAATTGGAAAACAAACTGGATGAGCTCCGTTCAAGACTATCCTACCAACTGGACATTAAAAACGGTAATATCTTATGTTTCACAGAGTCGTGGCTGAACGACGACATGGAAAATATACAGTTGCCTGGTTTTTCCATGCATCGGCAAGACAGAACAGATGCCTACGGTAAGACAAGGGGTGGCGGTCTATGTCTGTCAATAACAGCAGGTGCGCGAAATCAGATATTAAGGAAGTCTCAAGGTTTTGCTCGCATGAGGTAGAATATCCCATGATAAACTGTAGACACTATTTACCAAGAGAGTTTTCATCTATATTTTTCGCAGCTGTCTATTTACCACCACAAACCGATGCTGGCAATAAGACCACACTGAACAAGCTGTATAAGGCCATAAGCAAACAAGAAAATGCTCATCCAGAGGCAGCGCTCCTAGTGGCCGGGGATTATAATGCAGGGAAACTTAAATCCGTTTTACCTCATTTCTACCAGCATGTTACATGTGCAACAAGAGGTAAAAAAAAACTCTAGACCACCTTTACTCCACACACAGAGACGTGTGCAAAGCTCTCCCTCGCCATCCATTTGGCAAATCTGATCATAATTATATCCTCCTGATTCCTGCTTACAAGCAAAAACTAAAGCAGGAAGTATCAGTGACTCGCTCAATATAGAAGTGGTCAGATGATGCAGATGCTAAGCTACAGGGCTGTTTTGCTAGCACAGACTGGAATATGTTCCGGGACTCATCCGATGGCATTGAGGAGTATACCACATCAGTCACCGGCTTCATCAATAAGTGCATTGATGACGTTGTCCCCACAGTGACCGTACGTACATACCCCAACCAGAAGCCATGGATTACAGGCAACATCCGCACTGAGCTAAAGGTTAGAGCTGCCGCTTTCAAGGAGCGGGACTCTAACCCGGACGCTATAAGAAATCCCGCTATGCCCTCAGACGAACCATCAAACAGACATAGCGTAAATACAGGACTAAGATTGAATCCTACTACATCGACTCTGATGCTCGTCAGATGTGGCAGGGCTTGCAAAATATTACAGACTACAAAGGGAAGCCCAGCCGCGAGCTGCCAAGTGACACAAGCCTACCAGATGAGCTAAATGACTTCTATGGCCACTTCGAGGCAAGCAACACTGAAGCATGAATGAGAGCACCAGCTGTTCTGGACGACTGTGTGATCACGCTTGCCGTAGCCGATGTGAGTAAGACCTTTAATCAGGTCAACAAGGCCAAAGGGCCAGACGGATTACCAGGACGTGTCCTCTGAGCATGCGCTGACCACTAAAAAGTGTCTTGACTGACATTTTCAACCTGTCCCTGGACGAGTCTGTAATACCTACATGTTTCAAGCAGACCACCATAGTCCCTGTGCCCAAGAACACCAAGGTAACCTGCATAAATGACTACCGACCCATAGCACTCACATCTGTAGCCATGAAGTGCTTTGAAAGGCTGGTCATGGCGCACATCAACACCATCTTCCCAGAAACCCTAGACCCACTCCAATTTGCATACCTCCCAACAGATCCACAGATGACTCAATCTCTATTGCACTCAATACTGCCCTTTCCCACCTGGACAAAAGGAACACCTATGTGAGAATACTGTTCTTTGACTTCAGCTCAGCGTTCAACACCATAGCGCCTTCAAAGCGCATCACTAAGCTAAGGACCCTTGGACTAAACACCTCCCTCTGCAACTGGATCCTGGACTTCCTGACAGGCCGCCCCCAGGTGGTAAGGGTAGGCAACAACACATTTTCCACACTGATCCTCAACACGGGCCCTCTCAGGGGTGCGTGCTCAGTCCCCTCCTGTACTCCCTGTTCACCCATGACTGCGTGGCCAAGCAGGACTCCGACACCATCATTAAGTTTGCCGATCACAAAATGGTGGTAGGCCTGATCACCGACAATGACGAGACAGCCTATAGGGAGGAGGTCAGAGACCTGGCAGTGTGGTGCCAGGACAACAACCTCTCCCTCAACGTGATCAAGACAAATGAGATGATCGTGGACTACAGGAAAAGGATGGCCGTGCACGCCCCCATTCTCATCGACGGGGCTGTAGTGGAGCAGGTTGAGAGCTTCAACTTCCTTGGTGTCCACATCACCAACAAACTATCATGTATCAAACACACCAAGACAGTCGTGAAGAGGGCACGACAACGCCTATTCCCTCTCAGGAGACTGAAAAGATTTGGCATGGGTCCTCAGATCCTCAAAAAGTTATACAGCTGCACCATCGAGAGCATCCTGACTGGTTGCATCACCGCCTGGTATGGCAACTGCTCGGCCTCCGACTGCAAGGCGCTACAGAGGGTAGTACGTACGGCCCAGTACATCATTGGGCCACGCCTCCTGCCATCCAGGACCTCTATACCACGCAATGTCAGAGGAATTGCCAAAGACTCCAGCCACCCTAGTCATAGACTGTTCTCTATGGTACCTCACGTCAAGCGGTACTGGAGCGCCAAGTCTAGGTCCAAAAGGCTTCTTAACAGCTTCTACCCCCAAGCCATAAGACTGCTGAACAGCTTATCCTAAATGGCTATCCGGACTATTTGCATTGAACCCCCACCATTTTTTACGCTCCTGCTACTCGCTGTTTATTATCTATGCATAGTCACTTTACCCCTACCTATATGTACATATTACCTCAATTACCTCGACTAACCCGTACCCCAGCACATTACTTTAGTTTATTTTGTCAATATTTTTCTTAACTCTTCTTTTTCTTAATACTGCATTGTTGGTTAAGGGCTTGTAAGTAAGCATTTCATGGTAAGGTCTAGCTACACCTGTTATATTCGGCGCATGTGGCATGCGGCGCATGTGATTTTATTAGATTTTACTGTAGGCTATATGTGACCGACCGCCTCGATTCGGTCTTATGTAGCAAAACATTTTTACATTGGATAAAGGTAGAGACTTAGAGCTAGAATATGGTATATCATACACTGTAGTTGAAGACCAATGGGAAAGTCATTCTGCTTTGAAAGTTGATAAACTTGTAACCCCACTTTTGAGAAAATGTATCTTGAATGTTTTGGCATACCTACTGGAGAGCTCTTCTTTGTCTACACCCATTCAGCATGATTCACACCCTCTTAAGCTTTAGCCCCACCCAGCTCTTTAAGGATTCACATGTACTGAACAACCAAAGATTTCAAGACTAAAGGCTGGTTTATACTATGAGTATGTTCGTAAATTTGATCTGGAGTGCCAGAATGCGGTCAGAGCGTGCTCTGGGCGTTCGTAAACTCAGAGCGTTGTCAGATTGTCCTTTTGTCAATTCAGAGAGTTTCGCTCTCTGAGCGTTCAGAGTGCACACTGGACGCTCTGGTCGAGGAGTAGGGTTGATCCGAGCGTTCTTTTAAAAAAAAATTTAGTCATTTAGCAGATGCTCTTATCCAGAGCGACTTACAGTTAGTGAGTGCATACATTTTCATACTTGGCCCCCCGTGGGAAACGAACCCGCAACCCTGGCGTTACAAGTGCCATGCTCTACCAACTAACAACAGACCTAACAACAGCAGTGAAGCACCCAAGCTAACTGGCTAACATTGTCTAGCTTGCTAGCTACTTCCAGACATGAGGGAACAGCTCACTCTGACCATTTTACTCGCCCTAAGAGAGCTGGTTAGGCTGTTTTTATGTTATCCAGAGCGTTGGTGACTACAAGTGTGCTGCTGGCAACAATTTAATAACGCTTTTTTGCCAACGTTTACTGACACCGGCCATATTCAATGGGTGTTAAGCGTTTGTAAATTTGTCAGTTACCCTCAGACGAGTGCTCTGAAATCTGAGTAGATAGCCAGAGCGAATTTACCAGCTACGTCTATCGACAGTTGTCGCAGTGACATCATGAACATTCTATGGAAATGGTTGCTTGCATAGTGGAGTCTTTTGTTTAGACATGTAACAATTAACCATAATCCCAACTCATAACATTACTACCCTGCATGAATTTGCAAGTAGCTAACCAACCAGGTTCAATGTTAGCTAGCTAACATTAGGCTATAACTAGCAATGCAAATGGCCCTGAGATACTAATAATATTACTACACGTAACGTTAGCTAGCGAGCCAGCCAGCTAACGTTAGCTAGCTAGCTAACAGTATGCTTTAACTTGAAATGAAAACAACTTTCTGACAAAATTAGAAATGTGTAATATCTGAAAATGTAGCTAGCTAGACTATCTTACCCATTAACATGGATGGACACTTCTCCCTCTCACAGATGCCCTGGTTGCCTTAGTTTGAAGATGTAATCTGGAGACAGGTGTTTTACACAACAGCCATCTGTGTGTTCACTTTTCAACTCCGTCTGCGTATTTGCAATCAAACGCCAGAATTTTCTCCATCTCCTTAGCTATCATACTCTAATTCCACCGTGCATTGCACTGATTTCAAAACTCGGTCCTCCAGAAAGTGGGGAGCAACACCTTTGAAGTTCTTCTAGGTGATATCTTTCAAAAAATGCAACGTTAGAAAGGATTACCTACACATACTGACAAGCTTATGTTATAGACAGAAGCGTGCTACATGGCAGACCAATCCGAACTCATCTCTCGGCATGTCCAGCCCATACATTATCTCAGCCAATCATGGCTAGCGGGAAGGTTCCTGTCTTTTTCTGTGGCTAAACCAACTAGACTTGTAATTTTTTTCTCTTTTTCGTATTTACAGATGGCATTCAAGTGTGTTATTAAGGCACATGAAAGTTCACATGTTCCAGAAGGCATTTCTACCAAAAAAATAAAAAATAATAATAAAAGGTTTACATTCAAATTGCTCTCCTGTGAAGTAGTGGCACGCGACATACGCCTAGTTTCCTGACATGAATCACATTTAACTCAGTTTTGTTTGTAGTTACATCTTGTTTGGCCAGCGTTGTGTCAAGTCACTCCTGTTTACACTGACCGTCGTGTGTGCAGAAAGTAGCAAATCACTTTTTCCAACTGATCTGTCGATAGCGCCTGCTAAATTAAGGGCATCAATGTTGTTGAGAAAAGTAGCAAAACTTTTGTAGTTCTTGATGGCTAACGTTATATATTTCAAAAACGGCATTATAAACAGATGCATGCTACATGGCAAACCAATCCAAACTCATCTCTCAGCATGTCCAGCCCATCCATTATCTCAGCCAATCATGTCTAGCGGGAAGGTTCCTGTCTTTTTCCGTGGCTAAACCAACTAGGCTCGTAATTTAACAATTTTATTTGTATTTATGGATTGAACACAAGTTTGTCATTAAGGCACATGAAAGTTCACATGTTCCAGAAGGCATTTCTGCCAAAAAAAGCATTTTGATTAAACTAATTATGTTTATGTTCAAATGCTCTGTTCAAATGCTCTGCTCTGCTCTTATCCTTCTAGACCTATCTGCTGCCTTTGATACTGTGAACCATCAGATCCTCCTCTCCACCCTCTCCGAGTTGGGCATCTCCGGCGCTGCTCACTCTTGGATTGCTTCCTACCTGACAAGTCGCTCCTACCAGGTGGCGTAGCGAGAATCTGTGTCCGCACCATGTGCTCTCACCACTGGTGTCCCCCAGGGCTTAGTTCTAGGCCCTCTCCTATTCTCTCTATACACCAAGTCACTTGGCTCTGTCATATCCTCACATGGTCTCTCCTATCATTGCTACGCAGACGACACACAATTAATTTTCTCCTTTCCCTCTTCTGATAACCAGGTGGCAATCGCATCTCTGCATGTCTGGCAGACATATCAGTGTGGATGTCAGATCACCACCTCAAGCTGAACCTCGGCAAGACGGAGCTGCTCTTCCTCCCGGGGAAGGACTGCCCGCTCCATGATCTCGCCATCACGGTTGACAACTCCATTGTGTCCTCCTCCCAGAGTGCAAAGAACCTTGGCGTGACCCTGGACAACACCCTGTCGTTCTCCACTAATATCAAAGTGGTGACCCGATCCTGCAGGTCCATGCTCTACAACATTTGCAGAGTATGACCCTACCTTACACAGAAAGCGGCACAGGTCCTAATCCAGGCACTTGTCATCTCCCGTCTGGATTACTGCAACTCGCTGTTGGCTGGGCTCCCCGCCTGTGCCATTAAACCCCTACAACTTATCCAGAACGCTGCAGCCCGTCTGGTGTTCAACCTTCCCAAGTTATTTCATGTCCCCCTGCTCCTCCGCACACTCCACTGGCTTCCAGTTGAAGCTCGCATCTACTACAAAACCATCGTGCTCGCCTACGGAGCTGTGAGGGGAACGGCACCTCTTTACTTTCAGGCTCTTTTCAGACCCTACACCCAAACGTTCATCCACCTCTGGCCTGCTAGCCCCCCTACCTCTACGGAAGCACAGTTCCCGCTCAGCCCAGTCTAAGCTATTCGCTGCTCTGGCACCCCAATGGTGGAACACGTTCCCCCACGACGCCAGGACTGCGGAGTCACTGACCATCTTCTGGAGACACTTGAAACCCTACCTCTTTAAAGAATACCTGGAATAGTATAACAGTAATCCTTCTACCCCCTCCACCCTCCCCCAACCCCACATAAAAAAAGAAGGGTGGTTGTCCCACTAGCTATCCTAAGTTGAATGCACCAATTTGTAAGTCGCTCTGGATAAGAGTGTCTGCTAAATTACTTAAATGTAAATAATGAAAAACAAAAAAACACTAAAAACACTACAATTCAAGTTAAATCCATCACAAATAATGCTATTATAATTTAGTTTGGGCAGGTCTTAAGAAACATTATGGACATAAGAAAATGTATTTCAAAAGAACAGAATAGTATATTTTAAGTTGTATTATGTTACTAGTCTTTGATTAGTAGCCTGGGTGTGGAGTGCATGGAACAGTGATTATTCTTGGAAAAAGTGATATTTAGAAATAGAGCTCACCGCTTCAATTTTGAGAGGTGGCAAAGGCAAACGTTTTACAAATCAAAATTTGACTTTGTAGGAGGATTTGTAAAAGTAAAATTTTGGTGCTCTGTTTCCCTGCCTTTGTGTCAATTCCAAGCTGTGCCCAGCTCTTCATATACAATTTGACTATTAACCTCTTAAGGATCGGACCCTTTTTTTCAATTTTCGCCTAAAATGACATACCCAAATCAACTGCCTGTATTTCAGGACCTGAAGCAAGGATATGCATGTTCTTGATACCATTTGAAATGAAACACTTTGAAGTTTGTGTAAATGTGAAATTACATTAGGTTAATTGTCAAACAAAAAAAACAAGCGTTTTCAATTAATTTCTTTTTTCCATCATCTTTTGTGCAAATTTAGGCGCGATTTAGATTTTGGCCACTAGATGGAAGCAGTGTGTGTGCAAAGTTTCAGATTGATTCAGTGAAACATTGCAATACTGGACTATGTTGTATCAAGTCTGCCCAAATGTGCCGAATTGGTCGATCGATACATTTTCAAGTACATAACTATAGAGAACATACACAAATAATATGGTAATACAAAATGTAAGTTTACACACTCCCAGGAATGTCATACATGATGGATCATTAGCTTATACACTAACTTTCACACATCTAGATGGCCGGGCGGAGTGGGTGTGGAGCCAGAGACAGCAGGGGTTCAAACTGTAGAACCCAGTTCCTACATTTGAACATAAAAATGGATTTTATCAAACAAAACTATGCTACATTTGATCTCTGGGAACCTTAGGATGACAAATCAGAGCAAGATTACTGAATGTAAGTACATTATTTACCTTCAGAGGTGAATGTATCAAACCAGTTGCCGTGATACATTTTTTGATGTTGTGCACTCTCCTCAAACAATAGCATGGTATTTATTCACTGTAATAGCTACTGTAAATTGGACAGTGCAGTTAGAACAAGAATTTAAGCTTTCTGCCCATGTAAGACATGTCTATGTCCTGGAAAGTTTGCTGTTACTTACAACAGTCATGCTAACCTTCCCGTATACGGGACACCGATCCCGTAGAGGTTAATAATATTGTCACCCATGAGACTATTGTCAATTTAATCTTGTCTTTCAGCTAACTCTATTATTATATGTGTAAAATTAGTTTTGATATAGGTAAGGTGCAGTTTCGATTTTCCATCAGCTGCACAGGCTGACTGGCGGTGAATAACTGGCATTGAATGAGGGGCAGGGGGGAAAAAAATGTCCATGTAAAAATGCGTTACTAAGGCTTTGTATAATTTTCAGCCAGTAGTTTTGAAAGTAGTGCTCACGAGCCAAAACGGGTGCCCGAAAATTGTGTACTACGTCATCCATTCCATATGATACAGTGGGGAAAAAAAGTATTTAGTCAGCCACCAATTGTGCAAGTTCTCCCACTTAAAAAGATGAGAGAGGCCTGTAATGTTCATCATAGCTACACGTCAACTATGACAGACAAATTGAGAAAAGAAAATCCAGAAAATCACATTGTAGGATTTTTTATGAATTTATTTGCAAATTATGGTGGAAAATAAGTATTTGGTCACCTACAAACAAGCAAGATTTCTGGCTCTCACAGACCTGTAACTTCTTCTTTAAGAGGCTCCTCTGTCCTCCACTCGTTACCTGTATTAATGGCACCTGTTTGAACTTGTTATCAGTATAAAAGACACCTGTCCACAACCTCAAACAGTCACACTCCAAACTCCACTATGGCCAAGACCAAAGAGCTGTCAAAGGACACCAGAAACAAAATTGTAGACCTGCACCAGGCTGGGAAGACTGAATCTGCAATAGGTAAGAAGCTTGGTTTGAAGAAATCAACTGTGGGAGCAATTATTAGGAAATGGAAGACATACAAGACCACTGATAATCTCCCTCGATCTGGGGCTCCACGCAAGATCTCACCCCGTGGGGTCAAAATGATCACAAGAACGGTGAGCAAAAATCCCAGAACCACACGGGGGGACCTAGTGAATGACTTGCAGAGAGCTGGGACCAAAGTAACAAAGCCTACCATCAGTAACACACTACGCCGCCAGGGACTCAAATCCTGCAGTGCCAGACGTGTCCCCTTGCTTAAGCCAGTACATGTCCAGGCCCGTCTGAAGTTTGCTAGAGTGCATTTGGATGATCCAGAAGAGGATTGGGAGAAAGTCATATGGTCAGATGAAACCAAAATATAACTTTTTGGTAAAAACTCAACTCGTCGTGTTTGGAGGACAAAGAATGTTGAGTTGCATCCAAACAACACCATACCTACTGTGAAGCATGGGGGTGGAAACATCATGCTTTGGGGCTGTTTTTCTGCAAAGGGACCAGGACGACTGATCCGTGTAAAGGAAAGAATGAATGGGGCCATGTATCGTGAGATTTTGAGTGAAAACCTCCTTCCATCAGCAAGGGCATTGAAGATGAAACATGGCTGGGTCTTTCAGCATGACAATGATCCCAAACACACCGCCCGGGCAACCTAGGAGTGGCTTCGTAAGAAGCATTTCAAGGTCCTGGAATGGCCTAGCCAGTCTCCAGATCTCAACCCCATAGAAAATCTTTGGAGGGAGTTGAAAGTCTATGTTGCCCAGCGACAGCCCCAAAACATCACTGCTCTAGAGGAGATCTGCATGGAGGAATGGGCCAAAATACCAGCAACAGTGTGTGAAAACCTTGTGAAGACTTACAGAAAACGTTTGACCTGTGTCATTGCCAACAAAGGGTATATAACAAAGTATTGAGAAACTTTTGTTATTGACCAAATACTTATTTTCCACCATAATTTGCAAATAAATTCATAAAAAATCCTACAACGTGATTTTCTGGAAAAGAACATCTCAATTTGTCTGTCATAGTTGACTTGTACCTATGATGAAAATTACAGGCCTCTCTCATCTTTTTAAGTGGGAGAACTTGCAAAATTGGTGGCTGACTAAATACTTTTTTTCCCCACTGTATGTTATGTCCTGCAATCGTTATTTTTATTTTGAAAAAATTATTCGTATGATATGTTACGAATCCAATTCATACAACATGTAACACATTTGTTGTGCTTAAGATACCGTATCTCTTTAAAATGGCTTATAACACAAATTCTGTTTGTGATATCTAAATTCTAACAACATACAGTGGGGAGAACAAGTATTTGATACACTGTCGATTTTGCAGGTTTTCCTACTTACAAAGCATGTAGAGGTCTGTCATTTTTATCATAGGTGCACTTCAACTGTGAGAGACGGAATCTAAAACAAAAATCCAGAAAATCACATTGTATGAGTTTTAAGTAACTCATTTGCATTTTATTGCATGACATAAGTATTTGATACATCATAAAAGCAGAACTTAATATTTGGTACAGAAACCTTTGTTTGCAATTACAGAGATCATACGTTTCCTGTAGGTCTTGACCAGGTTTGCACACACTGCAGCAGGGATTTTGGCCAACTCCTCCATACAGACCTTCTCCAGATCCTTCAGGTTTTGGGGCTGTCGCTGGGCAATACGGACTTTCAGCTCCCTCCAAAGATTTTCTATTGGGTTCAGGTCTGGAGACTGACTAGGCCACGCCAGGACCTTGAGATGCTTCTTACGGAGCCCTCCTTAGTTTCCCTGGCTGTGTGTTTTGGGTCGTTGTCATGCTGGAAGACCCAGCCACGACCCATCTTCAATGCTCTTACTGAGGGAAGGAGGTTGTTGGCCAAGATCTCGCGATACATGGCCCCATCCATCCTCCCCTCAATACGGTGCAGTCATCCTGTCCCCTTTGCCGAAAAGCATCCCCAAAGAATGATGTTTCCACCTCCATGCTTCACGGTTGGGATGGTGTTCTTGGGGTTGAACTCATCCTTCTTCTTCCTCCAAACACGGCGAGTGGAGTTTAGACCAAAAAGCTCTATTTTTGTCTCATCAGACCACATGACCTTCTCCCATTCCTCCTCTGGATCATCCAGATGGTCATTGGCAAACTTCAGACGGGCCTGGACATGCGCTGGCTTGAGCAGGGGGACCTTGCGTGCGCTGCAGGATTTTAATCCATGTCGGCGTAGTGTGTTACTTATGGTTTTCTTTGAGACTGTGGTCCCAGCTCTCTTCACGTCATTGACCAGGTCCTGCCGTGTAGTTCTGGGCTGATCCCTCACCTTCCTCATGATCATTGATGCCCTACGAGGTGAGATCTTGCATGGAGCCCCAGACCGAGGGTGATTGACCGTCATCTTGAACTTCTTCCATTTTCTAATAATTGCGCCAACAGTTGTTGCCTTCTCACCAAGCTGCTTGCCTATTGTCCTGTAGCCCATCCCAGCCTTGTGCAGGTCTACAATTTTATCCCTGATGTCCTTACACAGCTCTCTGGTCTTGGCCATTTTGGAGAGGTTGGAGTCTGTTTGATTGAGTGTGTGGACAGGTGTCTTTAATACAGGTAACGAGTTCAAACAGGTGCAGTTAATACAGGTAATGAGTGGAGAACAGGAGGGCTTCTTAAATAAAAACTAACAGGTCTGTGAGAGCCGGAATTCTTACTGGTTGGTAGGTGATCAAATACTTATGTCATGCAATACAATTGAAATTAATTACTTAAAAATCATACAATGTGATTTTCTGGATTTTTGTTTTAGATTTCGTCTCTCACAGTTGAAGTGTACATATTATAACAATTACAGACCTCTACATGCTTTGTAAGTAGGAAAACCTGCAAAATCGGCAATTTATCAAATACTTGTTCTCCCCACTGTACGTGTGTTAAATAGATTTAGAAAAATTTAAGCAACGGGGGACAAAAAATATCAGAGTAATTCAACATTTAAATTAGTTTTGCATCATCATGATGCGCTTGGCATTTCTAGTGTTAAAAGGAATGGGCTGGTGTGAGGCATGGTGGAAACTCCCTCAAGCTCCATCTGTTTATGCATCTTGGATGGAAAGCCGTAAAAGTGGTAGCAACAGTATTTATTTCCCACAAAAAAACTACTTTGAATCCATGGTTTCACCAATCCACTGCATTTCAATCCATGACTTGGAGTGAGCAAGTGCACACTTCATGGAGAAGGGTATAAGGAATTGGAACACAGCCAGACACTCAAGTTACATGGTCATTAAAAATGGGGGAGGGGGGTTAGGGTTGGGGGGGACTATGAGAAAGCACTTTATATAGGGTTGTAATAGACTTTCTCAACGTCAGTATATTTTCAGGAGGAAGATTAGATTTTTCTGTTTAAATGTTATTCTGAATGGGCTGAAAATGTTAATTACCTTTATATAAAGTAAAGTTTCCCACCTTTTACAAATGAATCAGAATGGTATGTGGCACAAGACGACACCCCTTACCCCCACTCACCCACACCTCCCCGGTATAAGATGAGGCGAAAAAATATAATCTTGTATTTTTCTTATTCATTTAAGCGTTAAGGGAATATGATCAGACAAGTAAACATCACACTCAGGGGGAAGTGAAGCAGAGATCAGAGCCTCCTTTCGCACTGACACACTGAAATCTGTGTGTGTGTGTGTGTACGAAAGGTGACAGTGTGAACTTGTGGCCGAGTCTCCTGATAACTTTCCTCCTATCACACACACAACAACACACCGACACATACACACATTAGGGATGCGCTGGTCAGCTGTTTCTTCACCCGCACCACCCGCAATTGCTATTAACCCAGCCCCAACCGACCGAATATATTTGATAAAGTGAAAATCTGAGGCCCGCACCTGACTGAGGATAAATAGCGGATGATATTGCCACTCCTATTTGCAATATCTTCAATTTAAGCCTACCAGAAAATGTGAGCCCTCAGGCCTGGAGGGAAGGAAAAGTAATTCCGCTAACAAAGAATAGTAAAGCCCGCTTTACTGACTCAAATAGCCGACCAATCAGCCTGTTACCAATCCTTATTAAAATTTTGGAAAGAATTGTGTTTGACCAGAAACAATGCTATTTTACAGTAAATAAATAGACAACAGACTTTCAGCACGCTTGTAGGGAAGGACATTCAACAAGTACAGCACTTACACAAATGACTGATGATTGGCAGAGAGAAATTGATGATCAAAAGATTGTGGGGGCTGTTTTGCTAGACTTCAGTGCAGCTTTTGACATTATCGATCATAGTCTGCTGCTGGAAAAAACGTGTGTGTTATGGCTTTACACCCCCTGCTATATTGTGGATAAAGAGTTACCTGTCTAACAGAACACAGAGGGTGTTCTTTAATGGAAGCCTCTCCAACATAATCCAGGTAGAATCAGGAATTCCCCAGGGCATCTGTCTAGGCCCTTTACATTTTTTCAATCTTTCCTAACGACATGCCACTGGCTTTGAGTAAAGCCAGTGTGTCTATGTATGCGGATGACGCAAAACTATAAACGTCAGCTACTACAGTGACAGAAATGACTGCAACACTTAAAGAGCTACAGTTAGTTTCAGAATGGGTGTCAAGGAATAAGTTAGTCTTAAATATTTCAAAAACTAAAAGTTTTGTATTTGGGACAAATCATTCCCTAAACCCTGAACCTCAACTAAATCGTGTAATGAATAATGTGGAAACTGAGTAAGTTGAGGTGACTAAACTGCTTGGAGTAACCCTGGATTGTAAACTGTCATGGTCAAAACATATTGATACAACAGTAGCTAAGATGGGGAGAAGTCTTTCCATAATAAAGCGCTGCTCTGTCTTCTTAACAGCATTATCAACAAGGCAGGTCCTACAGGCCCTAGTTTTGTCGCACCTGGACTACTGTTCAGTCGTGTGGTCAGGTGCCACAAAGAGGGACTTAGGAAAATTGCAATTGGCTCAGAACAGGGCAGCACGGCTGGCCCTTGGATGTACACAGAGAGCTAACATTAATAATACACATGTCAATCTCTCCTGTCTCAAAGTGGAGGAGACATTGGCTTCATCACTACTTGTATTTGTGAGAGGTATTGACATGTTGAATACAGCGAGCTGTCTGTTTGAACTACTGGCACACAGCTTGGACACCCATGCATACCCCACAAGACATGCCACCAGAGGTCTCTTCACAGCCCCCAAGTCCAGAACAGACTATGGGAGGCACACAGTACTACATAGAGCCATGACTACATGGAACTCTATTCCACATCAAGGAACTCATGCAAGCAGTAAAATTAGATTTAAAAAAAGATTAAAATACACCTTATGGTGTCAAAATTGGTGAAGTGGAATGAAAAAAATAACTTCTTTCAGAAAATTCAAAAAAATGAATAACGTAAAAGTGGTGCGTGCATATGTATTCACCCCCTTTGCTATGAAGCCCCTAAATAAGATCTGGTGCAACCAATTACATTCCGAAGTCACATAATTAGTTAAATAAAGTCCACCTGTGTGCAATCTAGGTGTCACATGATCTGTCACATGATCTCAGTATATATACACCTGTTCTGAAAGGCCCCAGAGTCTGCAACACCACTAAGCAAGGGGTACCACCAAGCAAGCGGCAACATGGAGCTCTCCAAACAGGTCAGGGACAAAGTTGTGGAGATGTACAGATCAGGGTTGGGTTATAAAAAAATATCAGAAACTTTGAACATCCCACGGAGCACCATTAAATCCATTATTAAAAAATTGAAATAATATGGCACCACAACAAACCTGCCAAGAGAGGGCCGCCCACCAAAATTCACGGACCAGGCAAGGAGGGCATTAATCAGAGAGGCAACAAAGAGACCAAAGATAACCCTGAAAGGAGCTGCAAAGCTCCACAGCGGAGATTGGAGTATCTGTCCATAGGACCACATTAAGCCGTACACTCTACAGAGCTGGGCTTTACGGAAGAGTGGCCAGAAAAAAGCCATTGCTTAAAGAAAAAAAATAAGCAAACACATTTGGTGCTCACCAAAAGGCATGTGGGAGACTCCCCAAACATATGGAAGAAGGTACTCTGGTCAGATGACACTAAAATTGAGCTTTTTGGACATCTAGGAAAACGCTATGTCTGGCGAAAACCCAACACCTCTCATCACCCTGAGAACACCATCCCCACAGTGAAGCATGGTGGTGGCAGCATCATGCTGTGGGGATGTTTTTCATCTGCAGGGACTGGGAAACTGGTCAGAATTGAAGGAATGATGGATGGCGCTAAATACAGGGGAAATTCTTGAGGGAAACCTGTTTCAGTCTTCCAGAGATTTGAGACTGGGACGGAGGTTCACCTTCCAGCAGGACAATGACCCTAAGCATACTGCTAAAGCAACACTCAAGTGGTTTAAGGGGAAACATTTAAATGTCTGGAATGGCCTAGTCAAAGCCCAGACCTCAATCCAATTGAGAATCTGTGGTATGACTTAAAGATTGCTGTACACCAGCGGAACCCATCCAACTTGAAGGAGCTGGAGCAGTTTTGCCTTGAAGAATGGGCAAAAATCCCAGTGGCTAGATGTGCCAAGCTTATAGAGACATACCCCAAGAGACTTGCAGCTGTAATTGCTGCAAAAGGTGTCTCTACAAAGTATTGACTTTGGGGGAGTGAATAGTTATGCACGCTCAAGTTATCAGTTTTTTTGAAAATATTTTGCATCTTCAAAGTGGTAGGAATGTTGTGTAAATCAAATGATACAACCCCCCCCAAAAAAAAAAATCCATATTAATTCCAGGTTGTAAGGCAACAAAATAGGAAAAATGCCAAGGGGGGGTGAATACACACACGTTAGCATGGAGTTTGTGCTGTAGATATGTGGTAGTAGAGTAGGGGCTTCAGGGCACACACTCAATGTTTTGTGAAATCTGTTGTGAATGTATTGTAGCCTAATAAATGCTGCAGTAGTTATTTTCTAAATATTTCTGCCGGTTTTGTATCTGGTAATGGACAAAGAAATGTGAATCCTAACATTATAGCTATCCCACCTTGCGCAACAACACTGCCTGTCTAGGGGGCTGTGCGCACTGTGAGTGAAGTGCTGAAATAATATTTTTTAGAAGCAATGCGCACAGGTTATAAAAGTTGGTCTAATTTTCTCTAAAGTCTACTAAAGTGATACTTTTTCCTTGTGTTTCTTGGCTATTTACATTGTTTTGCTCACAGACCTTGAAATCCCTCCCAAACCATGACCAGACGGACATCTGCAGTTACGCAAGATGGCCACCATACTGCCCTGGGAACGTGGCCTCCTCTGGCCCAAGGAAGGGCTCCTCTCTCCCCCTCAGGAAAGGCTGAGAGGACTGTGGGCCAAAGGGATTTCACTTATTCCCTCCAATCATAAACATAGAGGCCTCGGGGAAGCCCCTGTTATCCTCAGAGTAATCCCCCTGGGAACATTCTGTGGAACTATTACCATAGTTATACATCACCTAAGATGACGTATTAGTTATATGTAATGTACTTTGAGGGCTACTGTAGATTTTCTCATGGCGCATCAAATTCTCCACCACACAAAATGAACAGGGAATAAAGCAGGCCTGGAAAATGACAAAGGAACAAATAGTGAATGCTATGGACTAGAAGCTGAAATTATGGACCTCACATTTGTAGGAATGACACAACCATGGAGGAACCACAGACAGTACTACGAGGTGAAATAGCGGCCTTCATAATGTGTTTACATTTATAGGAATGACATATAACATCATGGTAGCCTCTGTCAGCCTCTGTCAGGAGTCATAAGACATCATAACACCTACGCTAATCGTGAAAGTGTTATCAGTCTGCTGTCCAAGACTGTTAGGTCCTGTGATGTCAGGCATTGCATCAGACTGTTACTCTGACTGGCGCCTTATTTGTAACCCAATTTATGACAGGGTGTGGCCTTCCATCTTGGAGCAAAAAAATTAAGAGTTTATTACCCACATATTAAAAGTCGGCTGGAAGTGCTTAATTTTTTTATTTTATAGTATTTTGGGGGGGTTCTCACTGATGTCGCAGCAGTGAGTTGGTAATCTCTGATGAGATGCCCTTGTTGCGTTAGCTACTTGTGGAAATCGACCACACAAAAGTCAAACAGTATTGGCAATCTGAGGGTCCTACTAAAGTTATAAAGAAGGAGTGGAAGAACATGAGCTATGATTTTTTTCAGTTGCTTAACTGTCCTGTGATATTAACTGATTATGTCAGTGTTTGACAGGGATTCAAACCTGTCTGTGTGTCTCGTGACCATGAGTTCAATGTGTCAAATCGGAGGGCCTGTTGTCTGGACCTATGGCAGTCTCTATGGGGGTGCCACAGGGTTCAATTCTTGGGCCGACTCTTTTCTCTGTGTATATCAATGACGTCGCTCTTGCTGCTGGTGACTCTCAGATCCACCTCTACGCAGACGACACCATTTTGTATACATCTGGCCCTTCATTGGACACTGTGTTAACAAACCTCCAAACGAGCTTCAATGCCATACAACACTCCTTCAGTAGCCTCCAACTGCTCTTAAACACTAGTAAAACTAAATGCATGCTCTTCAATCGAACGCTGCTGGCACCCGCCCACCCGACTAGAATCACTACTCTCGACGGGTCTGACCTAGAGTATGTGGACAACTACAAATATCTAGGTGTCTGGTTAGACTGTAAACTCTACTTCCAGACTCACATTAAGAATCTCCAATCCAAAGTTAAATCTAGAATCGGTTTCCTATTTCGCAACAAAGCCTCCTTCACTCATGCTGCCAAACATGCCCTCGTAAAACTGACTATCCTACCGATCCTTGACTTCGGCGATGTCATTTACAAAATAGCCTCCAACACTCTACTCAGCAAATTGGATGTAGTCTATCACAGTGCCATCCGTTTTGTCTCCAAAGCCCCATATACTACCCACCACTGTGACCTGTACGCTCTTGTTGGCTGGTCTTCACTACATATTCGTCACCAAACCCACTGGCTCCAGGCCATCTATAAATCACTGCTAGGCAAATCCCCGCGTTATCTTAGCTCATTGGTCACCATAGCAACACCCACCCGTAGTATGCGCTCCAGCAGGTATATCTCACTGGTCATCCCCAAAGCCAACACCTCCTTTGGCCGCCATTCCTTCCAGTTCTCTGCTGCCAATGACTGGAACAAATTGCAAAAATCTCTGAAGCTGGAGACACTTATCTCCCTCACTAACTTTAAGCATCAGTTGTCAGAGCACCTTACCGATCACTGCACCTGTACACAGCCCATCTGACATTTTGCCCACCAAACTACCTCATCCCTATATTGTTATTTATTTTGCTCATTTGTACCCCAGTATCTCTATTTGCACATCATCTCTTGCACATCTATCATTCCAGTGTTAATACTAATTGTAATTATTTTGCACTATAGCCTATTTATTTCCTTACCTCCATAACTTGCTACATTTGCACACACTGTATATATATTTATTTCTGTTGTATTTTTGACTTTGTTTTGTTTTACCCCATATGTAACTCTGTGTTGTTGTTTTTATCGCACTGCTTTGCTTTATCTTGGCCAGGTCGCAGTTGTAAATGAGAACTTGTTCTCAACTGGTTTACCTGGTTAAATAAAGGTGAAAAAAAATAAAAAAATAAAAAAATAAACACCCACTGTGCCTAAAACTCTGGGATCTAACAAGATCAAGTTCCCTCCATTACACTTTATTGTTTTATTGAGAACTTTGTGGTATTTGAGGATTAAACCATGTGTACTGAGACTAGAGAGGTGAATATATAGTGAGATATAGAGGGGGAATATATAGTGAGATGCACAGAGACTTCAACTCAAGGGTGGTATTATATATTTATTGAACTGTATTGTTGGTTAAGGGCTCGTAAGCATTTCACGGTAAGGTCTACACCTGTTGTATTCGGCGCTTTTGACAAATACAATTTAATTTGATTTGATTTTGTAGTTCAAAATCTTACATAACTTAGCTGATGGTCTTAAAGCCTGTTCTTGCCATTCAAAGTTATGTTAGTATTTATAACATTCCAGACGGGACGTGTCCTATAATTCCGGCAGACTTAATGATAACTATTATGATATTATTACAGACGTATAAAGACACTAATGATATCTACAGCAGACAGAAGTGAACGTTAAACGCATGGCACAGCTTTTTACTGCAGCAAGCCAGTCAGTGTGGCCGTTGTTCCAGGCAAACAGTTAAAACCAGGGGGGGTGTTGCTCTTACTTCTCGATTTCAGTGCTCAGACCCACCCAGTAAATGTCAATGGCGTGCAAGGAGAGTTCAAACGTGACAACGGGATCCCAGCCAGGTAATGGGATCATAATGAACTGCTGGCTGGAGGTTAGAGGAGAGACTGAGAAGAGGGGGAGGCAGAGAGAAAGAGAAGGAGATGTTGAGGAAAAAATAGATTAAGACAGGAGGAGAGGAGAGGTGAGAGAGAGAGGAAGAGAGAGCAAGGGATAGACCGCAAACAAGAAAGCTAAAGACAGGAAGATAGGAGAGACAGATAAGAGAGAGTGACAGACGGAGAGAGACAGACAGAGGGAGGAGAGGCAGTAAGCACTCATAGGCCTTTGGGCAGAGTTGTAACATTAACCAGAGGAGCAAGGATGCGCCTCACACACACACACTGCTGATTCATATGTCACTGTGGATCCATCCGTGTGCGGTTGGATGACGCTGTAATTCTACACCTACCTGCTCCATGGCAGCGGCCATTGTAGACAGGGGAAAACCGCAAGGGAAGGATGCTCTCTCTCAGACAACAGAGTTGTTAAACCAAAGGATGGAAAGAGAGAGCAAGAGAGAGAGAGAGAGAGAAAGAGATGGAGGGAGTAAGGAAGATGGTGGATGTTGAAAAAACTCACTTGAATGTAGTACTTTTTTATCTATTGTGTCTGCTGAATGTTCTGGATTGTAAAAGTGCACACTCTCTTATAAAACCTCTCTCTCTCTCTCTCTCTCTCTCTCTCTCTCTCTCTCTCTCTCTCTCTCTCTCTCTCTCTCTCTCTCTCTCTCTCTCTCTCTCTCTCTCTCTCTCCCTCTCTCTCTCTCTCTCTCTCTCTCACTTTGTAAAGTTAACTGCAGGTGCCAAAAGAAGAACCCACATCTATAATTAGCCTAAAGAGGTACCAAGTTGCCACCCATGCAAAAATGAATGATGTAGCATAATTGCACGTTGAGTGTGTTCAAGCGGAAATCCCTATGTTTGAGGACTAAACCTGTTACCTTTCCCATAGTGTGAAAGGTAAAGCATAGCCAGCAGAGAGCCAGTGGAGAGTCCTATACCGTCCTCCCTTCCCTACAGACAGACACCACAGAGCAGCCAGGGTGAAGAGGGAGAAGAGGGAGGAAGACAAGAGAGACGAGAGCCAGCAGTGGCACCAGCCATAATTACAGACATACATTGAGAGAGAGGGGGAGGAATGGAGGGGAGGAGTCATTAAAGACAGACAGAGCAACACAGTCCATCCCTACTTTATTTTACCCCAGTGAACTGGAAGGATAAACCATTTCTCTGCTTTGGTCATCTCTGGTCAATGCCTTAACATCCCTGTCTACTGGTGACTAAATGTAGCCTTACTGTACCACAGCACCATAGTTCTAGCCACAGTCCCTTGTCCCAGCATTACTACAACCTTACCCTTACTATAGTTTGACTGCAGTATAAATAGTCAAGGAACAAACAATTTCAACCAAGTTGACTGAGAAGAAGGTACAGTATGTCTTTATAAAAGTTAGGTAATTCTGCAAAATCAACATGTTAATACATAAGCCTGCGCCTTTAATCAAACCGTCAGTCTTCCCAAGCCTATTTTGAATGACATCATACGTTACTTGTGCTGAACCATGTGCCATGCACGGGAAGCTTTGACAGCAAAGTATCAGACAGTTTAAGATAAAACCAGGCAACAAATTGTTGAATGTGTTGCCAATCTGTCTGAGTGGCAGAGTTGACAGTATAGTGGTCATTAGCGAAACTCCAGTCTATATTCACTCCAATTCCTTGTTATCTTTTCCACCCTATTTGTCAGCACAGTTATAAAGTCAAGAGCCAATGATAACACTGTTAATGTATTTCACAAACAGGCAGTTGGGAAGGAAATGCAGTTCCCCCCCCCAACCCTCCAACACACACACACAAACACACACCACCATCATCACCCACACTCATCAAAAGTGGTGCCTGTTGACAGTAGTTGCTAGGTGACAATCTCGATCTCCGTTTGAAGAGCGGGAGCAAACGGGCCGTGAGGCATGAGCACTGGCCTCACTTGAGGGGTTGATTGTGGTTGTTCAAGAGCTAAGACACACATAAACACACTCCAGACAAAGAAAGGGGTCAAACCGTGCCCCGTGGTGCCAGAGCTGTTGAAATTAGACATTCACATCCAGTAAATATTGACTCTACAAAGCAAATGTTTAACTTTGTGTTCCTTCAAGTGACTGCTGATTTATGCTGAGGGGACAGTTTAGTCGGTGACCCGTTAATTTAGTTTGCAGCAATATGCATTTATGTCAGGGATGGAAGCATTGTAGCTGTGTAACTGCATTTTGCATTACGTATTGTGTGTGTGTGTGTGTGAGAGAGAGACTGTATGTCTGCACGCATTGCAAGTGTGCACTATGCAGGCATGCCCAAATGGTAAACGCTCATTGTTGTGTTTTAGGGTTAAGTCAGAAGAATGTACATGTTGGGGGTATATTTACATTTACATTTACATCATTTAGCAGATGCTCTTATCCAGAGCGACTTACAAATTGGTGCATTCAACTTATGATAGCAAGTGGGACAACCACTTTTTTTCTTCTTTTTTTATGGGGGTGTGGGGGAGGGGGTAGAAGGATTGCTTTATACTATTCCAGGTATTCCTTAAAGAGGTAGGGTTTCAAGTGTCTCCGGAAGGTGGTCAGTGACTCCGCTGTCCTGGCGTCGTGGGGGAGCTTGTTCCACCATTGGGGTGCCAGAGCAGCAAATAGCTTTGACTGGGCTGAGCGGGAACTGTGCTTCTGTAGAGGTAGGGGAGCTAGCAGGCCAGAGGTGGATGAACGTAGTGCCCTCGTTTGGATGTAGGGTCTGATCAGAGCCTGAAGGTAAGGAGGTGCCGTTCCCCTCACAGCTCCGTAGGCAAGCACCATGGTCTTGTTGTAGATGCGAGCCTCAACTGGAAGCCAGTGGAGTGTGCGGAGGAGCGGGGTGACATGAGAGAACTTGGGAAGGTCGAACACCAGACGGGCTGCGGCGTTCTGGATAAGTTGTAGGGGTTTAATGGCACAGGCAGGGAGCCCAGCCAACAGCGAGTTGCAGTAATCCAGACGGGAGATGACAAGTGCCTGGATTAGGACCTGTCCCTCTTTCTGTGTAAGGTAGGGTCGTACTCTGCGAATGTTGTAGAGCATGAACCTACAGGATCGGGTCACCGCTTTGATGTTAGCAGAGAACGACAGGGTGTTGTCCAGGGTCACGCCAAGGCTCTTTGCACTCTGGGAGGAGGACACAATGGAGTTGTCAACCGTGATAGCGAGATCATGGAGCGGGCAGTCCTTCCCAGGAAGGAAGAGCAGCTCCGTCTTGCCGAGGTTTAGCTTGAGGTGGTGATCCGACATCCACACTGATATGTCTGCCAGACATGCAGAGATGCGATTCGCCACCTGGTAATCAGAAGGGGGAAAGGAGAAAAGTAATTGTGTGTTTTCTGCGTAGCAATGATAGGAGAGACCATGTGAGGATATGACAGAGCCAAGTGACTTGGTGTATAGAGAGAATAGGAGAGGGCTTAGAACTGAGCTCTGGGGGACACCAGTGGTGAGAGCACGTGGTGCGGAGACAGATTCTCGCCACACACACACACACACACACACACACACACACACACTATAAATCAGTCCCTCTCCACTTCATATAAACTCAAACTTGAACAGATACTGAATCGGCTGCCAAATTGCCAGCTCAGCAGTCTTATGGCCAGGTCTTATCATAATTATGTCAATGTGCTGTTCCCGATGCTGCCGTATTGCACGTACAGAGCTGCACATTGAGAATAACAAAAAAATAGACATTTGATCTAAGCCGGTGGACGATTCTTCTCTGACCCGTAACAGATAATTAGTATTTTCCATTGAACCCTGAAGGTTGTGACAGTCAGGCCCATCGTGAGTTTAAGGTGAGGTCACCTGCTGAATGTCCCTGTCTGTCACACTGTCTCTCTTTGTGTGTATGTGTATATGTGTGCGTGTGTGCGTGCATGTGTGTTTGTGTGAGTAGCAAATACCTTTTCAAGTCAAACACATGATCTAATGCCTCTGTCATCCAATGATGTGGTTAGCTAAGCTGGTCGCCCCGCATTTAGGCAAGGGTCCCAAATGTCATATAATAGTTGCACCTCAGTTCAGCTATTATAAAAATGTTTTTTTTAAAGAATACCAAGGAGGCGTACACTAGGTTGATGAATAGGAAGGACAGAGAGGGAACTGTTTAGTTGTTAATCACCTGTCTACCTTGTACAAATACGTACCTGCACATGAGGTGGAGTAAACACTTTGAACATTTGAAGTGGTCACGAAACATCATGTACATATTCCAAAGATTAATAGCTATTTTCATTATTTAACTCTGTGTTATTGTGTATTGAACACTCACTTGAATTGATTGTGTTTATTTTCCATCACTCTCCCAGAATTGTTCAATTGGGTTGAGATCTGATGACTGGCACAGACACACACACACACACACACACACACACACACACACACACGCACACACACACACACTTTAAACCCCTTATGCTCCTTTGAGACGCATCTTTTAAAGTCACTTAGATCTATTCTTCTAGCCATGCCAGCCAAAATAATGGGCAAAGGGGGAATTTTAATGTATGAATGTATGACCCTAAGCATGATTGGATGTTATTTGCTTAATTAACTCAGGAACCACACCTGTGTGGAAGCACCTGCTTTCAAAATACTTTGTATCGCTCATTTACTCAAGTGTTTCCTTTATTTTGGCAGTTGCCTGTACCTTGACCAAACAAAGACAATGAGTATAATTGCACACTAATAATTTGATTTTAAACTGATTATGGCCGTGTATGGCATTAGTCATGTAAACACCTTACTCTGCTTATCTTAATCGAAGGAAGCATATGCCGATTAAAACACCTGATTTACGGATTCATCTTTCAAATTATTATGACATGTAAACAGCTTAATCGGCTTTCCAGCAGTGTATATGATCTGCCCATGTGCCAGCACCGCTAGCGCAAGCCAGAGTTCAGAAAAATTGAAAGTATGCATCTTAGAAATAGTTTTCACATACAAAAGTATCAAACAGTCTTCGCAAAAATAACATGGTCATTGTGGTAGAACGTTTATTTTGATTGCCGATTTTCTGCATTTATCAAAAGTCCCATCAGGTAGACTGATTTCATGTGTCATGTAAAAATGATTATTAGGGAAATCATTCTTCTTACAAAGCTTGTAAATGATTTAAACAAGCTATTGTTTTAATCTGAAAATCCACAACAATTATATTATTGTGTGCATGTAACTGGGCTCAGCGCTAAGTCCTTAGTACTGTGAAGACCAAAGTACAAAAATGTGTTTCTGTTTTTATTATATTTTTTTCATAATTTCTGTCTGATTATGGTTCATTGCCAGTCTACATTGAGAGTCTACATTGAGGGACTGGCAACTAGCAGTCAGATCCTACATGGATCCAAAGGAAAACCACTGGAGGCTCCTCAGAGGAGGAAGGGGAGGACCATCCTACTCAGTGACTTTCATTAACATAGAAATTGTAAAACATTAAAAAAGGTATCCTTTTTAGATAAAACTATACTAAATATATACATGTCACCAAATACAGTGCATTCAGAAATTGACTTTTTCCACATTTTGTTATGTTACAGCCTTATTCTAAAATAGATACAATATTTTTTTTGTCATCAATCTACACACTATACCCCATAATACGGCAAAAAAACGTTTTTTTGTTTTTTTTGCAAATGTAGTAAAAATAAAAAACGGAAATATCACATTTGCATAAGTATTCAGATCCTTTACTCAGTATGTTATTGAAGCACCTTTAGCAGCGATTACAGCCTCAAGTCTTCTTGGGTATGACGCTACAAGCTTGGCACATCCTGTATTTGGGGAGTTTCTCCCATTCTTCTCTGCAGATCCTCTCAAGCTCTGTCAGGTTGGATGGGGAGGGTCGCTGCAATGCTATTTTCAGGTCTCTCCAGAGATGTTCGATCGGGTTCAAGTCTGGGCTCTGGCTGGGCCACTCAAGAACATTCAGAGACTTGTCCCAAAGCCACTCCTGCGTTGTCTTGGCTTTGTGCTTAGGGTCGTTGTCCTGTTGGAAGGTGAACCTTCGCCCCAGTCTGGAGCAGGTTTTTATAAAGGAACTCTATGTACTTTGCTCCGTTCATCTTTCCCTCGATCCTGACTAGTCTCCTAGTCCCTGCCGCTGAAAAACATCCCCACAGCATGATGCTGCCACCACCATACTTCACCATAGAGATGGTGCCAGGTTTCCTCCAGACGTGACGCTTGGCATTCAGTCCAAAGCGTTCAATCTTGGTTTCATCAGACCAGAAAATCTTGCTTCTCATGGTCTGAGAGTCCTTTAGGTGCCTTTTGGCAAACTCCAAACAGGCTGTCATGTGCCTTTTACTGAGGAGTGGCTTCCGTCTGGCCACTCTATCATAAAGGCCTGATTTGTGGAGTGCTGCAGAGATGGTTGTCCTTCTGGAAGGTTCTCCCATCTCCACAGTGGAACTCTGGAGCTCTGTCAGAGTGACCATCGGGTTCTTGGTCACCTCCTTGACCAAGGCCCTTCTTCCCCGATTGCTCAGTTTGGCCGGGCGGCCAGCTCTGTTTCCAAACTTCTTCCATTAAAGAATGATGGAGGCCAGTGTGTTCTTGGGGACCTTCAATGCTGCAGAAATGTTTTGGTACCCTTCCCCAAATCTGTGCCTTGACATAATCATGTCTCGGAGCTCTACGGACAATTCCTTCGACCTCATGGCTTGGTTTTTGCTCTGACATTTTTTTTTCATTTTAGTCATTTAGCAGACGCTCTTATCCAGAGCGACTTACAGTTAGTGAGTGCATACATTTTCATACTGGCCCCCTGTGGGAAACGAACCCACAACCCTGGCGTTGCAAGCGCCATGCTCTACCAACTGAGCTACAGGGGACTACTGTCAACTGTCAACATGCACTGTCAACTGTTGAACCTTATATAGACAGGTGAGTGCCTTTCCAAATCATGTCCAATTAATTGAATTTCCAACAGGTGGACTCCAATCAAGTTGTAGATACATCTCAATATGCTCAATGGAAACAGGATGCACCTGAGCTCAATTTCGAATATCATAGCAAAGGGTCTGAATACTTATGTAAATAAGCTATTTCTGTTTTTTTATTTTAATACATTTGCAAACATTTCTAAAAACCTGTTTGCGCTTTGTCATTATGGGGTATTGTGTGTAGATTGATGAGGAAAATGTTTTATTTAATCAATTTTAGAATAAGGCTATAACGTAACAAAATGTGGAAAAGGTGAAGGGGTCTGAATACTTTCCGAATGCATTGTACAGTGGGGAAAAAAAGTATTTAGTCAGCCACCAATTGTGCAAGTTCTCCCACTTAAAAGGATGAGAGAGGCCTGTAATTTTCATCATAGGTACACGTCAACTATGACAGACAAAATGAGGAAAAAAAATCTAGAAAATCACATTGTAGGATTTTTAATGAATTTATTTGCAAATTATGGTGTAAAATAAGTATTTGGTCAATAACAAAAGTTTCTCAATACTTTGTTATATACCCTTTGTTGGCAATGACACAGGTCAAATGTTTTCTGTAAGTCTTCACAAGGTTTTCACACACTGTTGCTGGTATTTTGGCCCATTCCTCCATGCAGATCTCCTCTAGAGCAGTGATGTTTTGGGGCTGTCGCTGGGCAACACAGACTTTCAACTCCCTCCAAAGATGTTCTATGGGGCTGAGATCTGGAGACTGGCTAGGCCACTCCAGGACCTTGAAATGCTTCTTACGAAGCCACTCCTGTGTGTTTGGGATCATTGTCATGCTGAAAGACCCAGCCATGTTTCATATTCAATGCCCTTGCTGATGGAAGGAGGTTTTCACTCAAAATCTCACGATACATGGCCCCATTCATTCTTTCCTTTACACGGATCAGTCGTCCTGGTCCCTTTGCAGAAAAACAGCCCCAAAGCATGATGTTTCCACCCCCATGCTTCACAGTAGGTATGGTGTTCTTTGGATGCAACTCAGCATTCTTTGTCCTCCAAACACGACGAGTTGAGTTTTTACCAAAAAGTTCTATTTTGGTTTCATCTGACCATATGACATTCTCCCAATCCTCTTCTGGATCATCCAAATGCACTCTAGCAAACTTCAGACGGGCCTGGACATGTACTGGCTTAAGCAGGGGACACGTCTGGCACTGCAGGATTTGAGTCCCTGGCGGCGTAGTGTGTTACTGATGGTAGGCTTTGTTACTTTGGTCCCAGCTCTCTGCAGGTCATTCACTAGGTCCCCCCGTGTGGTTCTGGGATTTTTGCTCACCGTTCTTGTGATCATTTTGACCCCACGGGGTGAGATCTTGCATGGAGCCCCAGATCGAGAGAGATTATCAGTGGTCTTGTATGTCTTCCATTTCCTAATAATTGCTCCCACAGTTGATTTCTTCAAACCAAGCTGCTTACCTATTGCAGATTCAGTCTTCCCAGCCTGGTGCAGGTCTACAATTTTGTTTCTGGTGTCCTTTGACAGCTCTTTGATCTTGGCCATAGTGGAGTTTGGAGTGTGACTGTTTGAGGTTGTGGACAGGTGTCTTTTATACTGATAACAAGTTCAAACAGGTGCCATTAATACAGGTAATGAGTGGAGGACAGAGGAGCCTCTTAAAGAAGAAGTTACAGGTCTGTGAGAGCCAGAAATCTTGCTTGTTTGTACGTGACCAAATACAAAAAAAAAATCTCAATTTGTCTGTCATAGTTGACGTGTACCTATGATGAAAATTACGGGCCTCTCTCATCTTTTTAAGTGGGAGAACTTGCACAATTGGTGGCTGACTAAATACGTTTTTTTCCCCACTGTAACTGATTAAAACACACTGCTTTGCAATAAAGGTCTACAGTAGCCTCAACCGCACCTCCTAGGGTAGCACCATGGTGTAACCGGAGGACAGCTATTGTCCGTCCTCATCTGGGTACATTGACTTCTATACTAAACCTAGGAGGCTCATGGTTCTCACCCCCTTCCACAGACTTCCACAGTAATTATGACAACTACCGGAGGACGTCATCCAACCTATCCAAGCTCTTGCAGTATGAACTGATATGTTGTCCATCCATTCAAAGGATCAGAGAATAAATCTAGTACTGAAAGCATAAATTACAGCTAGCTAGCACTGCAGTGGATGAAGTGTGGTGAGTAGTTGATTCAAAGAGAGAGAAAGACAATAGTTAAAGAGTTTTGAACAAATTAAGGAGAAGCAGCAGAGAGAGAAAGAGAGAGAGAGCTACCTATATTTCATTGTATTTTTTATTCTTCTTAGTTTACCTTTCACATACTTAGGTAGCTAATGCAGCTAATTTAGCCTACTCAACAACCTGACAAACAGAGAGGAATTATATTTATGTTAGCTAGCAGGCTAAGGCTATTCAACACTGCAACTTCCAAGTTAAGGTAAGCTTTCAGTTCTATTAATTTATTGCCACTGGGGTACGTCGGTTTAACTGCTTGCTGTACACTGTATTGCGTAATTGTACACATGGAATGGATTGTGGGTTTACTAATTCATTAGTTCTAGTAGCTATTTTGACTATGATGTTAGCTAATATGGTGAAAAACAATGTACTGCAGGCTGTGTAACGGCTAGCATTAGCTGTTATGGTATGAAGGTTTGGCTTGGAGAGGTTTTTTTATCCTGGTCACAGACAGCTGTTGTGTTGTGCACTGAAGTCCACAAGCGAAGTGTCAGAAGGCGACAGTGAAATGCGGTAGGCGAAGTCAAACGCAGGACACAGAGCTTTCTGGAAAACGTACTTTACTCGAAAGTAACCAGAGAAGAAAAACAATCTCCAACATAGGAGGAATAAACAACCCGCACACGAACACTGCCGATGACGAAAAACAATAACACACAACACACAATGCACGACAGAGGGTTAAATAGGGAATACAATACAACATAATGGGGAACAGGTGTACACAATCAGGACAAAACAAGTCAAACACCGAAACATAGATCGGTGGCAGCTAATACTCCGGGGACGACGAACGCCGAAGCCTGCCCGAGCAAGGAGGAGGAGCAGCCTCGGCTGATTCCGTGACACAAAGGGAAAAGGTGAGAGGAGGAGAGCACGTAGATTAGAGAAGGAATTATACAATGAGCAAAGTGTTGATGCTTTATGTGGCTGCTATGAAAGTGAACTGTGTGTGTGGGTGATCAGGGGTGGAACATTTTGCAATTGTTTGGACTAAAGATTAATCAGCTAGATGCAGGCAAGGGTGTGTCACTGTCTGTCACCTTGATTACTCCAATTTGTCTCTTGCCCTGTGCACCTACATCATAAACGTTCATTTGTAGGCTAGGTTGTAGCAACCTCATGATGGTTATACGGCAAATTCGAGTATCATGTAATAGCCTAAACCTATGATGTTACATTTAGCTGGGTAAATGAAATATGAATGACAGTCATGTAATAGAAATAATGCCATGCTCATAAAAATATAAAAGAATGTCCTCCCTAATCTTAAACGGCACAGACCGTCACTGACTCACACAGAGCCCTGTGGTCCTAGCTAGCTAAATGTGTTTGAAATGTTCTAAACACTTCATATACTGTACAGTGTCCTGTAAGTCCCTAAATCCTATGAAGATGGAGGCTATTCAAGGATAGTCATATGCTTTATATATAATGCTAATCTAATTGATTGTGCAAAAATCATCCAAGACCTTTTGTATATATTTAACGTTCTAGGAAACTGCAGTTCTTTGCGGAAACAAAGCATTGTGAATTCAAGGTACTGTTAATGTCTACTATATAGTCAACAATGTAGGAAATATTTACGTGTTTCTGACTCCAAGGTAAAACATATTACCTATCATGTCACAATGATCCACCTCTAAAGGACTCGGCATGTGGGAAAACAAGGAACATCGAACTGTTTGCCAACAGAGAAGTGTTTAAGTATAAATTCCCTCAGAACTGAGAGAGAGACACATGTTTACAGGTTTAAATGGATGACCACTGTATATTATATTGAGATTCCATAAATACACATGAGTCATGGCGTGATGAATGAGAACACAGCCTTCCTAAATACCAGGGAGAATAGCATGCTGGGACAGCAGCCCAGGACCCACTCAGAGAAGAATAAGATTTATGGAGAGAAGAGGAGAAAGGAGGAGAGGGGAGGATGAGAAAGGAGAAGGGAGGAGAGGAGAAAGGAGGAGAGGGGAGGAGAAAGAAGGAGAGGAAAGAGAAAGGAGGAGAGGAAAAGAAAAAGAAGGAGAGGGTAAAGGAGGAGAGGAAAGGAGAGGAGAAAATAAAAGATATGAGAGGAAAGGAAAGGAAAGGAGAAGGGAGTCGAGAAGAAAGGAGGAGAGGGGAGTCGAGACGAAGAGAAAGGAGGAGAAAGAATAGAGGGAGAGAAAGAGGATGTGTGTGAGAGAAATGTCAGTCCTTTCTTGTAAAAAGAGAATGTGGGGTGGATGAAGAGGGAGATATGATGGGAAAAGAGGAAAGAGAGGGAGGAAAGAAAAGCAAGGGGGGATATACTGTACATTGACAATATATTATCACATAATATATACAGCTCTTGAAAGACAGAGGAGAGAAACTTCTTGGAGACATGACATCTGTAGCCACAGAGAGCCAGCCCTATCATTTAACATGCTAAGTTCATGTGGGTAGGAACAGGAATACTGTGGGTGTGGGTGGCATGCATCGTATGATGACGATGTCTGTGATGACGATGTCATGTCCGATGTTTGCAGTTAAGGGGGCAGAGAACTAAGTCATAAGCTCAACAGCACAGGCTATAAACAAGACAGTCAACCAACATCCCCCCTCCACACCCATCCCCACCCCAGCAACCAGTGAGCCAACAAACCAACACTCTCTGGGCATTGCATCAGGTTGGATCCTGGATCTTATGATGGTAAAGGCACAAGCAACAAAGAGGATCATACTTTCTGTGCCGAGTGCCAGGCTGTTGCGCGTCACGCCATGCCCTGTCACGCCACGGTCCCCTTGCTAACTCCAGACTGGGCCCAGCCGCTTCTGTCCAATAAAGAGAGCCCTCAGCGGTGGGGTCGTAAATCATAATGCTGACCACGCTAGCTCAGGAGGGAGAGCCCCTTCCTGTTAATGGTGCGTTTAATTATCTCATGACTTTGTCGTTGTTTTTTCCCTCTGATTTAAATCCTAGGCTGCATATCTGGCAGAGAAAGCAAACAAAAAACTTGAAAAAAGTCCACTTTAAGATTGTCGGTTTGGAGGACTATTTTTAGGGTGCAGAGTGAGTCTTATATGAGCTTGTTAGGCAGTTGGTCCCCCTTTTGCTACTATAACAGCCTCCACTCTTCTGGGAAGGCGTTCCACTAGATCAGGGTTGCCCAACCCTGTTCCTGGAGAGCTACCCTCCTGTAGGTTTTTGCTTCAACCCCAGGTGTTACTAACCTGGTTCATCTTATCAACCTGCTAATTATTAGAATCAGGTGTGCTCGATTAGGGTTGCAGCAAAAACCTACAGGATGGTAGCTCTCCAGGAACAGGGTTGGGCAGTCCTGCACTATATGTTGGAACATTGGTGCTGGGACTTGCTTCCATTCAGCCACAAGAGCATTAGTGAGGTCGAGCACTGATGTTGGGTGATTAGGCCTGGCTCGCAGTCGGCGTTCTAATTAATCTCAAAGGTGTTCGATGGGGTTGAGGTCAGGGCTCTGTGCAGGCCAGTCAAGTTCTTCCACACCGATCTCAACAAACAATTTCTGTATGGACCTCGCTTTGTGCACCGGGGCATTGTCATGCTGAAACAGTAAAGGACCTTCCCCAAACTGAATCGTCTAGAATGTCATTGTATGCTGTAGAGTTAAGATTTCCCTTCACTGGAACTAAGGGGCCTAGCCCAAACCATGAAAAACAGCCTCAGACCATTATTCCTCCTCCACCAAACTTTACAGTTGGCACTATGCATTTGAGCAGGTAGCGTTCTCCTGGCATCCGCCAAACCCAGATTTGTACGTCGGACTGCCAGACGGTGAAGCGTGATTCATCACTCCAGAGAAAGTATTTCCACTGCTCCAGAGTCCAATGGTGGCGAGCTTTACACCACTCCAACCGATGCTTGGCATTGCGCATGGTGATCTTAGGCTGCTCAGCCATGGAAACCCATTTTGGACTCCTGGTGATTCAAGGAGCAGCTCTTTTCCAGTCAGTCAATCACATTTATTGGTTACTTTTGAGAAGGACATTCATACCAGAATACAGTACTTCTCAAAATGAGCTGCAAAGTGACAGTGGCAAGATAAAGTCGTCTCTAGGCAGAAAGAAACCTGTAACTCAACATCTAGAAGTCTAATCCTGCATGTTTGTGTCTGTGCTCAGAGCCTTATAGGAGAATAAAGTCAGTCAGGTCCTACACGCCTCTAGCCTGTCAGTCTTTCCTACACGCCTCTAGCCTGTCAGTCTTTCCTTATGTTCCCTGTTTCTGTCTATCTCTGACTCTCATTCCTAAGCCTCTTTCTCACAAGCATTTACATTTACATTTACATTTTAGTCATTTAGCAGACGCTCTTATCCAGAGCGACTTACAGGAGCAATTAGGGTTAAGTGCCTTGCTCAAGGGCACATTTACGCCAATTGGTGCGTTCACCCTATAGCCAGTGGGATAACCACTTTACAATTTGGGGGGGTGTAGAAGGATTACTTTATCCTATCCCAGGTATTCCTTAAAGAGGTGGGGTTTCAAATGTCTCCGGAAGGTGGTGAGTGACTCCGCTGTCCTGGCGTCGTGAGGGAGCTTGTTCCACCATTGGGGTGCCAGAGCAGCGAACAGTTTTGACTGGGCTGAGCGGGAACTATGCTTCCGCAGAGGAAGGGGAGCCAGCAGGCCAGAGGTGGATGAACGCAATGCCCCTCGTTTGGGTGTAGGGACTGATCAGAGCCCGAAGGTACAGAGGTGCCGTTCCCCTCACTGCTCCATAGGCAAGCACCATGGTCTTGTAGCGGATGCGAGCTTCAACTGGAAGCCAGTGGAGTGTGCGGAGGAGGGGGTGACGTGAGAGAACTTGGGAAGGTTGAACACCAGACGGGCTGCGGCATTCTGGATGAGTTGTAGGGGTTTAATGGCACAGGCAGGGAGGCCAGCCAACAGCGAGTTGCAGTAGTCCAGACGGGAGATGCAAGTGCCTGGATTAGGACCTGTGCCGCTTCCTGTGTAAGGCAGGGTCGTACTCTCCGAATGTTGTAGAGCATGAACCTGCAGGAGCGGGTCACCGCCTTGATGTTGGCGGAGAACGACAGGGTGTTGTCCAGGGTCACGCCTAGGCTCTTCGCACTCTGGGAGGAGGACACAGCGGAGTTGTCAACCGTGATGGCGAGATCATGGAACGGGCAGTCCTTCCCCGGGAGGAAGAGCAGCTCCGTCTTGCCAGGGTTCAGCTTGAGGTGGTGATCCGTCATCCATACTGATATGTCTGCCAGACATGCAGAGATGCGATTAGCCACCTGGTTATCAGAAGGGGGAAAGGAGAAGATTAGTTGTGTATCGTCAGCGTAGCAATGATAGGAGAGGCCATGTGAGGATATGACAGAGCCAAGTGACTTGGTGTATAGGGAGAAAAGGAGAGGGCCTAGGACTGAGCCCTGGGGGACACCAGTGGTGAGAGCACGTGGTGCGGAGACAGCTTCTCGCCACGCCACTTGGTAGGAGCGACCGGTCAGGTAGGACGCAATCCAGGAGTGAGCCGCGCCGGAGATGCCCAGCTCGGAGAGGGTGGAGAGGAGGATCTGATGGTTCACAGTATCACTATCTCTGTCTCTTTCAAGGACTCCTATCAGGGGTCCCCTTATGAAAAATCACATGATTTCAAGTTTTGCAAAAGTGAAATCATGTGAAACCATGTGTTTTTGGAAAAATTCACATGTGAAATATTGTGATTTTCCATATGTGAAATCATGTGGTTCAACATGTGATAATGTAGTATATTGAAATTATGTCTTTGTTAACGGTTTTTCATGAAGAAATGGAAGGTTGATTATTGCTATCAAGAGGGAAGGTTTTAGCGTGACGTCACATATGACAGACAGGAAGTGGGTGGTAAGATACGGGGATTGAACAGTAGAGGGAGCTATTCAACTCTTGGAAGGCTATATAAAGGGGGGAGCAGCGACGAAGAGTTAGAATACAGCAAGATTTATTTGGGGTCTGGTTCTCCGGATATTGTGTCCCGTACTTACGCTGGAACCTCGTGGTTTGAATAAAGGCCTTTGAACACGATCCAGTCTAAGCAGACTCCTTGATTGACAATAACACCTACGAATAACCTACACTACAATAACATGAAACTACACTGTTAGCCATTGCTGTTAATGTTATGGTAAATGTTAGTCATTTTACGGTACATTTCTACAGTAATAGGATACTGAATTAGTGTTTTGCTATAGAGTTAATGTCAATTGCAATGCACTTGTGTACTTTTTGGCCCATCCTGCAAATTAAATTGACATGCCTCACTTGCAATTGCATTTAACCTTATAGGATAGCCTACTTTAGATGTGTTTATGGCACAAACGGTAATATATATATATATATACAGTGGGGGAAAAAAGTATTTAGTCAGCCACCAATTGTGCAAGTTCTCCCATTTAAAAAGATGAGAGAGGCCTGTAATTTTCATCATAGGTACACGTCAACAATGACAGACAAAATGAGAATAAAATTTCCAGAAAATCACATTGTAGGATTTTTAATGAATTTATTTGCAAATTATGGTGGAAAATAAGTATTTGGTCAATAACAAAAGTTTCTCAATACTTTGTTATATACCCTTTGTTGGCAATGACACAGGTCAAAAGTTTTCTGTAAGTCTTCACAAGGTTTTCACACACTGTTGCTGGTATTTTGGCCCATTCCTCCTTGCAGATCTCCTCTAGAGCAGTGATGTTTTGGGGCTGTCGCTGGGCAACACGGACTTTCAACTCCCTCCAAAGATTTTCTATGGGTTGAGATCTGGAGACTGGCTAGGCCACTCCAGGACCTTGAAATGCTTCTTACAAAGCCACTCCTTCATTGCCCGGGCGGTGTGTTTGGGATCATTGTCATGCTGAAAGACCCAGCCACGTTTCATCTTCAATGCCCTTGCTGATGGAAGGAGGTTTTCACTCAAAATCTCACGATACATGGCCCCATTCATTCTTTCCTTTACACAGATCAGTCGTCCTGGTCCCTTTGCAGAAAAACAGCCCCAAAGCATGATGTTTCCACCCACATGCTTCACAGTAGGTATGGTGTTCTTTGGATGCAACTCAGCATTCTTTGTCCTCCAAACACGACGAGTTGAGTTTTTACCAAAAAGTTATATTTTGGTTTCATCTGACCATATGACATTCTCCCAATCCTCTTCTGGATCAACCAAATGCACTCTAGCAAACTTCAGACGGGCCTGGACATGTACTGGCTTAAGCAGGGGGACACGTCTGACACTGCAGGATTTGAGTCCCTGGCGGCGTAGTGTGTTACTGATGGTAGGCTTTGTTACTTTGGTCCCAGCTCTCTGCAGGTCATTCACTAGGTCCCCCCGTGTGGTTCTGGGATTTTTGCTCACCGTTCTTGTGATCATTTTGACCCCACGGGGTGAGATCTTGCGTGGAGCCCCAGATCGAGGGAAATTATCAATGGTCTTGTATGTCTTCCATTTCCTAATAATTGCTCCCACAGTTGATCTCTTCAAACCAAGCTGCTTACCTATTGCATTCAGTCTTCCCAGCCTGGTGCAGGTCTACAATTTTGTTTCTGGTGTCCTTTGACAGCTCTTTGGTCTTGGCCATAGTGGAGTTTGGAGTGTGACTGTTTGAGGTTGTGGACAGGTGTCTTTTATACTGATAACAAGTTCAAACAGGTGCCATTAATACAGGTAACGAGTGGAGAACAGAGGAGCCTCTTAAAGAAGAAGTTACAGGTCTGTGAGAGCCAGAAATCTTGCTTGTTTGTAGGTGACCAAATACTTATTTTCCACCATAATTTGCAAATAAATTCTTTTTTCTTCTCATTTTGTCTGTCATAGTTGACGTGTACCTATGATGAAAATTACAGGCCTCTCTCATCTTTTTAAGTGGGAGAACTTGCACAATTGGTGGCTGACTAAATACTTTTTCCCCCCACTGTACACATACAGTGAGGGAAAAAAGTATTTGATCGCCTGCTGATTTTGTACGTTAGCCCAGTGACAAAGACATGATCAGTCTATAATTTTAATGGTAGGTTTATTTGAACAGTGAGAGACAGAATAACAACAAAAAAATCCAGAAAAATGCATGTCAAAAATGTTATACATTGATTTGAATTTTAATGAGGGAAATGAGTATTTGACCCCTCTGCAAAACATGACTTAGTACTTGGTGGCAAAACCCTTGTTGGCAATCACAGAGGTCAGACGTTTCTTGTAGTTGGCCACCAGGTTTGCACACATCTCAGGAGGGATTTGGTTCCACTCCTCTTTGCAGATCTACTCCAAGTCATTAAGGTTTCGAGCCTGACGTTTGGCAACTCGAACCTTCAGCTCCCTCCACAGATTTTCTATGGGATTAAGGTCTGGAGACTGGCTAGGCCACTCCAGGACCTTAATGTGCTTCTTCTTGAGCCACTCGTTTGTTGCCTTGGCCGTGTGTTTTGGGTCATTGTCATGCTGGAATACCCATCCACGACCCATTTTCAATGCCCTGGCTGAGGGAAGGCGGTTCTCACCCAAGATTTGACGGTACATGGCCCCGTCCATCGTCCCTTTGATGCGGTGAAGTTGTCCTGTCCCCTTAGCAGAAAAACACCCCCAAAGCATAATGTTTCCACCTCCAGGTTTGACGGTGGAGATGGTGTTCTTGGGGTCATAGGCAGCATTCCTCCTCCTCCAAACACGGCGAGTTGAGTTGATGCCAAAGAGCTCGATTTTGGTCTCATCTGACCACAACACTTTCACGCAGTTCTCCTCTGAATCATTCAGATGTTCATTGGCAAACTTCAGACGGCCCTGTATATGTGCTTTCTTGAGCAGGGGGACCTTGCGGCGCTGCAGGATTTCAGTCCTTCACGGCGTAGTGTGTTACCAATTGTTTTCTTGGTGACTATGGTCCCAGCTGCCTTGAGATCATTGAATTGTATTTTGTCAGTAAATATCCAACAACGAACAGTATTCAAGAAGTACAAAGAAATTCTAATTAAATTACTTTCAATACTGGAAAATAGGGAATTTAGTTTACTTTCTGAATTGACTGGAACTTAAATGGAATTGACCTCATCATTGGTTAGCACACTTGGGACGCAACCACACCTGTGATTGGAACTCACGACCTCTTAGATGACAGCAACCTGAATATTCTGCTTTGCCACCAGATCAGTGGCCACAGATTTATTGACAAGAATACATTTCTGCACTTTGTTAAATGTTGCCCGGAATCAAGTCAATAATTGTGCGATTATCTGACAACACCAACTAAAAATTAGCAGTGCTCAGGGACACTTGGGCATAGATTCAATCAGATCAAGCGTAAACACGTGATAACCTACACCCGCATAGCTGGTGTTTTGGTGGTGTCGGAGGTGTAACTGAGTTAGAGCTGTCAAATCAGTGAGCTGCTGCTCATGTCGTCATTGTCACATAGCCACACCCATCCTACTCGTGTTAGAAGTTCAGAATGAGAAAGTGTAGGCTATAGGCCTATGGAAATAATGACACTCAAAATGAAAATCATTCAAGAAAATAATGAGGATTTCAATCAACCTTATCGAGGTGTAGATTACATATCACATTCCAGTGTTCCAACTTGTAAACAAGGCTGCATGGGATTTCTCTTAATGCAGCTCCGTGCAGCCAATGGCAGTTTCCACTTCAGATATAATGCCGGGAGACACTTGTGGATTTGAAAGCTCTAATGCAGTTCCACCTCCGACACCGCCAAAACAACCGATATGCTGGTGTCCGCTATCTGATAGAATCTAATATGCATAAATGCTCTCGGGATTTGAACTTGCAACATTTTGGTCAGGAGTACATTAACGTCTCAGCAGTGCCACCAGATGGCTATTTGTTACCGAGAACATACTGTATATCCACACACTCTCAAAAATAAGAGGACGGTTACGGTACAGTGTTGTTCACTGGTGTACAAAAAGGTAAAAGGTACACATAAGGTACCTTCAGAGGTACAAATACTGTAGGAACTCACATGGTACTGGTCGGTACCTTTTAGGGTACATGTGCAGATAATCTAGTATAATGGTACATTATTTCTAAGCAAAATATTAAATATAGAGCTGCATTCGTAACAATGTGGGAGGTGGGAATATACCAGTCGTGAAGTCGTAAATACCAGTTGGATGCATTCACATGCTTTGAAATGGTTGGGAAACGCCAATAGGATAATGGGCAACAAGCTGCATGAACCATAAACTAAAAGTACAAATATCATGCTTGTAAACAAATTATACAGTTCAAAAACCATATTAATAGATAGCTTTTCATAAACAATGTTTTGTCGTTACATTTAAAGGCGAAAAAATGTTGTTATCGAGGTAATCTTCTGATAGGCTGCCGCTGTTAAAGCATGCTGCCAATCAGCAAGTGATGTGCCTGTTGTCACAGAAAAGTAAGTGAATGCACAGTAGCTTACTGGCAAGATTGATTGTGGCAGCAAGTGTCCTGCAGGTTACTGGCAACATTTTGCCAGTAAGTTATTGTGACTTCTACAATAAATTACTGAAAAGTAATTTCCAGTTAAGACATGACACATTAACAAGTTGCTAATAAGTTAATGTAAAATGCACAATAACCTCATCACAGTGCAGCTCATTGCTGACACATTCTCTTACACAGCAGCAGAAACGACAGTGTCAAAGGAAGTGTTCTACTTGTATTGGCATAACCATCAAACACTTAAACTGCTACAACACTTCCACTGACGGTTGGCACAATTACACATATTTGACCACACCCCCAGATATTCATATGTGTACCTGTGAAGTGTACCTTTGACCTTTTTATACCCCAGGTAACAACACTGTACCCTAACCATACTTTTTTTTTTTTTTTTATCTATTATTAATAAGTTTGAACCTTGTGGTACTGCAGAAACATCGACGCACGCCCAACCAAGAGGTTGCAAGTACAAATCCCCAAATAATTAATGTATACTCTTTGTCAAGTGTCGTTGAGCACTACTAGTTTTATGTTGATGTTATATTGGTGGTGATAATTGGACAGTTATTAACCTGATTCTGGGAAGCTTTTAGCAAAGTGCAAAAATACATTATTGCCAATAAGTCTGTGGCCATATCTCTTTCACACTCACAGATCTGGTGGAATAGCTGCACTGTAGCAGGACATTTCAGGTTGCTAGCGCCCAAGAGTCCCAAGTGTGGTCACAGTACAAATCTTTTTTAAACAAATTGAAATCAGAATAAAGCAGCATACTGTCATTTTACAGAAAGAACAACTTCAACTTGTTGTATTTATTTACTAATTTGTGAGTTCAAAACCTGTAGGAGAGATTGATTTCCAAGTTTTCAACATGAACAGTCCAAATCATGTTTTTCATGAAATTTTATGATATTTGGATGAAACTAGATCAAAGTATGATCACCAAAGTATGAAAAATTACTGTTGCTTCTACATTGATAAAGTTTGATCATAAAGTTATTGATCCCCTCCCCCGTGTCAAACACATGGGCGGTCCTCTGTAGCTCAACTGGTAGAGCACGGCGCTTGTAACGCCACGGTAGTGGGTTCGATCCCCGGGATCACCCATACACAAAAATGTATGCACGCATGACTGTAAGTCGCTTTGGATAAAAGCGTCTGCAAAATGGCATATTATTATTATTATACAGGAGGTGGGATTATTAAAGGAAAAGGGTGACATCACCCTAACGCTCTCATTTTAATACACCAATGGTAACATTATATTATTTTACCTAATTTAAATAAGTACCGCCTTGTAACCAATGTCGGAGAAGGTGTGTTTGCAGACGGGTGTGGTTTATATAGCTAAATAGCTACTCAACTTGTACCAAAATTTTACTGTAGGGTGTCAGCAAATATGTGACTCATTTCAGGAAACTTGGCATATGTCGTGGGTCACTACTTCACAGGAGAGCCATTTGAATGTAAACTCTTTTAAAATCAAAATGGTTGTTTTGGCAGAAATGCCTTCTGGAACATGTGAACTTTCATGTGCCTTAATAACAAACTTGTATGCCATCTGTAAATACGAATACAATTGTTAAATTACAAGCCTTGTTGGTTAAGCCACAGAAAAAGAGAGCAACCTTCCCACTAGCCATGATTGGCTGAGATAATGAGTGGGCTGGACATGCCGAGAGAGGAGTTTGGAGTGGTCTGCCATATAGCGCACTTCTATCTATTTGAGCTGGTCAGTATGGGTAGGTAATCCTATCTAAGGCAGCTTTTTTTTTTTAAATGTATCATGTAGTGGAGCTGCATAAGTGTTGCTCTCCACTTTCTGGAGGATCGAGTTTTGAAATCAGTGGAATTAGAGTATGATAGCTAAAGAGATGGAGAAAACACCTGTCTCCGGATTACATCTTCAAACTAAGGGCAACCATGGCATCCCTGACAGGGAGACGTGTCCATCCATGATGTATACGGGTAAGATAGTCTAGCTAGTTTCATTTTCAGATATTACACATTTCTAATTTTGACAGAAAGTGGTTTAATTTAAGTTAAAGTGTACTGTTAGCTAGCTAGCTAACATTATGTGTATGATCTTATTATTTGTATCTCAGAGCCATTTGCTTGCTAATAATGAACCTGGTTGGTTAGCTACCTGCAGATTCATGCGGGGTAGTAAAGTCATGAGTTGGGACTATGGTTCATTGTTTAACTAGCTAGCTAACATTAGCTGGCTGGCTCACTAGCTAACATTACGTGTATGATCTTATTATTCGTATCTCAGAGCCATTTGCAAATACTAACAGCGCCGGAGAAGATGGCTGCCGTTTTACAGCCCTCTAACCAATTGTACTATTATGTGTGTATTTCCGCGTTATTTGTAATTTATTTTGTACATAATGTTTCTGCCATCGTCTCTTATAACCAAAAAGAGCTTCTGGATATCAGGACAGCGATTACTCACCTCGTATTGGACGAAGTTTTTTTCTTCAACGAGGCGGCCGCGACGGATATCATACAGACACCCGACAAAGGCCCAAATCCCCGTCATTCGCGTGAGGAAGAGACGGAGATATCGTGGACGTAGATCGGGGTGCCTTGTAAGGATCCGACGGCGAGCGAGTAAACTGCCTCTTCCATCAATCCTATTAGCCAACGTTCAATCATTTGAAAATAAATTGGATGACTTAAGATTACGGTTATCCTACCAACGGGACATTAAATACTGTAATATCTTATGTTTCACTGAGTCGTGGCTGAACGACGACAATGATAACATTCAGCTAGCAGGCTATACGCTACATCGGCAGGATAGAACGGCTGACTCCGGTAAGACAAGGGGTGGCGGTCTGTGTATATTTGTAAACAACAGCTGGTGCACAAAATCAAATACTAAGGAAGTCTCGAGGTTTTGCTCGCCTGAGGTAGAGTATCTTATGATAAGCTGTAGGCCACACTATTTACCAAGAGAGTTTTCATCTATATTTTTCATAGCTGTCTATTTACCACCACAAACGTTGTACAAGGCCATTAATCAACAGGAAAACGCTCATCCAGATGCAGCGCTCCTAGTGGCCGGGGACTTTAATGCAGGGAAACTTAAATCCGTTCTACCTAATTTCTACCAGCATGTTAAATGTGCAACCAGAGGAAAAAAAACTCTAGACCACCTTTACTCCACACACAGAGACGCATACAAAGCTCTCCCTCGCCCTCCATTTGGCAAATTTGACCATAACTCTATCCTCCTGATTCCTGCTTATAAGCAAAAACTAAAGCAGGAAGCACCAGTGACTCGGTTAATAAAAAAGTGGTCAGATGACGCAGATGCTAAGCTACAGGACTGTTTTGCTAGCACAGACTGGAACATGTTCGGGATTCTTCAGACAGCATTGAGGAGTACACCACATCAGTCACTGGCTTCATCAATAAGTGCATCGATGATGTCGTCCCCACAGTGACCGTACGTACATACCCCAACCAGAAGCCATGGATTACAGGAAACATCCGCACTGAGCTAAAGGGTAGAGCTGCCGCTTTCAAGGAACGGGACTCTAACCCGGACGCTTATAAGAAATCCCGCTATGACCTCCGACGAACCATCAAACAGGCAAAGAGTCAATACAGGACTAAGATTGAATCGTACTACACTGGCTCTGACGCTCGTCGGATGTGACAGGGCTTGAAAACTATTACAGACTACAAAGGGGAAGCACAGCCGCGAGCTGCCCAGTGACACAAGCCTACCAGACGAGGCTAAACCACTTCTATGCTCGCTTCGAGGCAAGCAACACTGAAGCATGCATGAGAGCACCAGCTGTTCCGGATGACTATGTGATCACGCTCTCCGTAGCCGATGTGAGTAAGACTTTTAAGCAGGTCAACATTCACAAGGCCGCAGGGCCAGACGGATTACCAGGACGTGTACTCTGAGCATGTGCTGACCAACTGGCAAGTGTCTTCACTGACATTTTCAACATGTCCCTGACTGAGTCTGTAATACCAACATGTTTCAAGCAGACCACCATAATCCCCGTGCCCAAGGACTCTAAGATAACCTGCCTAAATGACTACCGACCCGTAGCACTGACGTCTGTAGCCATGAAGTGCTTTGAAAGGCTGGTCATGGCTCACATCAACAGCATTTTCCCAGAAACCCTAGACCCACTCCAATTTGCATACCGCCCCAACAGATCCACAGATGATGCAATCTCTATTGCACTCCACACTGCCCTTTCCCACCTGGACAAGAGGAACACCTACGTGAGAATGCTATTCATTGACTACAGCTCAGCATTCAACACCATAGTGCCCTCTAAGCTCATCACTAAGCTAAGGATCCTGGGACTAAACACCTCCCTCTACAACTGGATCCTGGACTTCCTGACGGGCCGCCCCCAGGTGGTAAGGGTAGGTAACAACACATCTGCCACACTGATCGTCAACACGGGGGCCCCTCAGGGGTGCGTGCTCAGTCCCCTCCTGTACTCTGTGGTCCTCTGTAGCTCAGCTGGTAGAGCACGGCGCTTGTAACGCCAAGTTAGTGGGTTCGATCCCCGGGACCACCCATACACAAAAAAAAATGTATGCACGCATGACTGTAAGTCGCTTTGGATAAAAGCGTCTGCTAAATGGCATATTATGGCCAGGCACGACTCCAACACCATCATTAAGTTTGCCGACGACACAACAGTGGTAGGCCTGATCACCGACAACGATGAGACAGCCTATAGGGAGGACGTCAGAGATCTGGCCGTGTGGTGCCAGGACAACAACCTCTCCCTCAACGTGATCAAGACAAAGGAGATGATTGTGGACTACAGAAAAAAAAAGAGGACTGAGCACGCCCCCATTCTCATCGACGGGGCTGTAGTGGAACAGGTTGAGAGCTTCAAGTTCCTTGGTGTCCACATCACCAACGAACTATCATGGTCCAAACACACCAAGACAGTCGTGAAGAGGGCACGACAAAGCCTATTCCCCTAAGGAGACTGAAAAAGATTTGGCATGGGTCCTCAGATCCTCAAAAAATTCTACAGCTGCACCATCGAGAGCATCCTGACTGGTTGCATCACCGCCTGGTATGGCAACTGCTTGGCCTCCGACCGCAAGGCACTACAGAGGGTAGTGCGTACGGCCCAGTACATCACTGGGGCAAAGCTTCCTGCCATCCAGGACCTCTATACCAGGCGGTGTCAGAGGAAGGCCCTCAAAATTGTCAAAGACTCCAGCCACCCTAGTCATAGACTGTTCTCTCTGCTACCCCACGGCAAGCGGTACCGGAGTGCCAAGTCTAGGTCCAAAAGACTTCTCAACAGCTTCTACCCCCAAGCCATAAGACTCCTGAACAGCTAATCATGGCTACCCGGACTATTTGCACTGCCCCCCACCCCATCCTTTTACGCTGCTGCTACTCTGTTAATTATTTATGCATAGTCACTTTAACTCTACCCACATGTACATATTACCTCAACTACCTCAACTAGCCGGTGCCCCGCAACATTGACTCTGCAACGGTACCCCCCTGTATATATAGCCTCCCTACTGTCACTTTATTTTACTTCTGCTCTTTTTTTTCTCAACACTTTTTTTTGTTGTTGTTTTATTTTTACTTTTTTTGTTTAAAATAAATGCACTGTTGGTTAAGGGCTGTAAGTAAGCATTTCACTGTAATGTCTGCACCTGTTGTATTCGGCGCATGTGACCAATACAATTTGATTTGATTTGATTTGATAACTTATAGCCTAATATTAGCTAGCAAACATTGAACCTGGTTGGTTAGTTACCTGCAGATTCATGCAGGGTAGTAATGTGGTCCTCTGTAGCTCAGCTGGTAGAGCACAGCGCTTGTAACGCCAAGGTAGTGGGTTCGATCCCCGGGACCACCCATACACAAAAAAAAATATAATTATGCACGCATGACTGTAAGTCGCTTTGGATAAAACTGTCTGCTAAATGGCATATTATTATTATTATAGTAACGTCATGAGTTGGGATTATGATTATTTGTTTACCTAGCTAGCTAGCTACATGTCTTAACTAAATACTCCACTATGCAAGTAACCATTTCGGGTGCGTTCGTAAATTCAGTCTGAGTATGCCAGAGCGAATTTACGAACGCACAACACCCGTTGCATATGGCCGGTGTCAGTAAACGTCGGCTAAAAAGCGTAATTAAATTGTTGCCAGCAGCACAGTTACAGTCACCAGTGCTCTGGATAACCTGAAAACAGCCTAACCAGCTCTGCTAGGGCGAGTAAAATGGTCAGTGGGGTGTTCTCTCATTAAACTAAGGTCAACCATGGCAGTCAAGCACCGATTTTACTGTCAATTTATAGAAATAACAACTTCAACTTCTTGCATACATTTACTTCATTTTTACTGCAACTTTAGGCAAAATGCAGAAATGTATTCTTGGCAATCTCAATTAGGTTCACAAACCTGGTGGCACAGCAGGTAGTTAGCAACCAAGAGTATTCAGCGTACAGCAACATACTGCCCTGTAAATTCATGAACAGTCCAAATCATGTTTTTCATGAAATATGATGAATTTGGATGAAACCAGATCAAAGCATGATGACCAAAGTATGAAAAATGAGAGAATACCCCACTGACCATTTTAATTGCCCTAGCCGAGCTGGTTAGGCTGTTTTCATGTTCTCCACAGGTAAACAATGAACCATAATCCCATTTTTGTGTCTGGAAGTAGCTAGCAAGCTAGCCAATGTTAGCCAATTAGCTTGGGTGCTTGACTGTCGTTGTGAGGTCAGAACGCTTTGATCAACCCTACTCATCAGCCAGAGCATCAAGTGTCCGCTCTGAACGCTCCGAGAGCGAAACGAGATGTGTGGGGCTAAAGCTTAAGAGGGTCTGAATGATGCTGAATGGGTGTAGACAAAGAAGAGCTCTTCAGTAGGTACCAAAACATTCAAAGGCCATTTTCTCAAAAGTGAGATGTATCAACTTTCAAAGCAGAATTATTTTCCCATTGTTCCCTTAAATGCAGTGTATGATATACAATTTTGTAGCTCTGTGTCTCTGCTTTTATTCAATGTAAAAAACAGAATTTCAAATGTTGGTACATAACACCGAATCAAGGCGGTCAGTCACATAATTAAAAGTTTACCCTATTAATCTATGGCAAAGACACTTACACTATATATACAAAAGTATGTGGACACCCCTTCAAATCAGTTGATTCGGCTATTTCAACCACACCCGTTGCTGACAGGTGTATACAATTGAGCACACAGCCATGCAATCTCCATAGACAAACATTGGCAGTAGAATGGCCGTACTGAAGAGCTCAGTGACTTTCAACGTGGCACCGTCATAGGATTCCACCTTTCCAACAAGTAAGTTAGTCAAATTTCTGCCCTGCTAGAGCTGCCCCGGTCAACTGTAAGTGCTGTTATTGTGAAGTGGAAACATCTAGAAGCAACAATGGCTCAGCCGTGAAGTGGTAGGCTACACAATCTAACAGAACAGGCCCGCCAAGTGTTGAAGCGCGTAGCGCATAAAAGTAATCTGTCCTCGGTTGCAACACTCACTACTGAGTTCCAAACTGCCTCTGGAAGGAACGTCAGCACAATAACTGTTTGTCGGGAGCTTCATGAAATGGACACAAGCCTAAGATCACCAAGCAAAATGCCAAGCGTCGGCTGGAGTGGGGTAAAGCTCGCCACTATTGGACTCTGGAGCAGTGGAAACATGTTCTCTGGTATGATGAATCACGCTTCACCATCTGGCACTCCTACGGACAAATCTGGATTTGGCGGCTGCCAGGAGAACGCTACCTGCCCCAATGCATAGTGCCAAATGTAAAGTTTGATGGAGGAGGAATAATGGTCTGGGGCAGTTTTTCATGGTTTGGGCTAGGCCCCTTAGTTCCAGTGAAGGGAAATCTTAACGCTACATCATACAATGACATTCTAGATGATTCTGTGCTTCCAACTTTGTGGCAATAGTTTGGGGAAGGCCCTTTCCTGTTTCAGCATGACAATGCCCCTGTGCCCAAAGCAAGGTCCATACAGAAAGGGTTTGTCGAGATCGGTGTGGAAGAACTTGACTGGCCTGCACAGAGCCCTGACCTCAACCCCATTGAACACCTTTGGGATGAATTAGAACGCCGACTACAAGCCAGACCTAATCGCCCAACATCAGTGCTGACCTCACTAATACTCTTGTGGCTGAATGGAAGCAACAATGATCCAACATCTAGTGGAAATCTTCCCAGAACAGTGGAGTCTGTTATAGCAGCAAAGGGGGGACCAACTCCATATTAATGCCCATGATTTTGGAATGAGATGTTCGACAAGCTTTTGGTCATTTTGTGTATATGTTTCTCCTTTTGTCTGTGTCTGGTGTCAGCTAGTTACTGGCTAGCTTGGTCTTCAGCTCTCATGGAACAAAATGGCCGGAAGGATTGTTCAAAACTCAAAAGTTGTCAAGTCAACACATCCGTGAGTGCTGCTGTGAACCACATCACAAGAGACATGCCAAACGGGAGATGTAGATTCATAATTAAAAAATGATTGATGCAATTTCAAAGTTTGCTTGAGATTCACTGCATCCAAGTTGCTTGACATAGGTGTTTCAAAGAGCTGTCAGTCAAGGCGAGCTCATGAATTTAAGCTCCCTGCCCACTCAGCCTGTCTGTTCAAACTTCCTGGTAGTTATCCGTGAGAGAAAAATAACCTTTTCTCAAATTTGGAGCATTTCTATCCAAAACAAATATTATGGGTGATATTTTAGTCACTCAAAAGTCTATTATACATGGGAATCAGAATGACTGTTTGGGACCTTTAACATTAAAACCCGAATTTAGCTGTAAAATACAGTAACTAGTTGTAGATTTACTGTACTTTCACTGCAACTACACAAAAACCTCCAGGGGACCATGACTGTTTAAATTGAATTAATGTCAATTATGCCTTTCAAAGTAAAATATTCAAAGTTACATTTGACACCTAGGTTTTCACGTGCTCAAATGTTGTCACGTTATCATGTTGACATTTTGCATCCCCATGTTGTCACATTTAATTCACATGAGATCATGTTTTCATATGTGCTCACAAGTTGTCACGTGTAATTTCATGTTATCACATGTTGCAGTTTTGCATCCCCATGTTGTCACATTTATTTCACATGAATTTCACATGAGATCATGTTCTCAAATTTGTAGTTTTGTCACATGTTGCTTCACATTCAATCACATGTGATCATCTGAGATCACATGTTCACATGTGTTCATGTGGAATTCATGTGGTTTTTCGTAAGGGTCTAAATAAAAAATGTAATTGCACTGGTGCTCCCAATTTAACAAAGTTTGGAGCACCACATATAATTTAGCAGCACCAGGAAAGAAGATTATTTAAATTGATTGAGATACAGCCTATATTGGGCCTATATGAATTATAGCACATTTTGACGGACATGTTGTGCCATAGAAACCAGCACTTGACTTGGACTGAAATAGGCACTCTTTTTGGGTGCCGGTACTGTTTACATTTAGGTGCAGGAGCTCCACAATACTTTTGAGGTAATATTCTATAAGAGGAACAGGAGCTCAAGCAGTAGAAAGTTTGAGGTAATGGTATTCAGCTCCGGTGAGCTCCTGCTCAAGTCAAGCACTCCTAGAAACTAATACAGTGGGGGAAAAAAGTATTTAGTCAGCCACCAATTGTGCAAGTTCTCCCACTTAAAAAGATGAGAGAGGCCTGTAATTTTCATCATAGGTACACGTCAACTATGACAGACAAATTGAGAATTTTTTTTCTCCAGAAAAATCACATTGTAGGATTTTTAATAAATGTATTTGCAAATTATGGTGGAAAATAAGTATTTGGTCACCTACAAACAAGCAAGATTTCTGGCTCTCACAGACCTGTAACTTCTTCTTTAAGAGGCTCCTCTGTCCTCCACTCGTTACCTGTATTAATGGCACCTGTTTGAACTTGTTATCAGTATAAAAGACACCTGTCCACAACCTCAAACAGTCACACTCCAAACTCCACTATGGCCAAGACCAAAGAGCTGTCAAAGGACACCAGAAACAAAATTGTAGACCTGCACCAGGCTGGGAAGACTGAATCTGCAATAGGTAAGCAGCTTGGTTTGAAGAAATCAACTGTGGGAGCAATTATTAGGAAATGGAAGACATACAAGACCACTGATAATCTCCCTCGATCTGGGGCTCCACGCAAGATCTCACCCCGTGGGGTCAAAATGATCACAAGAACGGTGAGCAAAAATCCCAGAACCACATGGGGGGACCTAGTGAATGACCTGCAGAGAGCTGGGACCAAAGTAACAAAGCCTACCATCAGTAACACACTACGCCGCCAGGGACTCAAATCCTGCAGTACAAGACGTGTCCCCCTGCTTAAGCCAGTACATGTCCAGGCCCGTCTGAAGTTTGCTAGAGTGCATTTGGATGATCCAGAAGAGGATTGGGAGAATGTCAGAAGAAACCAAAATAGAACTTTTTGGTAAAAACTCAACTCGTCGTGTTTGGAGGACAAAGAATGCTGAGTTGCATCCAAAGAACACCATACCTACTGTGAAGCATGGGGGTGGAAACATCATGCTTTGGGGCAGTTTTTTTGCAAAGGGACCAGGATGACTGATCCGTGTAAAGGAAAGAATGAATGGGGCCATGTATCGTGAGATTTTGAGTGAAAACCTCCTTCCATCAGCAAGGGCATTGAAGATTAAACATGGCTGGGTCTTTCAGCATGACAATGATCCCAAACACACCGCCCGGGCAACGAAGGAGTGGCTTCGTAAGAAGCATTTCAAGGTCCTGGAGTGGCCTAGCCAGTCTCCAGATCTCAACCCCATAGAAAATCTTTGGAGGGAGTTGAAAGTCCGTGTTGCCCAGTGACAGCCCCAAAACATCACTGCTCTAGAGGAGATCTGCATGGAGGAATGGGCCAAAATACCAGCAACAGTGTGTGAAAACCTTGTGAAGACTTACAGAAAACATTTGACCTGTGTCATTGCCAACAAAGGGTATACAGTGGGGGAAAAAAGTATTTAGTCAGCCACCAATTGTGCAAGTTCTCCCACTTAAAAAGCTGAGAGAGGCCTGTAATTTTCATCATAGGTACACGTCAACTATGACAGACAAAATGAGAATTTTTTTTCCAGGAAATCACATTATAGGATTTTTAATGAATTTATATGCAAATGATGGTGGAAAATAAGTATTTGGTCAATAACAAAAGTTTCTCAATACTTTGTTATATACCCTTTGTTGGCAATGACACAGGTCAAACGTTTTCTGTAAGTCTTCACAAGGTTTTCACACACTTTTGCTGGTATTTTGGCCCATTCCTCCATGCAGATCTCCTCTAGAGCAGTGATGTTTTGGGGCTGTCGCTGGGCAACACGGACTTTCAACTCCCTCCAAAGATTTTCTATGGGGTTGAGATCTGGAGACTGGCTAGGCCACTCCAGGACTCCTTCGTTGCCCGGACGGTGTGTTTGGGATCATTGTCATGCTGAAAGACCCAGCCACGTTTCATCTTCAATGCCCTTGCTGATGGAAGGAGGTTTTCACTCAAAATCTCACGATACATGGCCCCATTCATTCTTTCCTTTACACGGATCAGTCATCCTGGTCCCTTTGCAAAAAAACTGCCCCAAAGCATGATGTTTCCACCCCCATGCTTCACAGTAGGTATGGTGTTCTTTGGATGCAACTCAGCATTCTTTGTCCTCCAAACACGACGAGTTGAGTTTTTACCAAAAAGTTCTATTTTGGTTTCTTCTGACATTCTCCCAATCCTCTTCTGGATCATCCAAATGCACTCTAGCAAACTTCAGACGGGCCTGGACATGTACTGGCTTAAGCAGGGGGACACGTCTTGTACTGCAGGATTTGAGTCCCTGGCGGCGTAGTGTGTTACTGATGGTAGGCTTTGTTACTTTGGTCCCAGCTCTCTGCAGGTCATTCACTAGGTCCCCCCATGTGGTTCTGGGATTTTTGCTCACCGTTCTTGTGATCATTTTGACCCCACGGGGTGAGATCTTGCGTGGAGCCCAAGATCGAGGGAGATTACCAGTGGTCTTGTATGTCTTCCATTTCCTAATAATTGCTCCCACAGTTGATTTCTTCAAACCAAGCTGCTTACCTATTGCAGATTCAGTCTTCCCAGCCTGGTGCAGGTCTACAATTTTGTTTCTGGTGTCCTTTGACAGCTCTTTGGTCTTGGCCATAGTGTAGTTTGGAGTGTGACTGTTTGAGGTTGTGGACAGGTGTCTTTTATACTGATAACAAGTTCAAACAGGTGCCATTAATACAGGTAACGAGTGAAGGACAGAGGAGCCTCTTAAAGAAGAAGTTACAGGTCTGTGAGAGCCAGAAATCTTGCTTGTTTGTAGGTGACCAAATACTTATTTTCCACCATAATTTGCAAATAAATTAATAAAAAATCCTACAATGTGATTTTCTGGATTTTTTTCCCTCAATTTGTCTGTCATAGTTGACGTGTACCTATGATGAAAATTGCAGGCCTCTCTCATCTTTTTAAGTGGGAGAACTTGCACAATTGGTGGCTGACTAAATACTTTTTTTCCCCCACTGTATAACAAAGTATTGAGAAACTTTTGTTATTGACCAAATACTTTTTTTCCATCATAATTCGCAAATAAATTCATTGAAAATCCTACAATGTGATTTTCTGGATTTTTTTTCTCATTTTGTCTGTCATAGTTGACGTGTACCTATGATGAAAATTACAGGCCTCTCTCATCTTTTTAAGTGGGAGAACTTGCACAATTGGTGGCTGACTAAATTTTTTCCCCCCACTGTATGTAACAGTGTAATGACATCTGTTCATTATAAAAGCTAAACTGAGACCGACCGGCTCGATTTGGTCTCATGTAACAAAATCTGAAGTTGTGTTTTTTGGGGGTTTGTATCATTTGAATTACACATCATGACTACCACTTTGAAGATGCAAATTATTTTTTATTGTGAAATATACAAGAAATAAGACACAAAAACAGAACCTGAGCGTGCATAACTATTCACCCCCCCCAAAGTAAATACTTTGTAGAGCCACCTTTTGCAGCAATTACAGCTGCAAGTCTCTTGGGGTATGTCTCTATAAGCTTGGCACATCTAGCCACTGGGATTTTTGCCCATTCTTCAAGGCAAAACTGCTCCAGCTCCTTCAAATTGGATGGGTTCTGCTGGTGTACAGCAACCTTTAAGTCATACCACAGATTCTCAATTGCATTGAGGTCTGGGCTTTGACTAGGCCATTCCAAGACATTTAAATGTTTCCCCTTAAACCACTTGAGTGTTGCTTTAGAAGTATGCTTAGGGTCATTGTCCTGCTGGAAGGCGAACCTCTGTCCCAGTCTCAAATCTCTGGAAGACTGAAACAGGTTTTCCTCAAGAATTTCCCTGTATTTTGCGCCATCCATCATTCCTTCAATTCTGAGAATGTTTTTCCTTGAAGGAAAGGCCAATTTCATTATTTGTTAGTTAGCTAGGCTACCAGTTAGCTTTTAACGTTATGCCCCTGTCAAGCCTAGCTAGCTAGCTATTCCTACTGGCTGGTGGCCAAATTAGCTAAAGTTCTTTATTCTAGTTAGTAAGATAAATAAAACATCTCAAATTAGCTACTCACTTTAGCGTTTACTTTTTTGAGGTATTTTCCTAACAGCTTCTCACTTCTTTGTTTCTCCAGTTGTCAGTTCGACCACTCATTTGTGGCACCCGGATAAAAAATGACAGTTGGAACTCCACAGCAGAAAATACGTGATTCTTGATGCTAGGCTACCAGTTACAGTGTTTTTATCTTGCGTTTTGCGCACACCTTTATCCAGAGGGAATACACAAATTATAGCTAGTGTCTGAAAAAACGATATGGATTTAATACTTTTCAAATTATTGAGCATGTCCTCAAAACTCAAATAAGCGTCAGAAATTGTCTTTATTTACCATATCAAAATGCATAGGAAGATCCTGATATGGACCTCAGGCAAGAGCATTTGCATTGTATGTGCTGAAAATATACAATGTAGGCCTACTGTCAGTATTTGTCATCATATAGAGAAAATAGGCCTATCTCATTATGTCCAAGTGAGTCAATATTCGGCCATACCATGTATGATATCCAGAGGGAATCCAACAATTATTTGTGCATGAAAGAAAATAATTCATTTCATATTTGTCAAATTATTGAGCATGTGATAAACTCATCAGAAATCATATCAAGATTTTGATATGGAATATCTGGAATCAATATATCTTGAATGTGCTGAGAAAATCCTGATATTTTCATTTTATTTAACTAGGCAAGTCACTTAAGAACAAATTCTTATTTACAATGACGGCCTACACCGGCCAAACCCGGACGACACTGGGCCAATTGTGCGCCGCCCTATGGGACTCCCAATCACGGCCGGTTGTGATACAGCCTGGAATCGAACCAGGGGTCTGTAGTGACGCCTCAAGCACTGAGATGCAGTGCCTTAGACCGCTGCGCCACTCGGGAGCCCCTGGTTTGATATGCGATGTATACAGTCAGTATTTGTCAACATTAAGAGAGAAAATAGGATGTTACATATCTCAGAATTAGTCCATATCTGGCCATAGAGTACCACAGTATGAATCATAATACCCATAAAACCTAGCGGTCAAACAGGGAAATGGTTCAATAGTTTTTCCACCATTTATTTTTCCCATTGATTTTTTTTAGAAACACTTAAAATAAGGGCTGTGTTTCGTGTAGGCTTACCCTGGCATGATGTTTTCATAACCTTGTAAATCTAGGACAAGGTGACTTTTATCAAAAAAGTGTCCGAGCTTATCGTCGGACTCTGACTCATATTCTGACATTTCTGCTTCACTGTTCAAAGCTCCATCCAGCTCTGGTTGTTGTTGATCACAGGGATTCTTGTGCCTGTCCTGCAATAGCTTGATAGCCTTGACTATGTTCACTCTGTTGTCTGTTATGACGAGTAGGATCTTCTCCTCTGGTAGTTATGTCCCATGCTTTCAATGTGCGGTCGATATACTGTACAATGCCTCCCCGGTGTGATGCGAAATCCCATGTAGTTTGAGCAACGCATGCTGTGCCTTGTTGGAGAAGGGGTGATAGAACAGGCTGATATGCCCATGAACGAAGCAGACCCCATCCCTCAACTTACAGGGTTATTTTTCTTGCCTCTCAGAATCTTCATAACATTCTGGGTTGCTGTATCCATTTGTAAGGCAATCAAAACATTTACTCTAACGGCGCCAAGAGTTTTAGATTTGGGAAATAATGCATGGTGGTTTTTATTTTATTTTAGTAAGTTTTGCAGTCAAATGTAATAGTTTCAGTATAGTTTTAGTTTTTCAAATATTTTTATTTACTAAATTGTTTTTCCAATTTTTGTTGTTATTTTAGTTTGTTTTGTCAGTCTGAGCTGAACCCTATCCAATTTGTGGGCAGTGGAGTTTAATGGACACAAACTGAAAAACTAACTTACAATATCCTCTGTTACACAGGAGAAACATAAGCTTTGTCTGTGGTGAAGTTTGGTGGTTGATGGTGACAGGGTTGCATTTAGTGGAGTTGCACTGAAATATGGTCAGAATAGGGCCTGCAGAGACTGCCTTCAGTTCAAGGACAACTTGAAGCAATATCTGTGGCTGGCTCAGTTGTTGGGTTTGGTTGTGTTAGTTAGTGGCATGGGTCAACTTTACAGACAGAAGATCGAAATGTGTCCAGGATGACATCACAACGGAAGCCTCATGAGAATCAACAGTGACTGCATAACATACCATATGACATAACCACAGCAGAGTTGAATGTATGGCTACCTTTATCTCAAGAGCTTACCAAGCCCCATACGACCATGCACATATGGAACTTATCATGTACAGTAGCATCTACCCTCACAACAAGACCCATTTTCTTACGTGAGGGAAACCCTCCATAAGGCCACAGCAGGAGTGTCCGACCATCCGACCATCTGATTCTGATTAGATCCGAGGAACAGCTTGCACACTGATGCCCACTTGGGCACAGTGAAACAGCGGAGAGCCCAGAGTGATCAAATACAATAATTACACAGAACTAAATCCCCAAACGTTCACTGTTTGTAGGGGTGAAACCCAGACACTTGGCAATGCATGGTGAGGATAACATCCAACACGAGACTCAGCCAGGCCAGCTCACTCCCGCAGTCCCGCATGGACCGAAGCCATGCATGGTCTCACACTGTGGCTTTAATCAAAGCCATGTGGAGGCGGCAGTCACAAACACGCACACACACACACACACACACACAACCATCTTGATTGGCCCTCTGGGCCTCCATGACCGCATCTCCCAAAGACCCACATGAAGCTGCATTTTCAGGCCCTGATGTGTCACGGCTCTAGTTGGTTTGGTGTGAATTCTTGGTGTAATCGTCAGCATGCTCTCACTTCTCTGTGCTAATTGAAGGCGACAACGATGAAGCAGCAGGTAACGCTCAGTGTTTTGTCCTTTCCCTTTTGCACTGGGTTCCTCTCCCCTGAAGTGGATGGAAGGGAGCTGGGGCAAGTGCCTCTCCGTGCATCTCCCTCTCTCCCCATATTCACACTTTCCCAGCTGCTTCTCTGTTACGCTAAACATGGCCACTAGTCTTGTTTGCGTTCAGTGTATTGACAATATTCTCTAAACAGCATTTATTCTGTAATACATAATGCAGTCTAGATGGAATCATTCTCCCAAGACTTTAAGAGGTAGTGCTGGAACAGCCAGGAATTGGTAAACTGCAGATCTTCTAATGACTGAGTCCCTCTAGAGCCTGGTTATTGTGGAGCCTTTTCTCCTTTATCTGTCTGAAAGTGTTTGACTGTTTGTGTTTGATGAAGAGCCTCTCATGCCCTTAAAGGCAGCCAAATATATGTCTCTGCAAAAAGAGCTGCAGAAAAAACTATTTGGTGCCTGTCTGCTTAAACTCAGGGAAACGAGCTCTGATCATTCTGCAGAGAGAGCACTTCTGTTTGTATGGTTTGTACAAATCAGCCCAAAAGACAAGCTGAGCACACGTTTGTACAAATGACAAATTACTCATCTTGGGGGGGAGTAGTAGTGGCTCGAAACGTTGAGCTTTGTTTGAGGCATTTGACTAGGTTTAAGAGGAGCCTGTTTGGACGGCTTTGATGCATCCTGGAACACCTGATGACAAGTCCATGTGAAGGGAAGAAGATACTTTTTCGCATTGCTGACCTCATTAAAGAAGGGTCTGCCTCCTAGGCTAGGAGAAAGAGAGCACATTGTTTGATGCTATCTTGCGTTTCAAAATAAAAATAGCTTAAAACCCTTTCCTGCAGTCAAATGACCTAGTGGCCTCATGAGTGGTGTTGGGCCACCACATGCAGGCCTGTTTTGGCTACAGCAATGAGTCTATCAGTGTCTGGTTTTGGTCTATAGCTGAAGATGCTCTCCAACAGGTTAACTGACACTGTTTCCTATTTAAGCAATAAGGCACAAGAACCCTGCGATTATCGTGTGAATAACTCCTGACTAAGGGCTGTTCTTAGGCTCACCAGAAGCCAATGGCTGGGAAAACAGCCCTTAGGAGGGTGTTATTCACGATATAAAAAAAAAAAAGATGAATGACAAGTTTTCATAAAAAAGTTATTTTAATGAGTTTTATTTAATCCTTCCAATCGTTAGTTCTGAGATTCTGAAGTTACTAGCCAAACAAGCTGGTCGTCCATTCTATTGGAATGGTTGCTATCCAAAGTACTAGTTAGCTAGCCAACTAAAGCTAACACAATCACATCAAGTAGATGAAATGACAGCAAACTATGTGCATTTTAGTTTGACCTTTGTTGCTATTGCAATTTCCTTGGATATACCCATTATAATGAGCCTGATGAATGAATTTGCCTGGCTCAGAGAAGCAGTCAGTCTTATCAAGTTCATTCTCGCTACGTCCCCAAAAAACTGCAACATTGTTGCACAGGTCGGAGATGACGGCAGCAAGGTTTAGACAAACCGCAACTGTTGCAAACCAAATGTTAGCATAGTAAGCATGGGGAAATAATGTCTAGACACTTCTTTCAGGGCAGATGAAGTTTATGAATTGCCTGGCTGGGCTGTGGGACAGTGGATTAGCATTGATAATTCAAATGGAACTGTCAACAGGCATTTATCTTGGCCAGGTCGCAGTTGTAAATGAGAACTTGTTCTCAACTGGCTTACCTGGTTAAATAAAGGTGAAATAAAAAATTAAAATAAAAATAGAATAACCTGGGGATTGTGGTGAACAACTCCCTGCTATCAACCAATCAGCATCCAGGATCCAAACCACCCATTTTATAATGCTGAATATAACTCGTGCTGCGCTCAATTGCCCCTTGAGTCTGGATCAGAACAGTTTAGCTTAATAGTACAACTAAGACAGGATTTAATGTCATGATGTTTCGGTACGTCTGAGTGCACACACCCTAATATACAGCCATCAAGGGACTTCCCACACAATTGCATTACTATTTTCTCTAGGTAATATAAGTCAACTTCAAAAATATATAGAACATAGCTTTCAATACAGTTACCAAGGTGACAATCTATACATCAATGGCTGCGTGTAGACAGACAGCCTGATTCTGATCTTTTTTTCACTAATTGGTCTTTTGACCAATCAGATCAGCTCTGAAAAAGATCTGTTCTGAAAAGATTGGTCAAAATACCATTTAGAGGAAAAAATATCAGAATTGGGTTGCCTGTGTAAATGCAGCCATGTACATAAGAATTGGTCAATATCATAAAAAAATATAGGAAATGCAGGGTAATTTGATTAATAAATTGGGAATCATAAAGACATCTGTGATATAGCCTTACAATTAAAATAGAAATTCCATAGTACTAGTAATTCTACTTTGTACCCATGCTTATCTGAAATATAATTAATATTTAGAATTATGAGCACAGCTCTTACGCACACCAATAGTGTTTGCCTCCTGAGAGTACTTGCGAACTGAGTGCAAATCAATTTTATATGTAGAATCACAAAAATGTCAGCAGTCGGACATTAACAGTGCTTTAAACAATACCATAGAAGCAGTGTTCTGCTAATGTAACAATGTGCACCTTTCATCTTTCATTGCCATTCCCAGCCAATACAGATACTGTGCCTATATTGTCTGTTGGTAATGGGGCTACCTTGGCAAACATGTCAGAGTGGTCATACTTTCCCGTGTAGTGTCCTGTATACAACAGGAGTTCCCTGATTCTGGTGCAGAATACACAGGGTTTCTCCATCCCCATATTGAAAAAAAATAATACAAGTAAAAGTTGTTGTGTCTAGTAAAATGTTAATTGCCGAATGTCAGGTCTCTCTCCATTCAGAGGCATCAGTATCAAGCATGTCTGTCAGTCTGGACTTCATCACATCATCTTGCAAGTCTAATATGTGCTGGCTCCATACATGTTTCTGTGAACACATGCACAGTTACGGTTCAATTACCAATGGCAGTTAGGATAGGTAATATCAGACACACAAACAGGTACTATGTTGAAGTTTGAACAGGTCAGATAAAACCTACCCAATTATGATCTCCCCATCAAACGACTGAGGCTGCCATCTGGCAATTGCATCTCCAGTCCGTCTGTAGAAATAGGCAGAGTTGAGGCAGAGTTCATCAATGACACATTGAATGAAAAGGGTGTTGCTATTACTGGACATTTGTGCTGTACTATATTATTAGTAATCACTTCATTGTGGATGTGTTGAGTGGGATGTATTGAGTGCCTGGTCTCTCTGCATCTCATGCATCTGTGAACACATGCACACAGTCAGTGTTCTATTACCAATGGCAGTTAGAAATAGTATATGTTTGTGTGTCAGATATCACCTATGTTGAAGTTTGAACAAGTCAGACTAAACCTACCTAATTCTGTTCTCGACGACCATTGGTGAGTAGGCAAGAGGTGAGGCTGGAGGTGAGATCTTTGCCAGAGCCCTATTGATGGGCATAGCAGCGTAGATCAGCTCCTGGCCCCTCGTGGTCCTCTGTAGCTCAGCTGGTAGAGCACGGCGCTTGTAACGCCAAGGTAGTGGGTTCGATCCCCGGGACCACCCATACACAAAAAATGTATGCACGTGTGACTGTAAGTCGCTTTGGATAAAAGCTAAATATGCTAAATGGCATATTATTATTATCAATGATACTGGTTGGTCACACAAAAACACACACACACACACACACACACACAGAGCACTGATTACATTATCAACAGTGGTTATGATTAGCCGGGTGGAACCAACCTGATCACTGCGTTCACCTTTCTATTTCACAGAAATCATACAATGTGAAGTAATGAATGGTGAACACAGCGATCAGGCTGGTTCCACCAGGCTAGGTTATGCCCTGGACATTACAGTGAGGGAAAAAAGTATTTGATCCCCTGCTGATTTTGTACGTTTGCCCACTGACAAAGACATGATCAGTCTATAATTTTAATGGTAGGTTTATTTGAACAGTGAAAGACAGAATAACAACAAAATAATCCTGAAAAACGCATGTCAAAAATGATTTGCATTTTAATGAGGGAAATAAGTATTTGACCCCTCTGCAAAATATGACTTAGTACTTGGTGGCAAAACCCTTGTTGGCAATCACAGAGGTCAGACGTTTCTTGTAGTTGGCCACCAGATTTGCACACATCTCAGGGGGGATTTAGTCCTGCTCCTCTTTGCAGATCTTCTCCAAGTCATTAAGTTTTCGAGCCTGACATTTGGCAACTCGAACCTTCAGCTTCCTCCACAGATTTTCTATGGGATTAAGGTCTGGAGACCACTCCAGGACCTTAATGTGCTTCTTCTTGAGCCACTCCTTTGTTGCCTTGGCCATGTGTTTTGGGTCATTGTCATGCTGGAATACCCATCCACGACCCATTTTCAATGCCCTGGCTGAGGGAAGGAGGTTCTCACCCAAGATTTGACGGTACATGGCCCCGTCCATCGTCCCTTTGATGCGGTGAAGTTGTCCTGTCCCCTTAGCAGAAAAACACCCCCAAAGTATAATGTTTCCACCTCCATGTTTGACGGTGGGGGATAGTGTTCTTGGGGTCATAGGCAGCATTCCTTCTCCTCCAAACACGGCGAGTTGAGTTGATGCCAAAGAGCTCAATTTTGGTCTCATGTGACCACAACACTTTCACGCAGTTCTCCTCTGAATCATTCAGATGTTCATTGGCAAACTTCAGATGGCCCTGTATATGTGCTTTCTTGAGCAGGGGGACCTTGCGGCGCTGCAGGATTTCAGTCCTTCACGGCGTAGTGTGTTACCAATTGTTTTCTTGGTGACTATGGTCCCAGCTGCCTTGAGCTCTTTGTTCTTGGCCATGGTGGAGAGTTTGGAATCTGATTGATTGATTGCTTCTGTGGACAAGTGTCTTTTATACAGGTAACAAGCTGAGATTAGGAGCACTCTCTTTAAGAGTGTGCTCCTAATCTCAGCTTGTTACCTGTATAAAAGACACCTGGGAGCCAGAAATCTTTCTGATTGAGAGGGGGTCAAATACTTATTTCCCTCTTTAAAATACAAATCAATTTATAACATTTCTGACATGCGTTTTTCTGGATTTTTTTGTTGTTATTCTGTCTCTCACTGTTCAAATAAACCTACCAATAAAATTATAGACTGATCATTTCTTTGTCAGTGGGCAAACGTAAAAAATCAGCAGGAGATTAAATACTTTTTTTCCCTCACTGTATATGCATCTAAGAAGTAGAAAATAAGCAACAAATAATGTCAGCTTACATAAAATATTTTTATAAAATGTTTCAAGTAATGAAGTGGGTTACCTTCTGTGTTTGTACAAATAATGAGCCTGTGAAAGCTGTTGCCACTGACAGGTTGCTGGCCGGATACTTGCCAACAAGTGGTTGACTGTTCCATTTATAGGAATGCTCACAGCGAGGGCATGTCTGCATGATGCTGATGAGGGCCGTCTTGCTGGTCTTCTCTATGCTGCATGTTTGGCTGCAAATTGGACATCTCTTTGAACAACTGCAGAAGGCAGTCTTATGAGATGGTGTTGACTGGGGGGGCCTGTGACAGGGTGATATAATAGACAGCAAGGTGCTAAATTGCATTTGGTTCTAAAGAAAGGACAAAGCTTTTTGCTAATGCACTTCACAACCAAAATGACTCTACTAGTTGTAACTGCTTGGCTGGAGAATTAGCCTACTAGTTTATCAAGCCGGGTATTTTTTAATACAACTTTTTACATTTCACATAACACACATTACCTGTTTGTTGATGAAGCCGTCTGTGTCATCAGGGCAGAAATTCGGGTCACTATCAGAGGCCTCATAAAGTGTACTGTTAGCTAGCTAGCTAACATTAGCTGGCTGGCTCGCTAGCTAAAGTTACTTGTATGATCTTGTTATTCATATCTCAGAGCCATTTGCTTGGCTGGTTATAGCCTAATGCTAGCCAGCTAACATTGATCCTGGTTGGTTAGCTACCTGCAGATTCATGCAGGGTAGTAACGTCAGGAGTTGGGATTATGGTTCATTGTTTAGCTAGCTAGCTACATGTCTTAACAAAAGACTCCACTCTGCAAGTAACCATTTCGGGTGCGTTCGTAAATTCAGTCTGAGTATGCCAGAGCCGAATATGTATGAAAATGTATGCACTCACTAACTGAAAGTCGCTCTGGAAAAGAGTGTCTGCTAAATTACTAAAATGTAAAATGTAAAATTAATAACTAATGAATTTACGAACGCTCAACACCCGTTGAATATGGCCGGTGTCAGTAAACGTCAGCAAAAAAGCGTAATTAAATTGTTTCCAGCAGCACAGTTACAGTCACCAACACTCTGGATAACATAAAAACAGCCTCACCAGCTTTGCTAGGGTGAGTAAAATGGTCAGTGGGGTGTTCTCTCATTTGTGTCTGGAAGTAGCTAACAAGCTTGCCAATGTTAGCCAGTTAGCTTGGGTGCTTGACTGCCGTTGTGAGGTCAGAACACTCGGATCAACCCTACTCATCGGCCAGAGCATCCAGTGTGCGTCCTGAACGCTCGTAGAGCGAAACGAGATGGGTGGGGCTAAAGCTTAAGAGGGTGGGAACGATGCTGAATGGGTGTAGACAAAGAATAGCTTTCCAGTAGGTACCAAAACATTCAAAGGCAATTTTCTCAAAAGTGAAATTACAAGTTTATCAACTTTCAAAGCAGAATTACTTTCCCATTGTTCCGCAAATGCAGTGTATGATATACCATTTTGTAGCTCTGTGTCTCTGCTTTTATCCAATGTAAAAAACGCCATTTCAAATGTTGCTACATATGACCGGATCAAGGCTATCGGTCACAAATTTACTTTAGAGACATGTCAATGTTGTCATTACTGTTACTAGCACAGTTCGTCAAAAATAGCTAGCAATGCTAATGTTAGCTGGCTAAAATACGGTGGTCCCCTCAATCCTAGTTAGCTGGCTAAAGTTATACTCACAACATCACAATCATGACAAAACGTTTCCTACTAATTATTTGCCTTCTTTTGAAATGTTATTGTGTTTCCAAGCGAAATCCAAGTTGTATTGAGGTAGTCTAATTTTAGCGATGATAGTGATAATGATTATCAAACTATACATTACCAGATGCATATCCAGAAGTTTATGGTCTAGCTACCGGTATACTCAGCACCACTGGGGACCAACAAACTCCAATCACTTAACTTATTCCGCATGATAGGGTCCAGGAGGGCATATAAACCATAGTTGTTGGCTGTGCTAGAAGCATGCATTGCATTGTCAATCCGTATAGGGCTTTTCAGTTTCAAACGGCCATGATCCTTTGAATGCGTTGGTTGGGGGTGATGAAACAATGGAGCCCCATTCAATGAAAGGAAGCGCAGTGGGCAGAGGGGGGATTTACACATGGAGCTTGGCAAAAGTAAAGCCCCCTTTACTGCCTCAAATAGCTGACCGATCAGCCTGTTACCAACCCTTAGTATAGTTTAGGAAAAAATGGTGTTTGACCAGATCCAATGCTATTTTACAATAAACAAATTGACAACAGACTTTCAGTACGCTAATGTGGAAACACATTCAACAAGCACATCACTTACACAAATGACTGATGATTGGCTGAGAGAAATTGATGATAAAAATATTGTGGGGCCTGATTTGTTAGACTTTAGTGCAGCTTTTGACATTATCGATCATAGTCTGCTGCTGGAAAAATGTACATGTTATGGCTTTACACCCCCTGCTATATTGTGGATAAAGAGTTACCTGTCTAACAGAACACAAAGGGTGTTCTTTAATGGAAGCCTCTCTAACATAATCCAGGTAAAATCAGGAATTCCCCATGGCAGCTGTCTAGGTCCCTTACTTTTTCAATATTTTCTAAAGACATGCCACTGGCTTTGAGTGGGGGCTGTTTTGTTAGACTTTAGTGCGGCTTGTGACATTATTGATATTAGTCTGCTGCTAGAAAAACGTATGTGTTATGGCTTTACACCTCTTGCTATATTGTTGATAAAGAGTTACCTGTCTAACAGAACACAGAGGGTGTTCTTTAATGGAAGCCTCTCCAACATAATCCAGGTAAAATCAGGAATTCCCCAGGGCAGCTGTCTAGGTCCCTTACTTTATTCAATCTTTACTAATGACATGCCACTGGCTTTGAGTAAGGCCAGTGTGTCTATGTATGCAGATGACTCAACACTATACACATCAGCTACTACAGCAACTGAAATGACTGCAACACTTAACAAAGAGCTGCAGTTAATTTCAGAATGGGTGGCAAGGAATAAGTTAGTCCTAAATATTTCTAAAAGCATTGTATTTGGGACAAGTCATTCACTAAACCCTAAATTTTGTAATAAATAATGTGGAAATTGAGCAAGTTGAGGTGACTAAACTGCTTGGAGTAACCCTGGATTGTAAACTGTCTTGGTCAAAACATATTGATACAACAGTAGCTAAGATGGGGAGAAGTCTGTCCATAATAAAGCGCTACTCTACCTTCTTAATAGCACTATCAACAAGGCAGGTCCTACAGGCTCTAGTTTTGTCACACCTGGACTACTGTTCAGTCGTGTGGTCAGGTGACACAAAGAGGGACTTAGGATAATTGCAATTGGCTCAGAACAGGGCAGCTGGCCCTTGGATGTACACAGAGAGCTAACATTAATAATATGCATGTCAATCTCTCCTGGCTCAAAGTAGAGGAGAGATTGACTTAATCACTACTTGTATTTGTGAGAGGTATTGACATGTTTAAACGACTACCACAGCTCAGACACCCATGCATATGTTACACCCCTGAAAAAGGGGAGAAATAATCACGAACGTGACGCAGTTATGTTTCCTCACTGACAAATTTAGTGTAATGATTTTACAAAAATACCACATTTTACAGAACAACAGATCTACAGGAACCAGAGTTTTTGTAGGGTACAAAGCTTATTCAAGTCACAACAGCATAAACTGTAATTCACTAAAACATATACAAATGTTTCAATATAACTGTCAAACACAAAGTAGCTTTAGCTCAGTAACCCATAACTACATTTATCAACCATGTCAACAAAGTATTCGAAACACATTATACAAATAACCCCAAATATATTATTAACAACGCACATATTCATTCACAATTAGCATAAAATGGCAGCTACTCTCAGTACGAAGCTATCGCTGCAACCAAGCAGATTACAGTCACACACGCACCTAATAACTCTCTTCAACTTAACTCTAACTTCCTCAAGATGTTACTAACACATACCTTAAACTCTCTTCACAGGTTAGCAAGTTATTACATTCAAATTAACTCGTTTCATATCAATAACGTACCTGAAAAAGGGGAGAAATAATCACGAACGTGAGCGCAGTTATGTTTCCTCACTGACAAATTTAGTGTAATGAGAAAAAGACCGCGATTCCCCAGGAAGTTGGGTGGAGACCAGAGCAATCGATCTCAGGCTCATAGATTAAGAGCATTAAGTAGATCACAGATGAACACTTTTACCCTTAAATTAGGCACCACAAACTAAAGTAGTCAATATAACATTTACACATTCCTCTTACAATATTAACCCTTTGACTCTTGACGGATTTTAAACACATTTATGCATTTTATCAATCTCTATGAACTAGTACTGGATGCATTATCTTTTTAACCTTAGATATTTTAAGATCCTTACATACCATGAACTTACTAATACTTTTTAGTGTATAACAGGCTATGAATATGTCCTTTAACCTGTCACACTCTCCCCGACAAAATAAATGTTGTCCCAACATTACCAACATTATCTTCTTAAACAGTCTATAAGCACTGGACGTAGAAAATCCTCTTCTGTAAGCTAGTCCTTGAGCAGAGGTCAAAGTTCACAGTTCAAATAGAACCAAGAAGTTATATTCACAGTCCATATCTGTTGACCAGCTGTATAAACAGTCCATAAGCAGTCTTTTCTCATACTATTGTCAACAGTCCATCAGTTTTAATGATCTCTATGCATAGTCTGCTAATTGTCTCGCGAAAGTCTGTGAAATCAGTCAGTAGTCCATGGTCAAACATGTCAACTCTGTCTGTGGCCTCAAGTTTGCTGAAGTCCATACATGTAGGGTGGCTGAAGGTAATATCCCTGTAGTGATGGCAGCCATGGAACCAGTCCTGGTGCAGGGTAGACAGGGAACAACTGTGGCTGTGGCTGGATACTGTAGCAGGAAGGGATACCAAGCTGATCATAGGTGATACGTCTTGGAGGGTGTCTCTCTCTTTGTGGCAGCTGGTAAGCTGGTTCCTCAGGTTCAGCAGCAGCAGTTAATGAAGGAAAGGCACTTAGTGGACGATCATCCAGCACATTTTCAGCAGGCAAGTTCATCTCCTCAGCAGGCAGTTCTTTAACTGTTGTTTTCTCCTCCAGCTGATTTTCAACAAGAGGCTGTGCTGGTAGCGTATCAGGAACTGGCACCGCAACTGTTTGTTTCACTGGTGGGGGCCTGTTTTCCGACTCTCTCGCTGGTTCAGCATACCTCTCAGGTACTGTAGGAGATGTGGGGACCTGTAGCGGCTCATGATGAAGGTCATATTCATCCCCGCTGTCTTCATCAGAATCTAGAGGCTGTGATCCAGGCTGATGTCTCTTTTTTCTTACTTTTGTCATCTTTAGTCATTTCTGGTTGTCTCTCAAAAGGTAAGTGGTCACAGGACATGAGCAGGTTTCTGTGCAGGACCCGGGAGCGTCCCCTACCCTTTTCTGGTCTCAACTCATAAATCGGCAGGTCTGAACCCATTTGTCTCACTACTGTGTGAATTTGATCTTCCCAATAGTTACGGAGTTTGCCTGGTCCTCCTCTTGGTGTCAGGTTTTTAATCAGAACTCGCTTCGCCAGGCTGTAGCACTGAACTCCTAACTTTAGTGTCATAGTACTTCTTACTTCTTTCAGCAGCTTTCTGAGCATTTTCTTTTGCAATGGCGTATGCTTCTTCCATTCCTCGTTTCCAGTTCTCCACGTAGTCTCGCTGGTTACTGGAACCTGCCTCTGTGCACAATCCAAAGAACATATCAACTGGAAGCCTGGGTGATCTCCCAAACAGAAGATAAAATGGTGAATAGCCAGTCACTTAGCAACGGGTGCAGTTATAGGCATAAACCAGTTTGTTTAGAGACTCCTTCCAGTTTGACTTTTGTGTCTCAGTTAGTGTCTTTAGCATTTGCAACAATGTTCTGTTCATTCGTTCCACTTGACCGTTCCCCATCGGGTGGTAGGGTGTTGTTCTGGACCCGCCATGCCACTGAGTTTCTTTAACTGATGGAACAACTGATTTTCGAATTCTCCCCCTTGGTCATGGTGGATGCGGGAGGGGAACCCAAACTTCAGGGCAAAGTCATTGAAGATGAGATTTGCAGCAGTTTTTCCTGACTTTGATGTGGTGGCGTAGGCTTGAGTGAAACGTGTAAAATGGTCAACAATCACGAGGATGTACTCATATCCCCCTTTGCATCTGTCGAGATGGGAGGAAATCTATACATACCAGTTCAAATGGCTGTGTTGTCACAATGTTTGTCAGAGGAGCTCTTGTTTCATGGCCTGGCTTTTTCTGCTTGACACAGCTACAAGTTTTAGTCACATAGTGCTCGATGTCAGATTGCATATAAGGCCAGAAGAAGCGGTCACGTACTAGTGATACAGTGCGGTCAGTACCTTGGTGTCCCATGTTATTGTGCAACTCTTCCATCACTTTACCTTTGTACTGCTCTGGTAGAACTAACTGCTTGCGGGCTGTAGTGATTCTGTAAAGAATACCATCACTGTCGATTGTCAATTTGTCCCATTCTCTGAATAGGCATTTTGTCTTTGGACTGAATTCCTTTTGCTCTTTAACTGGCGGTTTGGAACCAGACAGCTTGAAATCGAGCACAGGACGGATGACCGGATCAGACTCTTGTGCCTCTCTTATCCCCTCTTTTGGGGATCGAGCTGATTGTTGCTGTAGTTGTCTCACCTTCAGCTGATACTGACATAGATGCAGCTGAAATTGACCAAGGCACAAAAGGCTCTTTCTGTACCTCTACTGCTTGTATAGTGGCGGCAATGGTGTCTGGTGGAAGCTCCTCAGAACATTCTCTCATCAGTGACTCTACATCCAGTGGCATCCTTGACAAAGCATCTGCATCACCGTTCTCTCTGCCTGGCCTGTACTTTATTGTAAAGTGGAAATCAGCCAATTCTGCAACCCACCTGGAAGTGGTTGCGTTCAGTTTTGCAGTAGACAGAATGTAGCTCAGCGGGTTGTTATCACTGTATACAGTGAAGGTCGGAGCATAGTACAAATAATCATGGAACTTATCAGTGATTGCCCATTTTAGAGCTAGAAATTCTAGCTTGCCAGAGTGGTAGTGATAGTTCTTCTCAGCTGCTGTTAAGGTTCGAGAGCCATAAGCAATGACCCTAAGCTTCCCATCTTGCTCTTGATAAAGAACTGCTCCCAAGCCTTGGTGTGACGCATCAGTGTGTACAATAAATGGCTGAGTGAAGTCAGGGAAACCTAAGACTGGTGGGTGAAGCAGACACTCAATCAGCTGTTCAAGTGCCTGTTGATGCTGGTCAGTCCACAGGATTGGCTTGTTTGAGGGCACCACATGACTTACTTTCTTTGTTTTTGCTTTCCGTGGGTGGTCAGGTAATTTCTCTGAATCTGCTTTCAGGAGGTCATACAGACAGCTGGCCCTCCTAGAAAAGTCTTTGATGTACTGTCTGTAGTAAGTGAGTAAACCAAGCATTTTTTCTGAGCTGGCCCACAGTCTGTGGTCTGATCTCTTTCAATGCTCTTACTGCTTCAAAATCGGCGGTCAACTTTTGCTGCCGTCTGCAGACACTATTCTGCCCAAATAACGGACCTGGGGTTTAAAGAGATCACACTTACTTGGCTTGAGTTTGATGCCATACTCTCTGAGACGCTGCAAAACCTTTTGCACATCATTCACATGGCTGTCGAAAGTTTTACTGAAAACTAGCGTGTCGTCCAGATAAGGAATGCAGATGTTGTCCCGGAGCCCTTCCAAACATTCCTCCATACAACGCTGAAAAGCTGCAGGAGCGTTCATGAGGCCGAATGGCATACGTATCCACTCATAGAGTCCCCATGGGGTCACAAATGCTGTCAGTGATCTGCTTTCTTCAGAGATGAACCCTTGGTGATATGCTTTTCCCTGATCTAAAAGGGAGAACCAGGAATTACCACCTAAACTGTCCATGATGTCCTGGACCCGAGGGATGGGCTGGCGGTCGGGATGTGTCTTTCTGTTCAGGTCTCTGTAATCTATACACAACCGGAGGGTCCCGTCCTTCTTCCTAACACACACGACAGGTGAAGAATATGAAGAGTTTGACTTCCTAACCCAACCCTGGGCTATGAGGTCATGAAGGTAACCCTTCATCTCCTGATACAGTGGCCTGGGCACTGACATGTATGTGCGCTTGACTGGTTCAGAGTCCTTTAGAGAAATAGTCATTTTCAATCGTTCAATGCAGCCAATGTCATTGTCTGATCTGGAGAAGGAGTGACACTCTTCTCTAAGCATTTTCCTAACAACCTCTCTCTGTTCTTCGGTTAGGTGACTTAAACCTACTGGTGGATCCCACTGTTCAGTAGCAGTACATGGAGTTTGAACACTAGTGTGATTCACTGTGGCTGGGGTGACAGCTTTTTCAAAGACTTGGGCAGGTAACACAGTCATAATGGTTTGTACTGTACCGATTATGGTGCGTCCTAGCAGGGCAATGTCGTGGTCAGTGGGGTTAGAGACATCAAGCATGACAACTGGAAAAACACCTTTCTTAACTCTGACTAGTGTGTCAAAGAACTCAAGTTCATCTGGCCACTGCGGGTTCAGGTCTGGCTGGAAAAGCATTGTCATGTCATCTTTGAAAGGCTGGGAAGCTACCCGGCACTCAATCTGAATGCTACTGTGTTTTGGTACAGCAACCTTCTCTTTCTTGGTCTTCACTGCGTATTCATCTGTCTGTTCTGCGCTAACAGCCTGTATAAAAGCCCTCACCTTATTTCTTTTGAGGCTTGGGAAAGCTTTTTCACTGTACTGTACCGTTTAGTCTTTTCGGTCATTGTCAGGATGTGCTCAATAACATTGAAACCTATGATGGGATGAGATAGGTGACAGCCTTTCATTACCAGCACTGGGATGATCAGTTCCTTCGTTTGGTCAGTTTCAGAGGCTAGCCGAAAAAGTTGTTTCAATCCATCCCAGGTACGGCATTTCAGTCCCATTTGCTGCCGTCAATCTTAGATCATCAGGTGAGTCCAGAATTTCTGAAACATCCCTCAGCCTTGCGTTTGGGAGAGATTCCGCTTTCCATCGTTCATCAATGACCGATACCTGAGAGCCTGTGTCCCATAGAGCTTGGAGGTGGTGGCGATTCAGGTGACACTCAACAAGGCACTGTCTACCGACTAGCGAGGTGACCTTATGGGGGGTGGCAACCTTGAGCTAGGGATGGTAAGAGTGGGCATTTTCTTCTGTACAGGAAAGCTTTTCACAGGTAGAGTCCATTTTCAGGTGAGTGCATTTTTTTTTTTTTTTTTTCCAATGTTGGTTTTGACATCCTTTGGAACAGTACAGTGTCTCTTTACATGATGAACATTGTTTCAGGTTCTCAAATGAATCTTCTCTGGCACAATTTGCACATTTCTGGGACTTTTTGGTAGCTACGGTTAACACTTGTCCCTCAGCGGTAACCCTTCCCCGTTTAAAGGGGCCTCTTTGGATGGTCTGACTCCCCGGATTTTACATCCAGCTTGAAAATGTTCCCCACTCCCACATCGGAAGCAGTGTGTGCAGCGTGCATCTGTTCTGGCCTGCTGGCAGACAAAACACCTCCTTGGAGCTTGAGCAGAGCGGTTGGTATACAGGTTAGGTGCATATTGATACTGCGCAGGGTCAGGTGCTTGGGGCTGACTGTAGTTGCTGTAATACTGCTGCTGGGAAACAGGTGGCTGGGGGTCCCTATCTGGCCTCCTAACTGGAAGTGGGGCATGGGCATAAGGCGATGACTGAAACATAGGCTGCTGTAATGTCTCCTTAATCTGAGCAATCTCTGCACTGAGACCTTTTAGGGAAGCTACACCTGTCTTAAGTTCAGCTAACTCTGTTAACAGTTCTGCGGGTATCTTAGCTTTGGCTTCCTTCACAGGACACTTTGCAGATGGCGTATCTTCTAACTGAACTACACTTACAGTTGTAGCAGGCTGTGGGGCATTAAAACGCTTTTTGTTTCGTCTTTCTATCTCATTAGCACAAGCAATGTTAAGCTTCTCTAGCAAAAACCTCATCTGATGTTTCGCTATCAAGCAGGAGAGGCTGCATGTCTATCCTGATACTGTCACTCTGGAGACCTGTAAGGACTGTGTGTAAACACATGCGCTGGACTAGAGCAGGGTCATACTTAAGCCCTGATTCTGACTCCTGGGACGCAAATAGTACTTTCTGCCTCAAATCTAAGACGCGCATCAGGAAGCTTTGAGGGGTCTCTTGCTATGCTGTGCTTCTGAAGCTAGCTGTTTGTAAAGCTCTGTTGCACTCTTCTCTTGGAAGTGGGAACGCAGGATGCATCTAAGTGTGGGAAGAGTTAGCTGGGGTTTACCTTCCAAGTAGCTGCGTAGCTGTGAGCCTGGAGAAATAGCCCTGATTACTGCGTCTACTATTTCTACCTCAGGATAGCCTCTGTTAAGTCCATTCTCAATCTGATGGGCAAGGCTGGAAAAAGTCAGTTTATCTTTCTGGCCCGGTTCACCTATCTGACCAGAAATTTTTAACTCTTTGCGCCAGTATGAGCCGGGCTGTGCACTGGGTGAGAGCTGCATGCTCCTCTGAAGATGGGCAGGGGGTTGGGGCTGGCGCGAGAGAATCACTGGCTTGGTCTGCAGTACTCTGCTCAGTTCCCACCCCTTGTTGTGGGGTTACAGTTCTCAGTCCCTCTATTCTGTGTGATGTGTTCTGGCTGTTTCAATATCATGGTCAGTTTGCCCTGTCTTGCTATCTATGCCACTGATCATCTCTGTCATTTTGTCTTTAAGTAACAATAATTCCGACATGCCGCCATCTTCTAACTCTGCAACTTCCTCTCTTTCAAGGAACATCATAATGTGAGTCATCAGTGATATGCGGGATTTGTCTTGAACATCTCTTCTCTGTTCGCCTGATATGTCAAGGGAAATCACATACGTCTAGTAACTTGTCTTTAGTCAGGGTGTGCAATTCTCCTACTACCTCTTCCTGTAGTTCTTCCAAGGCGGTTGTCATGTTGACAGGACAGGAGGAACCTTTACTGTGCAGGAGTTGACTCTGAATTAGATGGTCCTTACTGTCTCTGATGGTCTCTCAACGGCCTCAGTTGACACGTACTTAACCACCAACTTCCAGCTCCTCGAACAGCAACACTTTCCTCACTGCAGCCTGCCTGGGTTGTTATGTAGGGATTTAGCTGGCTCGGAATTCAGCGACCAGGATGTGGAAGCCGGACATCTGAGCAGCAATCTCAGCGGAGCCTCCAAAATGTTACACCCCTGAAAAAGGGGGAGAAATAATCACTTAACGTGACGCAGTTATGTTTCCTCACTGACAAATTTAGTGTAATGATTTTACAAAAAATACCACATTTTACAGAACAACAGATCTACAGGAACCAGAGTTTTGTAGGGTACAAAGCTTATTCAAGTCACAACAGCATAAACTGTAATTCACTAAAACATATACAAATGTTTCAATATAACTGTCAAACACAAAGTAGCTTTAGCTCAGTAACCCATAACTACATTTATCAACCATGTCAACAAAGTATTCGAAACACATTATACAAATAACCCCAAATATATTATTAACAACGCACATATTCATTCACAATTAGCATAAAATGGCAGCTACTCTCAGTACGAAGCTATCGCTGCAACCAAGCAGATTACAGTCACACACGCACCTAATAACTCTCTTCAACTTAACTCTAACTTCCTCAAGATGTTACTAACACATACCTTAAACTCTCTTCACAGGTTAGCAAGTTATTACATTCAAATTAACTCTGTTTCATATCAATAACGTTACCTGAAAAAGGGGGAGAAATAATCACGAACGTGACGCAGTTATGTTTCCTCACTGACAAATTTAGTGTAATGAGAAAAAGACCGCGATTCCCCCAGGAAGTTGGGTGGAGACCAGAGCAATCGATCTCAGGCTCATAGATTAAGAGCATTAAGTAGATCACAGATGAACACTTTTACCCTTAAATTAGGCACCACAAACTAAAGTAGTCAATATAACATTTACACATTCCTCTTACAATATTAACCCTTTGACTCTTGACGGATTTTAAACACATTTATGCATTTTATCAATCTCTATGAACTAGTACTGGATGCATTATCTTTTTAACCTTAGATATTTTAAGATCCTTACATACCATGAACTTACTAATACTTTTTTAGTGTATAACAGGCTATGAATATGTCCTTTAACCTGTCACACATACCCGACAAGACATGCCACCAAAGGTCTCTTCACAGTCCCCAAGTCCAGAACAGACTATGGGAGGCGCACAGTACTACATAGAGCCATGACTAAATGGAACTCTATTCCACATCAGGTAACTGATGCAGGCAGTAGAATCCGATTTTAAAAACAGATAAGAATACACCTTATGGAACAGCGGGGACTGTGAAGCACACATGCATACAGACTCATGATAACATACGCACGATCACACACGTACACATGGATTTTGTGTTGCAGATATGTGGTAGTAGCTAATGGGGATCCATAATAAATGCAAATAAATACAAAAGGGTGCATGATTTGTTGACATAATTGTAATCCAAACCCAACATTAATTTACTTGTTGTGATGCACTGAGGATCCTCTGTTTTAGACAAGACTATCTTTATGACCAATTATCCTATTTATGCTTTTGTAGTCAATGTTGACACTAGAATAAATGTTTCTGACTCATATTGATACCTCATAGGCCGTTTTCAAAGGGATTACTCAATTTATAGGGGCAGTTGCTTTTTAAGACTTACAGTGGACAGCGAAAGTATTCACCCCCCTTGGCATTTTTCCTATTTTGTTGCCTTACAACCTGATTTTTGGGGGGTTTGTATCATTTGATTTACACATCATGCCTACCACTTTGAAGATGCACATATTTTTTGTGTGTGAAACAAACAAGAAATAAGATTTAAAAAACAGAAAACTTGAGCGTGCATAACAATTCAATACTTTGTAGAGCCACCTTTTGCAGCAATTACAGCTGTAAGTCTCTTGGGGTATGTCTCTATAAGCCTGGCACATCTAGCCACTGGGATTTTTGCCCATTCTTCAAGGCAAAACTTCTCCAGCTCCTTCAAGTTGGATGGGTTCTGCTGGTGTACAGCAATCTTTAATTCATACCACAAATTCTCAATTGGATTGAGGTCTGGGCTTTGACTAGGCCATTCCAAGACATTTAAATGTTTCCCCTTAAACCACTTGAGTGTTGCTTTAGCAGTATGCTTAGGGTAATTGTACTGCTGGAAGGTGAACCTCCGTCCTAGTCTCAAATCTCTGGAAGACTGAAACAGGTTTCCCTCAAAAATTTCGCTGTATTTAGCGCCATCCATCATTCCTTCAATTCTGACCAGTTTCCCAGTCCCTGCCGATGAAAAACATCCCCACAGCATGATGCTGCCACCACCATGCTTCACTGTGGGTATGGTGTTCTCGGGGTGATGAGAGGTGTTGGGTTTGCGCCAGACATAGCGTTTTCCTTGATGGCCAAAAAGCTCAGTTTTAGTCTCATCTGACCAGAGTACCTTCTTCCATATGTTTGGGGAGATTCCCACATGCCTTTTGGCGAACACCAAACGTATTTGCTTACTCTTTTCTGGCCACTCTTCCGTAAAGCCCAGCTCTGTGGAGTGTACGGCTTAAAGTGGTCCTATGGACAGATACTCCAATCTCCGCTGTGGAGCTTTGCAGCTCCTTCAGGGTTATCCTTGGTCTCTTTGTTGCCTCTCTGATTAATGCCCTCCTTGCCTGGTCCATGAGTTTTGGTGGGCAGCCCTCTCTTGGCAGGTTTGTTATGGTGCCATATTCTTTCCATTTTTTAATAATGGATTTAATGGTGCTCCGTGGGATGTTCAAAGTTTCTGATATTTTTATATAACCCAACCCTGATCTGTACTTCTCCACAACTTTGTCCCTGACCTGTTTGGAGAGCTCCTTGGTCTTCATGGTGTCGCTTGCTTGGTGGTGCCCCTTGCTTAGTGGTGTTGCAGACTCTGGGGCCTTTCAGAACAGGTGTATACATACTGAGATCATGTGACAGATCATGTGACACTTAGATTGCACACAGGTGGACTTTATTTAACTAATTATGTGACTTCTGAAGGTAATTGGTTGTGTAGTGTATATTGTCGCTGCTGGTGCTCATTGCTGTCAAACAAAGGAGTCCGCTCATACTGAACCTTTGATCATAAGTTTTATTCATATCACAAGATTTCAGCATAAGTGACGGATGTCATGACACCCGGAGAGCAGTGTCCTCGAATTGTAATGTCTGCTCTAACCTCTTCTTCGTTTTTCCCCAGTATATATAATCTCCCCGAGATATGGGTGGCTCCCTCTACTGTCCAATCCCCTGTCTACAACACACAGACTTCTCTGTCCTATCCGGGTGTCACATTAAAACCATTCCCTCTGACACTAAAATAAACCTCCTTTCAGTTCCACTTAAAAACATTAACAAAGACATTATCCTAATACACTACAGTTGCACCAGATCTTATTTAGGGGCTTCATAGCAAAGGGTGTGAATACATACAGTATACACTTCCATTATTTATTTGTATAATTTTTTGAAACAAGTTATTTTTTTCATTTCACTTCACCAATATGGACTATTTGGTCCATTACATGAAATCCAAATAAAAATCAATTTAAATTACAGGTTGTAATGCAACAAAATAGGAAAAACTCCAAGGGGGATGAATACTTTTGAAGGGCACTGTACGTCTGTGTGATTTATGTGAATAAATCACCGCTCCACCTCATATTCAGCTTTAATTAACTTTGTTCAAATTTTGAGAGAATTATCTCTTATGTCTTAAGCATGTACGTCATTGAATACGGCCCTGAAATCTTATCTTGACTTGTGCTCTATCTATGTTGGGCTTCTCCACCTCAATATATTTCCTGCCCAATTTCCATAGAAAATACCAGAGTTTACACAGTCTCTTTCTTTCTGTCCTGCCATGTGGTCTCCACTGCCCTCCATCCATCTCTGCTCTCAGTAAGTAATGACAAATGGTACATTTCTCAATTGGAGATGTGACTTAGCTAAAGTTCCAAAACATACATTCTCGCCCCACCACCTGTTTCAATATGTGATCTCATCCAAAGTATAACAGGCTCATGTCTATCCGAGCAGAGAGAGGGAGTTCCTTTGATTGGAACTTTCGTGACGTCACATTTCCGTGTTGTCTTCGTGCTGCTGTGCTGTTTGCTGCTACTTGGCTACCTGCCAAACTTTTAATTTTGTAATCAAAACTCTGCATTTAACAAATTTACTAACATCTTAGTTTTTTCCTCGCTCTACTTTTTTCATTCAACTTCTTCACCACAGACACTTTATCTGGATATGGTTCTAACATTAACGCTATGCCATCTAATTGCAGTCGCTGTACTCATAACATGCAGGATAACTATTGCCTTATGGTGAGGATAACCAATTTGCAAGCCCAGCTTCAGACGCAATCGTTAGGCAAGGGCAATTTAAGTGTAGGAAAGGATGAAAAAGCGTCTGTGACACCAGTAAGTACAGATAGTAGTATAAATCTCCCCGCACAGTCCCCACAGCCAGACAATTTTGTCAAGGCTTCTGGAAATAAACTTTCAACTGGTTCTCCCCATTAAGCAACGAGTCGGAGTCAGAGGCCAACCTTCTCAGGTCTCTCCCCCACCCATTACGGGGTCTGAGCCGCCAAAGCCTCCCACCATTAGCTCTGACAAATTGGAAACCCTAGTCATTGGCTACTCCATTACCCGCAATATTAGACTTAAAAAGAATCATCCAGCTATCATAAACTGTTTACCAGGGGGCAGGGCTACCAATTTAAATGCTAATCTGAAGAGGGTGCTGGCAAATGCTAAAACTGGCGAGTGTAGAGAGTATATGGATATTATTATCCAAGTTGGCACCAAACAATGTTAAGATGAAACAGTCAGAGGTCACCAAGTGCAACATAGCTTCAGCGTGTAAATTAGCTAGAAAGATGTCGGCATTGAGTAATTATCTCTGCCCCCTCCCAGTTAGGGGGAGGGATGAGCTCTGTAGCAGAGTCTCACACCTCAATTGCTGGTTTAAAACTTTTTTCTGCCCCTACCAAAATATAGAATTTGAAAATAATTGGCACTCTTTCTGGGACTCACCTACAAACAGGACCATGCCTGGCCTGCTGAGGAGTGATGGACTCCATCCTAGCTGGAGGGGTGCTCTCATCTTATCTATCAACATAGACAGGTTTCTAATTCCTCTAGCTCCACAATGAGATAGGGAGCAGGCCAGGCAGCAGGCTGTTAGCCTGCCTGCCAGCTTAGTGAAGTATGCCACTAGCACAGTCAGTGTAGTCAGTTCAGCTATCCCCATTGAGACCGTGTCTGTGCCTCGATCTAGGTTGGGCAAAACTAAACATGGCGTTGTTCGCCTTAGCAATCTCACTGGAATAAAGACCTCCTCTATTCCTGTCATTATCGAAAGAGATTGTTATATCTCACATAAATAGGGCTACTTAACTTTAGATTCCTCACTTACATGGCAGCCATAGTCAATTAACTAATCACTGATCATAACCTTGATGTGATTGGCCTGACTGAAACATGGCTCAAGTCTTATGAATTGACTGTGTATAATGAGGCCACTTCTCATGGTTACACTATTGACCATATCCCCCGCGCATCCCGCAAAGGCGGAGGTGTTCTAGTCATAAAATCTATGCAGCGTACTCAATCACTTTTTATAGCTACTATTTACAGGTCTCCAGGCCTCCTATCGGACCTTGTAGTCATGGCAGATAATATTCAATTTTTTGGTGACTTCAATATTCACATGGAAAAGACCACAGACCCAGTCCAAAAGGCTTTCAGAGCCATCATCGACTCAGTGGGTGATGTCCAACCTACTCATTGCCACAGTCATACACTGGATCTAGTTTTGTATCATGGAATAAATATTGTGGATTTAAATATTTATCCTCATAATCCTGGACAATCGCAACAAATAATCTGCTGAGACCCCAATCAAGGATTATCAAAAGCTGCGCTATAAATTCTCGGACAACACAAAGATTCCTAGATGCCCTTCCTGACTCCCTCCACCTACCCAAGGATGTCGGAGTACAAAATCAGTTAACCACCTAACTGAGGATCTAGATTTAACCTATACAGAAAATACCTGAGCCCTGAAGCAAGCTTCCAGAAAATTGGAACGGAAATGGCGCTCCACCAAACTAACTCAAAGATCCCTCACTCGTGATAATTAGAATGCAAATTACGGACTCCTCTTTGAATCTGCGTATTTCTCCAAAGCTCAGTTGTCCTGAATCTGCACAGAACTGCCAGGACCTAGGATCAATGGAGACACTCACGTTTTTTGATCCTGTATCGCTTGACACATTCACGAAAATAGTAATGGCCTCTAAACCTTCCAGCTGCATACTGGACCCTATTCCAACTAAACTACTGAAAGCGCTACTTCCTGTGCTTGGCCCTCTAATGTTGAACATAATAAACGGCTCCCTATCCTCCAGATGTGTACCAAACTCACTAAAAGTGGCAGTAATAAAGCCTCTCTTGAAAGAGCCAAACATTGACCCGGAAAATCAACAAAATAAAACTATGTATCGAATCTACCATTCCTCAAAAACAAAACATATCTTTTTTTTATAGTACTGAGACTGCACTTGTGAAGGTGTTAAATCACCTTTTAATGGCATCAGACCAAGGCTCTGCATCTGTCCTCGTGCTCCTAGACCTTAGTGCTGCTTTTGACACCATCGATCACTACATTCTTTTGGAGTGATTGGAAACCCTAATTGGTCTACATGGACAAGGTCTTGCCTGGTTTAGATCTTATCTGTTGGAAAGATATCAGTTCGTCTCTGTGGATGATTTTTCCTCTGACAAATCAATTGTAAGTTTCGGTGTTCCTCAAGGTTCCGTTTTAGGACCACTATTGTTTTCACTATATATTCTACATCTTGATGATGTCATTCAGAAACACCATGTCAACTTTCACTGCTATGCAGACGACACACAGCTGTACATTTCGATGAAACATGGTGAAGCCCCAAAATTGCCTACCCTGGAAGCCTGTATTTCAGACATAAGGAAGTGGATGGCGGCAAATGTTTTACTTTTAAACACGAACAAAACAGAGATGCTAGTTCTAGGTCCCAAGAAACAAAGAGATATGCTGTTGGATCTGACAATTAATGTTGATAGTTGTACAGTCGTCTCAAATAAAACTGTGAAGGACCTCGGCGTTACTCTGGACCCTGATCTCTTTTTTGATGAACATATCAAGAATATTTCAAGGGCAGCTTTTTTCCATCTTCATAACATTGCAAAAATGATGCACAAAAGCCAATCTATGCTTTTGTCACTTCTAGATTAGACTACTGCAATGCTCTATTCTTCGGCTACCCGGATAAAGCACTCAATAAACTTCAGTTAGCGCTAAATACGTCTGCTAGAATCTTGACTAGAACCAACATTTTTTATCATATTACTCCAGTGCTAGTGGCTGATTTCAAGGTTTTACTGCTAACCTACAAAGCATTACATGGACTTGCTCCTAGCTATCTCTACGATTTGGTCCCGCCGTACATACCTACACATACGCTATGGTCACAATACGCAGGCCTTGTGGGCTATATACAGCCTTTTCTCAGGGTAGTAAGTTGGTGGTCTGTTGATATCCCTCTAGTGGTGTGGGGGCTGTGCTTTGGCAAAGTGGGTGGGGTTATATCCTGCCTGGTTGGCCCTGTCCAGGGGTATCGTCCGACGGGGCCACAGTGTCCCCCGACCCCCTCAGTCTCAGCCTCCAGTATCTATGCTGCAATAGTCTATGTGCCGGGGGGCTAGGGTCAGTCTGTTATAACTGGTATAATTATCCTGTCTTATCTGGTGTCCTGTGTGAAATGCTCCCTCTATTTCTCTCTCTCTCCCTCCCCTCCCGGAGCACCTGAGCCCTAGGACCATGCCTCAGGACAACCTGGCCTGATTCCACCTGGTCGTGCTGCTGCTTCAGTTTCAACTGTTCTGCCTGCGGCTATGGAACCCTGACCTGTTCACCGGACATGCTACCTTGTCCCGGACCTGCTCTCTCTCTCTCTCTCTCTCTCTCTCTCTCTCTCTCTCTCTCTCTCTCTCTCTCTCTCTCTCTCTCTCTCTCTCTCTCTCTCTCTCTCTCTCTCTCTCTCTCTCTCTCTCTCTCTCGACCTCTGAATGGCTATGAAAAGCGAACTGACATTTACTCATGAGGTGCTGACCTGTTGCACCCTCTACAACCACTGTGATTATTATTTGACCCTGCTGGTCATCTATGAACTTTTGAACATCTTGTAGAACAATCTGGCATTAATGGCCATGTACTCTTACAATCTCCACCTGGCGCAGCCAGAAGAGAACTGGCCTTCCCTCAGAGCCTGGTTCCTCTCTAGGTTTATTCCTAGGTTCCTGCCTTTCTAGCAAGTTTTTCCTAGCCACTGTGCTTCTAAATCTGCAGTGCTTGCTGTTTGGCGTTTTAGGCTGGGTTTCTGTATAAGCACTTTGTGACATCGGCTGATGTAAAAAGGGCTTTATAAATACATTTGATTGATTGATATGATTGATCATCGCTGAGTTTTAATTACCCTTAAGAATCCCTCTTGTGACTGTTAGTCACCCTGTCAATTACATTATGCAATCATCAGGAATATTACAGTACTACCCAGACATAATGTATGTCAGATAATCAACAAATGAAGTCTCTCAAAATGTTATTATATCTCTGTCAAGTGCTCTGTCAAGTCCTAACTAGTATTGTATTGTCCAGAGATACAAAATGGAGAAAGTGTCTGTTGGTCCCAACAGATGCATTTCTCTCCTGGAGGCCACTACACAAACCCCCTATCCCCAAAATAGCTTTTAAAAGTACAAATAAAGTACATCTTCCTCTCCTACTCTCAAAAATGTATATACTGTATCTTCTTAGGTGTGTAAGTCTTTGGTTTTCCTATGTACCAACAGTGGGCCATTCATCAGACAGCACAGTGTTGTGAATCTCCTTTATTTTAGCAGTAAATCCTCTCAGAGCAGAACTGTCGATCTCTTGTGATTGCTGGCTCCTAAACCTATGTCCATTACAAACAGATTGCCAGTGGCAGAACCTGATCCTCAGCTCTACCTCAGTGTCTCTTGCATATTCAACAGTAATGGAGATAGTGATCCCCAGCATAGTGTCTGTGGAGGGCCTATTAATCTAACCTTCTCGCATTTAACCTAACAGACGCGCAATTTAAACTAACCCACTCACATTTAACCTAACCGTCTCGCATTTAACCTAAAAAACGTGGAATTTAACCTAACCCACTCGCGATATGTAAAACCAAGGCATTTCGCCCGACTCACAACATTTCACCCAAATGGCATTTCGCAGTGTTACATTTCGTGTGGTACTACATGAGATAACTGTGCTTTTACTTTCAACTAATACCACACAAAATTGCATGAGGGAGCGTTGGTCCTAATAAATATGACCCAGACCTGGGCATTGTTGCTCAACAAAAGCCTGTCTCAGTGGATACTCCAGTCTGTAAAAAAAGCTAGTGGACTCATCATTGGGTCTTTCTTTCTTTCCAGCCGATCACTATCTCCATTACTGTTTTTAATCTCCCTCCGAGCCGAAGAGGCAGTTCTAAAAGCCACAGCACTGTCCCTGATCTCCCCGCTGGATTGTTTTACACTGTTTGACATTTCCCCCAGCCTTTTGAAATGCTCCACATGTCAGCCGGGCTGTGGGCTCCTATCTGTGCCCAGCGCTCACCGGCACACACCTCTGCGCTCAAGAACAAGAAGCCATTCTCCTCTACAGCTGACCGTGAAGTAAATACACAAGCTGTGAAAGAGCAATGCTTCAGAGGATGAATTGCAGCCAGTCACTTTTTTGGGTCGGAGGGGTGGGTGGGTTGACATTTCATAAGAGCAGAAAACAGATCTTTTTTACTTGCTTCGGGTGTGTGATAGCCACCCACAAATCACATTGTAGACCCATGCCAACAACATCTATTAAAGTTGTACAGTATTATCAGGAAGTTCAATCTATGCTAAAACTACTGTCACTCTATCTATGCCTAACTTTTACAAGATTCACGTCAGAAGAGAGAATAAAGGTGATTATGTTGGGGAGGACCTGTGATGGAGGCTATGCAGAGACTGCACTTCCTAAAGAAGGTTGCTATCAAAACACAATATAGGTTTAATGTAGTGTTGTGTCATTAACACAGAGGTATACGCCTTGCTCCATTGTAGTTCTTGGCTCTTTACCAACAACTGGTTTTGGATTGAACTCATTTCTCAATTAGATATAATCAGAAATGATCAGGCACAACAACGTGTCACTGTGGATCTTTGAAGTGACACCTGTATTTGGAGTCTAGGGAAATAACCTTTTGTATTTTTCCCACTGAACTAAAGATATCATCCAACTTGAGAGAACATTTTTCCTGCAGACAGAGGTACAATTTACATCTGTACAGTCCATGTTATGTCCATGTTATATATGATCACAATATAGATATATCTGAGCCCTACTTTTGCTTTTCGTAGACGGTAGCATTGCCTTTCTCCTCAGTGAACATGAGCCATTTCTTTCCACTGCAGCCATAAACACAAGCTCCCTGTTGCTGACATGAACTATGGCACCTCAGATTGATAGAGCTGCCCATAACCACACACACACACACACAGACACACAATCACACACACACACACAAACACAAGTGGAACAGCGTCTGAAATCGAAGAGGCCTGACTTCAGCTGTAGATGTTCAGCTGCTGAGGTGTCTGTGTGCACAATCTATACAGGGCTTTGTGTTGCACTGCAGGTTCTTTAAATACCTGGTCACACTTTTTCCATTACAGTCATTCAATTCCTTACCGCACCGACATATTGGTCTTTTTGCACGGCTGTCAATGGTCTCTACCTCTCTCTGTCTCCCTCGCTCGCTCTTCCACCCAAGCTCTATGCTACCTTGTAGAGTCTCACGCAAAGTGTAGAGTGAAGGCATGAGTGTGCAAGTTCACAGGACTTGGCAACTCTGCCAAGAGTACTCTAGTTACATGTTAAATCTAATCTGACTATGGGAGCAAAGTGTAACACAAGTACTGTATCACTCTCCTATAAGTAGAGAACTTTGAAGGAATTATATGGTTCAGTCTTTCCATTTACATGGAAGGCATCTACGTGTAATTTATACTGTATTGGTTCCTTGTTGGTTCCAAGACCAACACTTGTGGTAGCAGTGTACAGTCACTGTAAGAAATGTGATTTTGATGGAACTGGTGATGTGTCAATTTTAATTGTTGGTTTGAAACTACATCCGCAGAATGATCCAGGATTTCATTGGTGATGAAGGTTATGCATGGCATATGTGTTTATAAGCACTTACCCTCAGTTTACTTTAAATCTGCATAAACAATCACCACTTTCTAACAGATATTGTAAAATAAAAGTTACAAGACCATTTTCGATTGTGGTGTTCAGTGCTGGGTTTTGGACAGACAATGCCCGTTGAGAAGTGTAGTATATGATTTAGATAGTGTTAACTATAGCAATGATGTCAACACTATACCTAAAATAAACTTGTTATATCGCTGGGCTAGCAAATGCTCTCCTTTTAACACAGTTGACAGCCTACTCATCACAAGCAGAGCTTAAAGTGTTTCAAAATGTCTCAGAGTTCACCCCAACTGTTAGAAGCTGACTGATTTTGTCTGTTTTAGACGATGACTTCATTGCACAATGAATTATAGATAGGTAAGGTGGAGGGTGACCTCACTCTTGATGGATTTACCTAGCGTGAACTTGGTGTACACTAGGTGTGCAGTGGAGAGGAGATGGAAGATGAGATGTTTCTTTCTTGGCAGCGTGTTGCTTCACCCAAATCATTCCATCACAGCTGCTTAATTGCAGACATTATTTTAATATTTAATTAACTGCTGGTCTATTACCAGGAGGAATTGAGAATGAGATGTTCTCCTACCTTGAAATTCTCTCCCTATTTTTCTTTCTAGAACTTTTATGAAATCAAATAGATTTCCTGACCTATTAGGACAGAACATTGAAAATCTAAAAACCTGTTTTGACACCATATTGTAAACTTAAATCTATGGTCAGGTATATTAGCATACCGTTCCCAGACACAGAATAAGTATTGGTCTAAAAAGCAAGAAAAATGGAAAATCTCCATTGAAAGTGCTTTTTTGTCCATGGCTGGGCTTAATCTGTGTCCAGGAAACATTCTCAAGCGTTTCAAGAAAAAGTGATCCATTAAAAACCTCTACCTCATTGTCACGAACGTCATAATGAGTGGACCAAGGCGCAGCGTGATATGAGTACATACTTTAATAGGTACTTTTCAAATACAACAAAATGATACGTGAAGTCCTCGGTCATACACAAACCTACATGGAACAAGATCCCACAAAACACAAGTGCACAACAGGCTGCCTAAGTATGGTTCCCAATCAGAGACAACAAGCAACAGCTGATTCACGTTGCCTCTGATTGAGAACCACCGCGGCCAACATAGAAACACATAACCTAGAACAGAACATAGAAAACGAAACATAGACACTACACAAAGAAACTAACACCCTGGCTCAACATACAAGAGTCCCCAGAGCCAGGGCGTGACACTCATACTGTACGTTTGTATTTCAAAAGTTCAGTTTGAGTAGTTGAAATAACCGGTCACATTTAAAGCATTTGTTTGCCAAGTAAATTGACCTTATTTTTCTCACCCTAGTTTAGCTTCAGTGTTTCCAGCATGAACGTTTGGAGGGAAAGAGAAAGGAGCCGCCGTTGATTTTCTGTGATGTTTGATGTGCAAAATGGCCGCCAGGGGAGCTGTGGTTCTCAGGCCAAATGAGGCGTGACACGATGTACTAAAACAAAAGGCAACATGAAAAGAAACAACCTTTTCACCCCTCATCTCCCCTGTCAGTGAGGCTTGCCTTGTGGAGGAAGATTTGGGTCCGGCGTGACATTATAAAAAACCCTACTGAAATTGATATGATCTGCACCAACGTGACAATAAAGATATGAGCTAAAACTGACAGATTTGATATAAAGCTTTAGAAAAGTGCACACACATTTAGTACAAATGTTCAAAGAATGCCTTTTGCCGTTTTGGTCCAATGCTGGTTAATAGAGCCATAATTTGCAGATTGTATGGAGCATTAATCACTTACCAATTAGGAAAAGAGGTTGTCAGTACACTGACAAGTCACTATGTCTTTTCTTTTGGTTTCATGTCTTTTCAATATTAAAATGTTAGGTAAGGTCAAATTTTCACAGACAATCCAAGAGCCAGCCACTAGACTTATGAATCCAGTCTCTGTCAATGCCAAATAACACCTACATCAATTTCCTGCTTCACTGTAAAACAAAGCTGCTTTGAACAATGTCAGAATCGCAGTGAATTGCAGCATCAACTTAAAAGGATTTTCCCTCTTTCAGTGAAATGCATTATTATCGGAAAATGGCGGGATCATCTTTCCCTCAGCTGGCTCTTAGGGCAGAGATCCACAGGGCTTGTTTGTGCGGCACAACAAGGGGGCACTGGAAATGAGACCCTGGGCAGGTATGTGCCGAGAAGAATGGGGGGATTGTCGTCATCTGAGTTTCAGAGTACAGAATCTCGTTAACCTTTGGAATCTGGCACAGGCTTTAGGGCTGGCAGAGAGACAAGGCCTGGCACATGCCCACTGATATGCCCGGGCAAGAGAGGGGGGGAGGGGGGGGGGGGGTATCAGACACAGTGGGGGTCACAAACACATACACACAGGCACACACGTATACACACACACACACACACACACACACACTACCCCCTGACACTAACCAATCAAGTGATACATCTACAGACTCACATACAGCTATTTCATAGATTAGCATGCATGGGAGGTCCCTAACATATGCATTAATATCTGTAAGGCAGTCTGTACAGAATCCATGAGTTGTAAGTCTTGATGGTTCTTTAAATACTGAGGGATATTACACCGTAGATGGTTCAGAGTGCACATACTGTATGACTTCAATCTTAAATACCTCATCATTAAGGAAACATATGTTATACCTTCCCAAATCACTTTTATGTGTTGAAGAAAAATACAGCTGTCTCAAGTATCTTGTGTTGTATAAACCAAACAAACCTGTGCACATGATTCCTCTCATTTGGAAGCAATTCCAATTACTCCTTTGTGCCAACAACTAGCTAGATGTCTCTGCCAGACACGAGTATCAAAAAACCTCTCTTTCTTTAATCATCGATCTTATTCGAAAGTCTTGTCCAAAAAGGGAGACATTCTAGTGACCATTCCCTTCTTTGCTCTTCCTCCCTCCTACTTTCTCCTTGGCACCGTGTCAGAACTCATCTTCTAAAGCCTTATCCCCTCCCTCTGGCTCATGACCAAACTAATGTGCCCCTAAGTGCCCTGGCAGTGGAGTGGTGGGGTTGGCATGGATTGGGATTGCCAACAGGGAGCCACAGGTGTCTAGCTGCTGTGGTTGTACCCGTGTCCTTGCCCCTCTGACCTGAGGGACACTGGCACTGAGGGATCACAACACCCGGGGGGCATTGTGGAATTGTGTCCCTGGCCGGAAGTTGTTGGACAATGGCACAGCAGGGCCGATAGACTGGGCAGGGATAGTGAGGCTGCTGCAGCAAGGCAGACCCCTCTTCCAGGCATACAGGCTACATGGGCTACAATGGCACAGCATGGGCATCTACTAAGGAGACACAGCCTTTGTAAATGTGGCCTGTAGCAGGACTCAGGGGTGGACGCACATAAGTGAAGCAGGGTAAGAATCTTGAATTCCCTGTAAAACTTTGTCTTCCCTCCTTGTATCCCCTCTTGCCTTGCTTAGACTTTACACACACACACACACATCTCATCTACTCTTGCACCCCACCGGGCCACCGGAAGAGCACTGCAGGAGACCTCTCAAAGATAAATCAGTGCTGAATGGTGATGATGACTATGATGATGAGGATGAGGATGATGTATGTATGCTCCTTTGCAGTCTCAGCAGAAAACACTGCATTCCCTCACACCTGAAAGGCAAACTGGCAGACTCCATAAAAGGGAAAATCCCAGCAAGACTCATTGATGTCATCTCCACCAAAAGCAATAGCTCTCTGGCATCGGCTTGGAAATCTATTTGACCTTTTGTACTTCTCAGCTTCAATTTAATCTCTCTCTGGCCCTCTAGAACCAGTGCATGACCTCACTGCTGAAATTAAATATATACAGTACCAGTTAAAAGTTTGGACACACCTACTCATTCAAGGGTTTTTCTTTATTTTTACTATTTTCTACATTGTATAATAATAGTGAAGACATCAAAATGTTGAAATAACACATATGGAATCATGTAGTAACTAAAAAAGTGTATATTTTATATTTTATATTCTTCAAAGTATCCACCCTTTGCCTTGATGACAGCTTTTCACACTCTTGACATTCTCTCAACCAGCTTCTTGAGGTAGTCACCTGGAATGCATTTCAATTAACAGGTGTGCCTTCATTTGTGGAATTTATTTCCTTCTTAATGCATTTGAGCCAATCAGTTGTGTTGTGACAAGGTAGGGGTGGTATACAGAAAATAGCCCTATTTGGTAAAAGACCATGTCCATATTATGTCAAGAACAGCTCAAATAATCAAAGAGAAACATCAGTCCATCATTACTTTAAGACATGAAGGTCAGTCGATCATGAAAACTTCAAGAACTTTGAAAGTTTCTTCAAGTGCAGTCGCAAAAACCATCAAACACCATGATGAAACTGCCTCCACAGGAAAGGAAGAACCAGATGTACCTCTGCTGCAGAGAATAAATTCATTAGAGTTACCAGCCTCAGAAATTGCAGGACAAATAAATGCTTTACATAGTTCAAGTAACAGTCACATCTCAACATCAACTGTTCAGGGGAGACTGCGTGAATCAGGCCTTCATGGTCGAATTGCTGCAAAGAAACCACTACTTGAGGACACCAATAAGAAGAAGAGACTTGCTTGGGCCAAGAAGCACGAGCAATAGACATTAGACCGGTGGAAATCTGTCCTTTGGTCTGATTATTCCAAATTTGAGATTTTTCGTTCCAACCGCCGTGTCTTTGTGAGACGCAGAGTAGGTGAACGGATTATCTCTGCATGTGTGGTTCCCACCGTGAAGCATGGAGGAGGAGGTGTGATGGTGTGGGGGTGCTTTGCTGGTGACACTGTCTGTGATTTATTTAGAATTCAAGGCACACTTAACCAGCATGGCAACCACAGCATTCTGCAGCGATACGCCATCCCATCTGGTTTGTGCTTAGTGGGACTATAATTTGTTTTTCAACAGGACAATGACCCAAAACACACCTCCAGGCTGTGTAAGGGCTATTTGACCAAGAAGGAGAGTGATGGAGTGCTGCATCAGATGACCTGGCCGCCACAATCACCTGACCTCAACCCAATTGAGATGGTTTGGGATGAGTTGGACCGCAGAGTGAAGGAAAAGCAGCCAACAAGTGCTCAGCACATGTGGGAACTCCTTCAAGACTGTTGGAAGAGCATTCCAGGTGAAGCTGGTTGACAGAATGCCAAGAGTGTGAAAAGCTGTAACACATACGGAATCATGTAGTAACCAAAAAATTATTAAATATATCAAAATATATTTTATATGTGAGATTCTTCAAATAGCCACAATAGCCTTGATGAAAGCTGTTATATATTTTGATTTGTTTAACACTTTTTTGGTTACTACATGATTCCATATGTGTTATTTCATAGTTTTGATGTCTTCACTATTATTATACAAAGTAAAAAATAGTAAAAATTAAGAAAAACCCTTGAATGAGTAGGTGTGTCCAAACTTTTGACTGGTAGTGTATATATATATATATATATATATATATATATATATATATATATATATATATATATATATATATATATATATATATATATATATATATATATCAGTGGGGAGAACAAGTATTTGATACACTGCCAATTTTGCAGGTTTTCCTACTTACAAAGCATGTAGAGGTCTGTAATTTTTATCATAGGTACACTTCAACTGTGAGAGACAGAATCTAAAACAAAAATCCAGAAAATCACATTGTATGATTTTTAAGTAAATAATTTGCATTTTATTGCATGACATATGTTTTTGATCCCCTACCAACCAGTAAGAATTCCGGCTCTCACAGACCTGTTAATTTTTCTTTAAGAAGCCCTCCTGTTCTCCACTCAATACCTGTATTAACTGCACCTGTTTGAACTCGTTACCTGTATAAAAGACACCTGTCCACACACTCAATCAAACAGACTCCAACCTCTCCACAAAGGCCAAGACCAGAGAGCTGTGTAAGGACATCAGGGATAAAATTGTAGACCTGCACAAGGACAATAGGCAAGCAGCTTGGTGAGAAGGCAACAACTGTTGGCGCAATTATTAGAAAATGGAAGAAGTTCAAGATGACGGTCAATCACCCTCGGTCTGGGGCTCCATGCAAGATCTCACCTCGTGGGGCATCAATGATCATGAGGAAGGTGAGGGATCAGCCCAGAACTACACGGCAGGACCTGGTCAATGACCTGAAGAGAGCTGGGACCACAGTCTCAAAGAAAACCATAAGTAACACACTACGCCGTCATGGATTAAAATCCTGCAGCGCACGCAAGGTCCCCCTGCTCAAGCCAGCGCATGTCCAGGCCCGTCTGAAGTTTGCCAATGACCATCTGGATGATCCAGAGGAGGAATGGGAGAAGGTCATGTGGTCTGATGAGACAAAAATAGAGCTTTTTGGTCTAAACTCCACTCTCCGTGTTTGGAGGAAGAAGAAGGATGAGTACAACCCCAAGAACACCATCCCAACCGTGAAGAATGGAGGTGGAAACATCATTCTTTGGGGATGCTTCTCTGCAAAGGGGACAGGACGACTGCACCGTATTGAGGGGAGGATGGATGGGGCCATGTATCGCGAGATCTTGGCCAACAACCTCCTTCCCTCAGTAAGAGCATTGAAGATGGGTCGTGGCTGGGTCTTCCAGCATGACAACGACCCGAAACACACAGCCAGGGCAACTAAGGAGTGGCTCCGTAAGAAGCATCTCAAGGTCCTGGAGTTGCCTAGCCAGTCTCCAGACCTGAACCCAATAGAACATCTTTGGAGGAAGCTGAAACTCCGTATTTCCCAGCGACAGCCCCGAAACCTGAAGGATCTGGAGAAGGTCTGTATGGAGGAGTGGGCCAAAATCCCTGCTGCAGTGTGTGCAAACCTGGTCAAGACCTACAGGAAACGTATGATCTCTGTAATTGCAAACAAAGGTTTCTGTACCAAATATTAAGTTCTGCTTTTCTGATGTATCAAATACTTATGTCATGCAATAAAATTCAAATTAATTACTTAAAAATCATACAATGTGATTTTCTGGATTTTTGTTTTAGATTCCGTCTCTCACAGTTGAAGTGTACCTATGATAAAAATTACAGACCTCTACATGCTTTGTAAGTAGTAAAACCTGCAAAATCGGCAGTGTATCAAATACTTGTTCTCCCCACTGTATATATATATTTACACACAGATATATGGAGGATTGGAAATGATGCAGACAATTACATTGAAGGAAGCCACAATCTATCTGCATTATTAAAGCTGATCTACCCCCCCCAAAAAATATTTAAAAATAAGTAATGGTCCAACACCCAAAGGACATCCAGCCAACTTGACACAACTGTGGGAAGCATCCCTGTGGAACACATTCAACACCTTGTAGAGTCAATGGCCCGACGGATTGAGGCTTTACTGAGCGAAAAAAGGGGGGTGCGACTAAATATTAGGAAGGCTTAATAATACAGTTTCTTCTTCATTTTGTTGAGTTTAGTCACATCATTTCTTAATTTGGCCACATAACTTCTCAAGTCAGCCAATCAGATGTGCAGACAGACTTATTAGCCACTCCTTTTGCCCCATAACTTTCAACCATACAGCTTTTCAATTCTTTGTCATTCCATGGAGCCTTAACAGTTCTAAGTCAGTTTCTGAACAGATGCATGTTTATCAATAATTGGAAGAAGCATTTTCATGAATTCATTAGGTACACCATCTGGATGCTCAGACAAATGAATATTTTTAACATCATCCACATAAGCAAAATATTTTGTATGATCTCTTATACGTTATTCTAGGTCCAGCTTTTGGAACCTTGGCTTTCCTGGACATAGCCACTATATTGTGATCACTGCATCCAATATATACAGATACAGCTTCAGAAAAAAAGTTTTATAGTATTAGTAAAAATGTGATCAATACATGTGGATGTTAAAGTTCCTGTAGTGTTTGTAAACACTGTGGTAGGTTGATTAATAACCAGAATCAGATTACAGGCACTGGTTACAGTGAGAAGCTTCCTCTTGAGTGGACAGCTTGTTGAAAACCAGTCAATATTCAGTTCCCCAAGAAAGTAGGCAACTCTGTTTACATCACATACACTATCAAGCATGTAACACACATTATTTGGATACTGAATGTTAGCACCTGGTGGCTTATAGCAACATCCTAAAATAATAGGCTTTAGATGAGGCAGGTGAACCTGCAACCACAACACTTCAAAAACACTTGATATGAGATCTTCTCATGGCTCTGAATATACAAATATATAAACACCTCCCTCATTGGAATTCTTGTCTGTTCTGTAGATGTTGCTGTATCATCAAAGGAATTATCTAAATGAGTCTCAGAAATGTCTAATATATTCATGTTATTTGATGTTATCAAGTTATTGATTTCATTAGCCTTATTTCTAAGGTTACACACACTATATATACAAAAGTATGTGGACACCCCTTCAAATGAGTGGATTCGGCTAATTCAGCGACACCGTTGCTGACAGGTGTATAAAATCGAGCACACAGCCATGCAATCTCCATAGACAAACATTGGCAGTAGAATGGCCTTACTAAAGAGCTCAGTGACTTTCAACGTGGCACTGTCATAGGATGCCACTATTCCAACAAGTCAGTTTGTCAAATTTCCTGCTAGAGCTTCCCCTGTCAACTGTAAGTGCTGTTATTGTGAAGTGGAAACGTCTAGGAGCAACAATTGCTCAGCCGCGAAGTGGTAGGCAATACAAGCTCACAGAACGGGACCGCCGAGTGCTGAATCGCGTAGCGTGTAAAAATCGTCTCTACAAGGTTGCAACACTCACTACCGAGTTCCAAACTGCCTCTGGAAACAATAACTGTTTGTCGGGAGCTTCATGAAATGGGTTTCCATGGCCGAGCAGCCGCAGACAAGCCTAAGATCACCATGCGCAATGCCAAGCATCGGCTGGAGTGGTGTAAAGCTCACCGCCATTGGACTCTGGAGCAGTAGAAACGCATTCTCTGAAGTGATGAATCACGCTTCACCATCTGGCAGTCCGACGGATGAATCTGGGTTTGGCGGATGCCAGTAGAACTCTACTTGCCCCAAATGCATAGTGCCAACTGTAAAGTATGGTGGAGGAGTTATAATGGTCTGGGGCTGTTTTTCATGGTTCGGGCTAGGCCCCTTAGTTCCAGTGAAGGGAAATCTTAACACTACAGCATACAATGACATTCTAGACGATTCTGTGCTTCCAACTTTGTGGCAACAGTTTGGGGAAGGCCCTTTCCTGTTTCAGCATGACAATGCCCCCGTTCACAAAGCGAGAACTGTGGTGAAGAAGACGCAACAGAGCCTTTTCAACCTCAGGAGGCTGAAGAAATTTGTCTTGGCACCTAAAACCCTCACAAACTTTTACAGATGCACAATTGAGAGCATCCTGTCGGGCTGTATCACCGCCTGGTACGGTAACTGCACCGCCCGCAACCGCAGGGCTCTCCAGAGGGTGGTGCGGTCTGCCGAACGCATTACCGGGGGCAAACTACCCGCCCTCCAAGACACCTACAGCATCCGTTGTCACAGGAAGGCCAAAAGATCATCAAGGACATCAACCACCCGAGCCACTGCCTGTTCATCCCACTATCATCCAGAAGGCGAGGTCAGTACAGGTGCATCAAAGCTGGGACCGAGAGAATGAAAAACCGCTTCTATCTCAAGGCCATCAGACTGTTAAATAGCCATCACTAGCACATTAGAAGCTCCTGCTGCCTATTGAAATCACTGGCCACTTTAAGAAATGGAACACTAGTCACTTTAATAATGTTTACATTTACATTTCAGTCATTTAGCAGACGCTCTTATCCAGAGCGACTTACAGTTAGTGAGTGCATGCATTATTTTATTTTTCATACTGGCCCCCCGTGGGAATCAAACACACAACCCTGGCGTTGAAACACCATGCTCTAGCAAATGAGCTACATCCCTGCCGGCCATTCCCTCCCCTACCCTGGACCAATTGTGCACCGCCCCATGGGTCTCCCGGTCGAGGCCGGCTACGACAGAGCCTGGAATCTAACCAGGATCTCTAGTGGCACAGCTAGCACTGCGATGCAGTGCCTTAGACCACTGCGCCACTCGGGAGGAGTGCTCTACACAGCTTGCACTACTCTTCTCATATGTATATACTGTATTCTATTCTATAATATTCTACTGTATCTTAGTCCATGCCGCTCTAACATTGCTTGTCCATGTATATATTCTTAAATTCCATGCCTTACTAGATTTGTGTGTATTTGCGTATATGTTGTGAAATTGTTAGATATTACTTGTTAGATATTACTGCACTGTCGGTGCTAGAAGCACAAGCATTTCGCTACACCCGCTATAACATCTGCTAAACACGTGTATGTGACAAATACAATTTGATTTGATTTGATTTGATTTGGGCCATCTTCAGTTTCTCAGAGATTATTTCCCTCACTTTGTCCTCAGACTCCGTCCTGGTCTCATGTGGAGAACAACAATATTGTTCCACCTTGATTGTCCCTCGTGATAATCTGATTTCTCCGTCATTGTTATCATGGATTCACATACATAACTGATGTCCTCTCTAAATGACTTAAAGATTGCTGTCATCCTGCTGTTCTCCTGTTTAAATTCATTGAGCGGACCCTGGGAGAATTGCAAACTGTTCTTAAGGTCCTGGACCTCTCTGGTCAGATCGTCCATTCTTTTATTAGTTGACTCCACAAGTATTTGGACACAACACTTGAAGCTATTTTCTAACAACTGCTTGTACATTTACATTTACATTTACGTCATTTAGCAGACACACTTATCCAGAGCGACTTTCAAATTGGTGCATTCACCTTATAGCCAGTGGGATAACCACTTTACAATATGTTTTTTTTTTGTTTTTTGGGGGTAAGGGGGGGTAGAAGGATTACTTTATCCTATCCCAGGTATTCCTTAAAGAGGTGGGGTTTCAAATGTCTCTGGAAGGTGGTGAGTGACTCCGCTGTCCTGGCATCGTGAGGGAGCTTGTTCCACCATTGGGGTGCCAGATAAGCGATCAGTTTTGACTGGGCTGAGCGGGAACTGTGCTTCCGCAGAGGTAGGGGGGCCAGCAGGCCAGAGGTGGATGAACGCAATGCCCTCGTTTGGGTGTAGGGACTGATCAGAGCCTGAAGGTACGGAGGTGCCGTTCTCCTCACAGCTCCATAGGCAAGCACCATGGTCTTGTAGCAGATGCGAGCTTCAACTGGAAGCCAGTGGAGTGTGCGGAGGAGCGGGGTGACGTGAGAGAACTTGGGAAGGTTGAACACCAGACGGGCTGCGGCATTCTGGATGAGTTGTAGGGGTTTAATGCCACAGGCAGGGAGCCCAGCCAACAGCGAGTTGCAGTAATCCAGACGGGAGATGACAAGTGCCTGGATTAGGACCTGTGCCGCTTCCTGTGTAAGGCAGGGTCATACTCTCCGAATGTTCTAGAGCATGAACCTACAGGATCGGGTCACCGCCTTGATGTTAGCGGAGAACGACAGGGTGTTGTCCAGGATCACACCAAGGCTCTTCGCACTCTGGGAGGAGGACACAACAGAGTTGTCAACCGTGATGGCGAGATCATGGAACGGGCAGTCCTTCCCCGGGAGGAAGAGCAGCTCCGTCTTGCCGAGGTTCAGCTTGAGGTGGTGATCCGTCATTGTTACGGATACAGGTATCCTGTGTTCTTGTGTGTTTCTCTCCTTCTGCCCTAATCACAGGTGTCCTGTATGTTCCTGATTGGTGGTCGTGGAGGTGTCTGCTGATTGGACCAATCAGTGAACATTCCTGTGCATTGCACCACCTGTTACTCGTTTGTTAAATCACACAGCCCATTGTATAAAAACCAGTCTTGTGTTTGTTGAGAAAGAGAGAGACTTTTTGCCATATGTGAGTATGGACACGGTGGTGTCCTGTGTGTTGTGTACGCACTAAGTTGTTGGTTACCCTATTGGTAACTTGGTTAGAGAGAGATTTTTTCCATATGTGAGTATGGACACTGTTGTGTCCTGTGTGTTGTGTACTCACTAAGTTGTTGGTTACCCTGTTGGTAACTTTATTAGAATCTATTTCTTTACCTGAGTGTGGATACTGTTGTATCCTGTGTGGTGTGTACTTATATAATTGCTGATTACCCTGTTTGGTAGCTTTGTGTGTTTCTGGGAAAAGGGGAGTTTAAGCTAGTTGCCCTTGGGCGTACATTACCCGTAGGAAGAACTCTGTCTATAAACACTAGTGAGACCTGAGCGGACCATCCACTGTATTTTTGTATGGTAGCAGTAGCCTAGCGGTTCTTGAGGCAGGCAAGATCAGTTTAGGGGGTTTTACACTATTGTTTCATTTCTTGGGTCCTGCTCAGCCCTTTTCCCAAACCCTTACCGTGTGTTCAGAAATAAACACTTTGTGTTTGACGGTAGTTCATGGTTGTTGTGTCATTTTTGGTTCTCACTGTTCCCTGCCACACTTATAATTTACATGAATTTATGTTACGGGTCTCATGTCCATCCACCCTAGATGTTTAGAGCCACGGGGTTCGTAACATAAAGTGGGGGGTTCGTCCGGGATCCTATCTATCCCATGCTACTCATGTAAATTAGTCAGTGTCTGGTTCAGTGTTGAGCTTGGCAGCTGTAACTACCTGTTTTTTTTTGTGTGTTCAGTAGTCGACGGCTCGTGTTGCTAGTAGGATGGCTACTTTTGAGTTGGAGGCATTTTTGGAAAACCCTACGTGGGAGGTTTTTGATAATTGCCGTAGAGTGGATCTACAGGCTTTGGCTGACCACTTTTCTGTACCCATACCGAGGGGTTTAGTGAAAGCAGAAGTTAGGGAAGTAGTGCTAGCGATATTGTTAAACGAGCGAGTGCTTGAGTTACCGCCGCCTGAGTCTGCTGCTCCTGTAGGGGATGTGGTTGCTGTTCCTGTAAGCCCATCAGTGTCTGAGGACGAGGCTAAGGCTCCAGCCACATTGCCCCGTTATGACCCACTCTCCCCACTGACTGACAGTGATGCCAGGATCGATGTCCGCTCGACACGGCTCCAAATGGAGGCGGAAGAGCGGGCACAAATCAGGCAAGACAAGCTGGAGATGCGTAAGCTAGAGGCAGAACAGGAGACGCGTAAGCTAGAGGCAGAACAGGAGACGCGTAAGCTAGAGGCAGAACTGGAGACGCGTAAGATGGAAATGGAGATGCGTAAGATGGAACTGGAGGTGCGTAAAATGGAACTAGAGGCAGAAACAGCGAGGTTAGTCTCTGCTAATACTATGCCTGCTAGTGAGCCATCCTCACCAGCTGTGTCATCTGCTACGTTTGATATTAGTAGGCAGATCACCTTGGTACCTGTTTTCAGGGAGTCAGAGGTTGATTCCTATTTCAGTGTGTTTGAACGTATAGCGGTAGCATTGAAATGGCCCGACGAGGTATGGTGCCTATTACTTCAGTGTAAGCTAACAGGTAAAGCCCAAGAGGTTCTGGCAGCGCTACCTCTTGAAGACAGTTTGAATTATGAAGTGGTCAAAGCTACTGTTCTTCGTGCCTATGAGCTTGTTCCTGAGGCATATCGACAAAGATTTAGGTCTCATAAAAAGTCTCCTACTCAGACTTATGTGGAGTTTGCTAGAGACAAAGGAAATCTGTTTGACAAATGGCACAGTGCTAGTAAGGTAACTGATTTTAACTCTCTACGGGAGTTAATCTTGTTAGAAGAGTTTAAAAATTGCTTACCCGAACGCATTGTAGTTTATCTGAACGAACAGAAAGTATCCTCACTGTCGGAAGCGTCTGTATTGGCAGACGAGTTTGTGTTGACGCATAAGAGCGTGTTTTCGGCTCGTACGGAGAGCAGGGCTGCGGAGTTGCTAACTTTTAGTCCTAGTCGACCAGCAGTACATCCAGCACGCCCAAAAGATGTGCGTCACTGTTTCTATTGTCATAAGGTGGGACATATGGTTAATGATTGCTTTCTGCTAAAACGCAAACCGGGGATGCCTCAGCACGCCAGGCCGCCAACGGGTGTTGGGCTGATTCGTGCGGTTGTAAGGCCGGAATCAAGACAGAGGCCTCATAGTGAATGTGGTTTGAAAGGCCCTGTCCCAGATCACAGTTATGAACCGTTCATTTTTGAGGGGTTTGTTTCTATATCAGATGACGAAGCGTCTCAGCGTCCAGTTAGAATCCTCAGAGATACTGGTGCGGCGCAGTCGTTCATACTCGCTGATGTGTTGCCCTTGTCCAGTAATACATATTGTGGTTCCAGTGTGTTAGTACAAGGAATTGAAATGGGTTTCGTCCCAGTGCCATTGCACTTTGTGAACGTACACTCTGAGTTAGTCAGTGGATTGTTCAGAGTTGGCGTACGTCCTATGTTGCCAGTAAAAGGTGTGACATTTATAATGGGCAACGATATTGCCGGAGGAAAGGTAATACCCATATTGGAGGTATTGGATAAAAGTGACCAGTCTCTCTCCGAGGAGCTGGCACAGGGTTATCCAGATGTGTTCCCCGCTTGTGCTGTCACACGTGCTCAAGCACGACAAGTGGGTGAAGTGATAGATTTGTCAGACACGATTCTATTCAGAGAGTGTGACCCAGAGGATAGTTCGGGTGCTACCTCTGGTAAGCTGGTGCAGTCTGACCAACAGCCCAGAGAAAGGAAGAAGGATGTGGAACTTGTTGCTGAGGCAATACAGTTACCAGTTACTCGTGAGCAGCTGATCGCTAACCAACAGGTTGACATTAGCCTGACTAAATGTTTTTCTAGTGTTGTCTCAGAGGACGAGCTAAAGAAGAAAAACATGGCATACTTCATTGATGGTAATCTCCTCATGCGTAAATGGACATCCCATGTTGACGCTGGCGGAGATTGGAATGCTGTTTACCAAATAGTGATTCCTACAGCCTTTCGACCAAATGTTTTATCCCTCGCTCATGATCACCAGTGGTCCGGACATCTGGGAGTCACCAAGACTTATGATCGTGTTTTTGCGACATTTCTTTTGGCCTGGCTTAAAACAAGATGTGGCTCAGTTCTGTCGGACTTGCCACACCTGTCAAGTAGTTGGGAAACCGAACCAGGTTATTTCCCCCGCGCCTCTTTGTCCCATACCGGCCATAGGTGAACCATTCGAACATGTGATGGTTGATTGTGTTGGACCATTACCGAAAACAAAATCTGGTAACCAGTTTATGTTGACAATTATGTGTGTGGCCACCAGGTACCCAGAGGCCATTCCTCTGCGAAAAGGGGTTGGATAATGTGTTGGCAGATGCTTTGTCTCGTGTTTGATGATCTAGGTTTTTTTTTGTTATCCCGATAGGATGATTTGTGAATTTGGGTGTTGTGATAGTACGTGTGTCGCAAACCATGGTGGTTTGCTCTTTTAAGGGTGGGAGTGTTACGGATACAGGTATCCTGTGTTCTTGTGTGTTTCTCTCCTTCTGCCCTAATCACAGGTGTCCTGTATGTTCCTGATTGGTGGTCGTGGAGGTGTCTGCTGATTGGACCAATCAGTGAACATTCCTGTGCATTGCACCACCTGTTACTCGTTTGTTAAATCACACAGCCCATTGTATAAAAACCAGTCTTGTGTTTGTTGAGAAAGAGAGAGACTTTTTGCCATATGTGAGTATGGACACGGTGGTGTCCTGTGTGTTGTGTACGCACTAAGTTGTTGGTTACCCTATTGGTAACTTGGTTAGAGAGAGATTTTTTCCATATGTGAGTATGGACACTGTTGTGTCCTGTGTGTTGTGTACTCACTAAGTTGTTGGTTACCCTGTTGGTAACTTTATTAGAATCTATTTCTTTACCTGAGTGTGGATACTGTTGTATCCTGTGTGGTGTGTACTTATATAATTGCTGATTACCCTGTTTGGTAGCTTTGTGTGTTTCTGGGAAAAGGGGAGTTTAAGCTAGTTGCCCTTGGGCGTACATTACCCGTAGGAAGAACTCTGTCTATAAACACTAGTGAGACCTGAGCGGACCATCCACTGTATTTTTGTATGGTAGCAGTAGCCTAGCGGTTCTTGAGGCAGGCAAGATCAGTTTAGGGGGTTTTACACTATTGTTTCATTTCTTGGGTCCTGCTCAGCCCTTTTTCCCAAACCCTTACCGTGTGTTCAGAAATAAACACTTTGTGTTTGACGGTAGTTCATGGTTGTTGTGTCATTTTTGGTTCTCACTGTTCCCTGCCACACTTATAATTTACATGAATTTATGTTACGGGTCTCATGTCCATCCACCCTAGATGTTTAGAGCCACGGGGTTCGTAACATAAAGTGGGGGTTCATCCGGGATCCTATCTATCCCATGCTACTCATGTAAATTAGTCAGTGTCTGGTTCAGTGTTGAGCTTGGCAGCTGTAACTACCTGTTTTTTTTGTGTGTTCAGTAGTCGACGGCTCGTGTTGCTAGTAGGATGGCTACTTTTGAGTTGGAGGCATTTTTGGAAAACCCTACGTGGGAGGTTTTTGATAATTGCCGTAGAGTGGATCTACAGGCTTTGGCTGACCACTTTTCTGTACCCATACCGAGGGGGTTTAGTGAAAGCAGAAGTTAGGGAAGTAGTGCTAGCGATATTGTTAAACGAGCGAGTGCTTGAGTTACCGCCGCCTGAGTCTGCTGCTCCTGTAGGGGATGTGGTTGCTGTTCCTGTAAGCCCATCAGTGTCTGAGGACGAGGCTAAGGCTCCAGCCACATTGCCCCGTTATGACCCACTCTCCCCACTGACTGACAGTGATGCCAGGATCGATGTCCGCTCGACACGGCTCCAAATGGAGGCGGAAGAGCGGGCACAAATCAGGCAAGACAAGCTGGAGATGCGTAAGCTAGAGGCAGAACAGGAGACGCGTAAGCTAGAGGCAGAACAGGAGACGCGTAAGCTAGAGGCAGAACTGGAGACGCGTAAGATGGAAATGGAGATGCGTAAGATGGAACTGGAGGTGCGTAAAATGGAACTAGAGGCAGAAACAGCGAGGTTAGTCTCTGCTAATACTATGCCTGCTAGTGAGCCATCCTCACCAGCTGTGTCATCTGCTACGTTTGATATTAGTAGGCAGATCACCTTGGTACCTGTTTTCAGGGGAGTCAGAGGTTGATTCCTATTTCAGTGTGTTTGAACGTATAGCGGTAGTATTGAAATGGCCCGACGAGGTATGGTGCCTATTACTTCAGTGTAAGCTAACAGGTAAAGCCCAAGAGGTTCTGGCAGCGCTACCTCTTGAAGACAGTTTGAATTATGAAGTGGTCAAAGCTACTGTTCTTCGTGCCTATGAGCTTGTTCCTGAGGCATATCGACAAAGATTTAGGTCTCATAAAAAGTCTCCTACTCAGACTTATGTGGAGTTTGCTAGAGACAAAGGAAATCTGTTTGACAAATGGCACAGTGCTAGTAAGGTAACTGATTTTAACTCTCTACGGGAGTTAATCTTGTTAGAAGAGTTTAAAAATTGCTTACCCGAACGCATTGTAGTTTATCTGAACGAACAGAAAGTATCCTCACTGTCGGAAGCGTCTGTATTGGCAGACGAAGTTTGTGTTGACGCATAAGAGCGTGTTTTCGGCTCGTACGGAGAGCAGGGCTGCGGAGTTGCTAACTTTTAGTCCTAGTCGACCAGCAGTACATCCAGCACGCCCAAAAGATGTGCGTCACTGTTTCTATTGTCATAAGGTGGGACATATGGTTAATGATTGCTTTCTGCTAAAACGCAAACCGGGGATGCCTCAGCACGCCAGGCCGCCAACGGGTGTTGGGCTGATTCAGATCGGTTGTAAGGCCGGAATCAAGACAGAGGCCTCATAGTGAATGTGGTTTGAAAGGCCCTGTCCCAGATCACAGTTATGAACCGTTCATTTTTGAGGGGTTTGTTTCTATATCAGATGACGAAGCGTCTCAGCGTCCAGTTAGAATCCTCAGAGATACTGGTGCGGCGCAGTCGTTCATACTCGCTGATGTGTTGCCCTTGTCCAGTAATACATATTGTGGTTCCAGTGTGTTAGTACAAGGAATTGAAATGGGTTTCGTCCCAGTGCCATTGCACTTTGTGAACGTACACTCTGAGTTAGTCAGTGGATTGTTCAGAGTTGGCGTACGTCCTATGTTGCCAGTAAAAGGTGTGACATTTATAATGGGCAACGATATTGCCGGAGGAAAGGTAATACCCATATTGGAGGTATTGGATAAAAGTGACCAGTCTCTCTCCGAGGAGCTGGCACAGGGTTATCCAGATGTGTTCCCCGCTTGTGCTGTCACACGTGCTCAAGCACGACAAGTGGGTGAAGTGATAGATTTGTCAGACACGATTCTATTCAGAGAGTGTGACCCAGAGGATAGTTCGGGTGCTACCTCTGGTAAGCTGGTGCAGTCTGACCAACAGCCCAGAGAAAGGAAGAAGGATGTGGAACTTGTTGCTGAGGCAATACAGTTACCAGTTACTCGTGAGCAGCTGATCGCTAACCAACAGGTTGACATTAGCCTGACTAAATGTTTTTCTAGTGTTGTCTCAGAGGACGAGCTAAAGAAGAAAAACATGGCATACTTCATTGATGGTAATCTCCTCATGCGTAAATGGACATCCCATGTTGACGCTGGCGGAGATTGGAATGCTGTTTACCAAATAGTGATTCCTACAGCCTTTCGACCAAATGTTTTATCCCTCGCTCATGATCACCAGTGGTCCGGACATCTGGGAGTCACCAAGACTTATGATCGTGTTTTGCGACATTTCTTTTGGCCTGGCTTAAAACAAGATGTGGCTCAGTTCTGTCGGACTTGCCACACCTGTCAAGTAGTTGGGAAACCGAACCAGGTTATTTCCCCGCGCCTCTTTGTCCCATACCGGCCATAGGTGAACCATTCGAACATGTGATGGTTGATTGTGTTGGACCATTACCGAAAACAAAATCTGGTAACCAGTTTATGTTGACAATTATGTGTGTGGCCACCAGGTACCCAGAGGCCATTCCTCTGCGAAAAGGGGTTGGATAATGTGTTGGCAGATGCTTTGTCTCGTGTTTGATGATCTAGGTTTTTTTTGTTATCCCGATAGGATGATTTGTGAATTTGGGTGTTGTGATAGTAGCGTGTGTCGCAAAACCATGGTGGTTTGCTCTTTTAAGGGTGGGAGTGTTACGGATACAGGTATCCTGTGTTCTTGTGTGTTTCTCTCCTTCTGCCCTAATCACAGGTGTCCTGTATGTTCCTGATTGGTGGTCGTGGAGGTGTCTGCTGATTGGACCAATCAGTGAACATTCCTGTGCATTGCACCACCTGTTACTCGTTTGTTAAATCACACAGCCCATTGTATAAAAACCAGTCTTGTGTTTGTTGAGAAAGAGAGAGACTTTTTGCCATATGTGAGTATGGACACGGTGGTGTCCTGTGTGTTGTGTACGCACTAAGTTGTTGGTTACCCTATTGGTAACTTGGTTAGAGAGAGATTTTTTCCATATGTGAGTATGGACACTGTTGTGTCCTGTGTGTTGTGTACTCACTAAGTTGTTGGTTACCCTGTTGGTAACTTTATTAGAATCTATTTCTTTACCTGAGTGTGGATACTGTTGTATCCTGTGTGGTGTGTACTTATATAATTGCTGATTACCCTGTTTGGTAGCTTTGTGTGTTTCTGGGAAAAGGGGAGTTTAAGCTAGTTGCCCTTGGGCGTACATTACCCGTAGGAAGAACTCTGTCTATAAACACTAGTGAGACCTGAGCGGACCATCCACTGTATTTTTGTATGGTAGCAGTAGCCTAGCGGTTCTTGAGGCAGGCAAGATCAGTTTAGGGGGTTTTACACTATTGTTTCATTTCTTGGGTCCTGCTCAGCCCTTTTTCCCAAACCCTTACCGTGTGTTCAGAAATAAACACTTTGTGTTTGACGGTAGTTCATGGTTGTTGTGTCATTTTTGGTTCTCACTGTTCCCTGCCACACTTATAATTTACATGAATTTATGTTACGGGTCTCATGTCCATCCACCCTAGATGTTTAGAGCCACGGGGTTCGTAACAGTCATCCACACTGATATGTCTGCCAGACATGCAGAGATGCGATTCGCCACCTGGTTATCAGAAGGGGGAAAGGAGAAGATTAGTTATGTGTCGTCTGCGTAGCAATGATAGGAGAGGCCATGTGAGGATGTGACAGAGCCAAATGACTTGGTGTATAGCGAGAATAGGAGAGGGCCTAGAACTGAGCCCTGGGCGACACCAGGGGTGAGAGCACGTGGTGCGGAGACAGATTCTCGCCACGCCACTTGGTAGGAGCGACCGGTCAGGTAGGACGCAATCCAAGAGTGAGCCACGCCGGAGATGCCCAGCTCGGAGAGGGTGGAGAGGAGGATCTGATGGTTCACAGTATCAAAGGCAGCAGCCAGGTCTAGAAGGACAAGAGCAGAGGAGAGAGAGTTAGCTTTAGCAGTGCGGAGAGCCTCCGTGACACAGAGAAGAGCAGTCTCAGTTGAATGACCAGTCTTGAAACCTTACTGGTTTGGATCAAGAAGGTCATTCTGAGAGAGATAGCAAGAGAGTTGGCTAAAGACGGCACGCTCAAGAGTTTTGGAGAGAAAAGAAAGAAGGGATACTGGTCTGTAGTTGTTGACATCAGAGGGATCGAGTGTTGGTTTTTTGAGAAGGGGTGCAACTCTCGCTCTCTTGAAGACGGAAGGGACATAGCCAGCGGTCAAGGATGAGTTGATGAGCGAGGTGAGGTAAGGCAGAAGGTCACCGGAGATGGTCTGGAGAAGAGAGGAGGGGATAGGGTCAAGCGGGCAGGTTGTTGGGCGGTCGGCCGTCACAAGTCGCAAGATTTCATCTGGAGAGAGAGGGGAGAAAGAAGTCAAAGCATAGGGTAGGGCAGTGTGAGCAGGACCAGCAGTGTCATTTGACTTAACAAACGAGGATCGGATGTCGTCAACCTTCTTTTCAAAATGGTTGACGAAGTCATCCACAGAGAGGGAGGATGGGGGGGGGGGGATTCAGCAGGGAGGAGAAGGTGGCAAAGAGCTTCCTAGGGTTAGAGGCAGATGCTTGGAATTTAGAGTGGTAGAAAGTGGCTTTAGCAGCAGAAACAGATGAAGAAAATGTAGAGAGGAGGGAGTGAAAAGATGCCAGGTCCGCAGGGAGTCTAGTTTTCCTCCATTTCCGCTCGGCTGCCCGGAGCCCTGTTCTGTGAGCTCACAATGAGTCGTCAAGCCACGGAGCAGGAGGGGAGGACCGAGCCAGCCGGGAGGATAGGGGACATAGAGAGTCAAAGGATGCAGAAAGGGAGGAGAGGAGGGTTGAGGAGGCAGAATCAGGAGATTGGAGGGAGAAGGATTGAGCAGAGGGAAGAGATGATAGGATGGAGGAGGAGAGAGTAGCGGGAGAGAGAGAGCGAAGGTTGCGACGGCGCATTACCATCTGAGTAGGGGCAGAGTGAGTAGTGTTGGAGGAGATCGAGAGAGAAAAGGATACAAAGTAGTGGTCGGAGACATGGAGGGGAGATGCAGTGAGATTTGTAGAAGAACAGCATCTAGTAAAGATGAGGTCAAGCGTATTGCCTGCCTTGTGAGTAGGGGGGGACGGTGAAAGGGTGAGGTCAAAAGAGGAGAGGAGTGGAAAGAAGGAGGCAGAGAGAAATGAGTCAAAGGTAGACGTAGGGAGGTTGAAGTCACCCAGAACTGTGACGGGTGAGCCATCCTCAGGAAAGGAATTTATCAAGGCGTCAAGCTCATTGATGAACTCTCCAAGGGAACCTGGAGGGCGATAAATGACAAGGATGTTAAGCTTGAATGGGCTAGTGACTGTGACAGCATGGAATTCAAATGAGGAGATAGACAGATGGGTCAGGGGAAAAAGAGAGAATGTCCACTTGGGAGAGATGAGGATTCCTGTGCCACCACTCCGCTGACCAGATGCTCTCGGGGTATGCGAGAACACATGGTCAGACGAGGAGAGAGCAGTAGGAGTAGCAGTGTTTTCAGTGGTAATCCATGTTTCCGTCAGCGCCAAGAAGTCGAGGGACTGGAGGGTAGCATAGGCTGAGATGAACTCTGCCTTGTTGGCCGCAGAACGGCAGTTCCAGAGGCTGCCGGAGACCTGGAACTCCACGTGGGTCGTGCGTGCAGAGACCACCAGGTTAGAGAGGCAGCAGCCACGCGGTGTGAGGCGTTTGTATAGCCTGTGCGGAGAGGAGAGAACAGGGACATAGTTGACAGGCTACAGAAAATGGCTACAATAATGCAAAGGAGATCGGAATTAAATGAACTAAACATCTGGGAAAGCGAGAGAGCGGGGCCTCCCTCACTTACGTTTCACTGAAACACCCAAATATAACTCTCCCAACTTCCACCTCAGAAACTTTAATTGTTGTAAACTACAGCGGTTCAATGTATTCTAGGAATAGACTAACTTAGTTTATTCAGCTAGCTAACTTGGTACAGTATTCTTCCGTGAAAACCGTCCAGGGCACCTAGTCATATGACGCCACAGCCAACTAGCATGCCGGACTCCAACAACATGGTTTAGCACCAATACTCGGCCACAACAAACCACCAGTGTGTCAACAAGCCAAGCAGATCATTTGTGTTCGTGTCTAACGTTGTTGGTTAGTCCCGACAGCTTGAGCGAGTCCGTCGTCAACTTATTCTAACTATTCTATAGCTAGAATAGTTAGCATACTTGCTAGCAATTACTTTCTGCCAACGAAGAAACCCCTCCTCCCACGGCACGAACACACAGAGAGAGCCAAGCTAACGTTAACTAGTCACCCATGTCCCGAATTCCCTTGAACGACTCTGGCTACCAGTATGTAAAAACAAAACACAAATGTAGGTTATAACTTACCCCTAGCAGCTACTGTTAGCTAGCCTAGTGCAAAGCTAGCCACTGAATTGACTCAGCCAGTTCGCGTCTGTTCGCTAGGTCGTTCCAGCTATTGTTTAGTAGCTATCCAGGTAGCAACAAGCTAGCTACATTTCGAGCACAGTAGCCACTTACTACCTAACGTTAACGCTTCAGACAATGAGGTTAGAAAAACAGCTGAATGGTAGGCATTATTGTATGTAATTATTGTAGGCAGCTAGCTGGCGTAATTACAGGTACTCTCAGGCATGAAACAACTATCCACAGTTGCTAATAGTTACCAGTAGCTACCCGCTAGCTAGTCCAGGTAGTGGGTTAGCTAGCTTCGTGCTTCACCGGGTTCAGCCGAATACAATACTTACCTACAATAATTACAAACAATAACCCACGATAACTACCTACAATACCTAACTACAATCTAAATACATAGTTTAAGCTTTACTCGACAAAGCTTAAACTATGTATATAAGCCATATAAGCCAAGCTTACCTCCCGCCAGAGAGAGACACAACTCCTTAGAACTCTTTATGTTCGTTTAACCCATAACAGTCTAAGCCCTGTCTAAGCCGGGGGAGGGAAGTTTGTTCTGAAGTGTCTGACCTACAGTATATCTGAGAGATATAAGAAAGATCAGGATTATTATTTTATTTTTTTACATGTATTTAACCCCTTATTTTTGGCACTAAACAGTTTCCATATATACTTTCATTCATTTTTTCAACTGGTACCGGGGGACCTTCCAAAGAGTATTTTGAGGACTGTGGACATCCTAGAGCAAAACAACTGACATGTACATGTTCGTGAGAGTCTCACCTTTCATATTAGTGTGTAGCCCAAACTGTTCGGACGCTACAGACAGAAGTTGGCAGATCGGCCATACCGACATCAGATGAGTCCCAAGACGCTTGTGGGGGTCATAGAGTGGCGCAGCGGTCTAAGGCACTGCTTCTCAGTGCTTGAGGCGTCACTACAGACCCGCTGGTTCGATTCCAGGCTGTATCACAACCGGCTGTGATTGGGAGTCCCATAGGGCGGCACACAATTGGCCCAGCGTCGTCCGGGTTTGGCCGGTGTAGGCCATCATTGTAAATAAGAATTTGTTTCTTAACTGACTTGCCTAGTTAAATAAATAAAAAATAAATAGAGCAAATCGGAGAACACCATCGTGTTCGTGAGAGCCAAACCGTTCGGGTACTATAGGCGATTTTGGGAGAAGACCGATTTTTGGGATGTCTCATGGTCTGACAAACACTGCTCTAGCTCTGTCACCTTTCACCGCTGATGCGGAAGTGTGACATCGGCGGATGTGGTGGATTGAACTAGCTTAAACTGAATGATTTTTATTTGGATTTTTATTATTATTCTAATTGGAAGATGACAGATCCTCCACCTGTCCTCAACGGTAATGCCACCGGCTTTGGTCTTTGTAATGGTAGCAATGTCGGCAGGGAAGGTCGCAGGGCAGATAGAATCAGCTACAAACAGCAGGGAATCAAACAGTCACACTCCCGGGACAATCTGTGGTCCTTGCCACAAGGGCTGTGGGCTGTGTACAAGCTGCTAAGCAAACCTGCCTAGCTTGATAGCTAGCTAACGTTAGTTAGAAGCTAGGATAGTGTCTGCGCCAACGAGGGAACAATGAGCTACTTCTCTGTAGCCAAATAGATCTGCTATTGTTCCCTGTTATACAATGAACATCCTAGACCTTAATGTAATGTTATATGTTGACAATTATTTGAAAATAAGTCTGTTAATTCATAGTTATTTTGCAAAAGAAAGCCACAAGAAAGATACATGTTTCAATGCATGCCAAGCATTGGTCATGAAGAATGTCACTCAAGAGTAGCTAGTAGTTGGGAGTAGCTTTACATTGAATATGAAGACTACATCCTGATGTAAGACCCTATCTTAACACTGTTTTTCCCCAGCTGGACTCCCAGGCCCATCGTGTCACTCATGGTGGGGAACTATTAGGCCTGATCTTAGGCCGAAGCCTGGGCCTCTGGTTGTACTGCAGCCAATGCCGCGTGGCAGGAGCATGGGCCGGCCCTGTAGCGTGCTGCTGAGTGCAGCTGAGACCTGACGTCGCGGCTCTGTTTGTGTGTTTTGGATGGAGATGGACCATGGAGGATCTTCCTCCTAATTGCGTAGCACTAGCGGAGCTCCAATGAGGCGGAATGCCTGCTTTGTCTTAGGGGTGGTTCCTCTTGTCAGTGGCCTGGGTGAGTCCTCTCTTGGGCCATGATTTAAGAGCGGGGAAGAGAGAGTGTGACCAAAAGCAACATCCAGATGATGGAGGGATGGGAAGTGGAAAATAGAGAGGGAAAAGAGAGAGCAGGCTCCTGAGTGATGTGGTGAGAGATGTGCTGTTGGGCCGGTGGATTTTTACAGAGCAGATCAGGATAGGGAAAAGGGTTTGCCATCACAAACTCTGCTTACACGTTTCTGCCATAGTCTTTTGGACACTGAAATATGAGATGTAGAGCAGGGTTTCACAATTGTACCAGAGAAGTTTCACCACAACACCAAGGATAATAGACAGATTATGATCTTGAGATTTGTTAATTCAAACTGGGGTCATAACTCACATCAAGCGGGGGCATATTAAGTTCGACTTCCGTTGTTTGTTATTTTTGGATGCTGAATAAGCTGATTCTGACCAAATTCCACAATCTAAATAGAAAACTCTGTCCTAGGAGGTCATGCTATTCTGTGCCAGAGCACATAATGTAAGGCTCTAACACCGATTTATGGCAATCCTACATCTTCAGGGTTATGCTCCTGGTTTTACTGGTGTTGAGTGATAACTTAAGTAGGATAGCACAGGTAAAACAAGTTGAGGGTTTACATAGAAAGTGAATAGCACACACCTGCACATGCTCTTAAAAAGACACATACTATAGGCCTACATGTATGCAAACACACACATGCACACAGACACACACATGGACGCTCACACAAACATACAGTGGGGAGAACAAGTATTTGATACACTGCCAATTCTGCAGGTTTTCCTACTTACAAAGCATGTAGAGGTCTGTAATTTTTATCATAGGTACACTTCAACTGTGAGAGACAGAATCTAAAACAAAAATCCAGAAAATCACATTGTATGATTTTTAAGTAATTATTTTGCATTTTATTGCATGACATAAGTATTTGATCACCTACCAACCAGTAAGAATTCCGGCTCTCACAGACCTGTTAGTTTTTCTTTAAGAAGCCCTCCTGTTCTCCACTCATTACCTGTATTAACTGCACCTGTTTGAACTCGTTACCTGTATAAAATACACCTGTCCACACACTCAATCAAACAGACACCAACCTCTCCAAGACCAGAGAGCTGTGTAAGGACATCAGGGATAAAATTGTAGACCTGCACAAGGCTGGGATGGTCTACAGGACAATAGGCAAGCAGCTTGGTGAGAAGGCAACAACTGTTGGCGCAATTATTAGAAAATGGAAGAAGTTCAAGATGACGGTCAATCACCCTCGGTCTGGGGCTCCATGCAAGATCTCACCTCGTGGGGCATCAATGATCATGAGGAAGGTGAGGGATCAGCCCAGAACTACACGGCAGGACCTGGTCAATGACCTGAAGAGAGCTGGGACCACAGTCTCAAAGAAAACATTTACATTTACATTTTAGTCATTTAGCAGACGCTCTTATCCAGAGCGACTTACAGGAGCAATTAGGGTTAAGTGCCTTGCTCAAGGGCACATTTACGTCATTTGGCAGACGCTCTTATCCAGAGCGACTCACAAATTGGTGCATTCACCCTATAGCCAGTGGGATAACCACTTTACATTTTTTTTTTTGGGGGGGTAGAAGGATTACTTTATCCTATCCCAGGTATTCCTTAAAGAGGTGGGGTTTCAAATGTCTCCGGAAGGTGGTGAGTGACTCCGCTGTCCTGGCGTCGTGAGGGAGCTTGTTCCACCATTGGGGTGCCAGAGCAGCGAACAGTTTTGACTGGGCTGAGCGGGAACTATGCTTCCACAGAGGAAGGGGGACCAGCAGGCCAGAGGTGGATGAACGCAATGCCCTCGTTTGGGTGTAGGGACTGATCAGAGCCCGAAGGTACAGAGGTGCCGTTCCCCTCACTGCTCCATAGGCAAGCACCATGGTCTTGTAACGGATGCGAGCTTCAACTGGAAGCCAGTGGAGTGTGCGGAGGAGGGGGGTGACGTGAGAGAACTTGGGAAGGTTGAACACCAGACGGGCTGCGGCATTCTGGATGAGTTGTAGGGGTTTAATGGCACAGGCAGGGAGGCCAGCCAACAGCGAGTTGCAGTAATCCAGACGGGAGATGACAAGTGCCTGGATTAGGACCTGTGCCGCTTCCTGTGTAAGGCAGGGTCGTACTCTCCGAATGTTGTAGAGACATGAACCTGCAGGAGCGGGTCACCGCCTTGATGTTAGCGGAGAACGACAGGGTGTTGTCCAGGGTCACGCCAAGGCTCTTCGCACTCTGGGAGGAGGACACAACGGAGTTGTCAACCGTGATGGCGAGATCATGGAACGGGCAGTCCTTCCCCGGGGAGGAAGAGCAGCTCCGTCTTGCCAGGGTTCAGCTTGAGGTGGTGATCCGTCATCCATACTGATATGTCTGCCAGACATGCAGAGATGCGATTCGCCACCTGGTTATCAGAAGGGGGAAAGGAGAAGATTAGTTGTGTATCGTCAGCGTAGCAATGATAGGAGAGGCCATGTGAGGATATGACAGAGCCAAGTGACTTGGTGTATAGGGAGAAAAGGAGAGGGCCTAGAACTGAGCCCTGGGGGACACCAGTGGTGAGAGCACGTGGTGCGGAGACAGCTTCTCGCCACGCCACTTGGTAGGAGCGACCGGTCAGGTAGGACGCAATCCAGGAGTGAGCCGCGCCGGAGATGCCCAGCTCGGAGAGGGTGGAGAGGAGGATCTGATGGTTCACAGTATCAAAGGCAGCAGACAGGTCTAGAAGGACAAGAGCAGAGGAGAGAGAGTTAGCTTTAGCAGTGCGGAGAGCCTCCGTGACACAGAGAAGAGCAGTCTCAGTTGAATGACCAGTCCTGAAACCTGACTGGTTTGGATCAAGAAGGTCATTCTGAGAGAGATAGCAAGAGAGTTGGCTAAAGACGGCAGTTGTTGACATCAGTGGGATCGAGTGTTGGTTTTTTGAGAAGGGGAGCAACTCTCGCTCTCTTGAAGACGGAAGGGACATGGCCAGCGGTCAAGGATGAGTTGATCAGCGAGGTGAGGTAGGGGAGAAGGTCACCGGAGATGGTCTGGAGAAGAGAGGAGGGGATGGGGTCAAGCGGGCAGGTTGTTGGGCGGTCTGCAGTCACAAGTCGCAGGATTTTATCTGGAGAGAGAGGGGAGAAAGAAGTCAAAGCATAGGGTAGGGCAGTGTGAGTAGGACCAGCAGTGTCATTAGACTTAACAAACGAGGATCGGATGTCGTCAACCTTCTTTTTCAAAGTGGTTGACGAAGTCATCCACAGAGAGAGGAGGAGGGGGGATTCAGGAGGGAGGAAAATGTGGCAAAGAGCTTCCTAGGGTTAGAGGCAGATGCTTGGAATTTAGAGTGGTAGAAAGTGGCCTTAGCAGCAGAAACAGATGAAGAAAATGTAGAGAGGAGGGAGTGAAAAGATGCCAGGTCGGCAGGGAGTTTAGTTTTCTTCCATTTCCGCTCCGCTGCCCGGAGCTCTGTTCTGTGAGCTCGCAATGAGTCATCAAGCCACGGAGCTGGAGGTGAGGACCGAGCCGGCCGGGAGGATAGGGGACATAGAGAGTCAAAGGATGCAGAAAGGGAGGAGAGGAGGGTTGAGGAGGCAGAATCAGGAGATTGGAGGGAGAAGGATTGAGCAGAGGGAAGAGATGATAGGATGGAAGAGGAGAGAGTAGTGGGAGAGAGAGAGCGAAGGTTGCGGCGGCGCATTACCATCTGTGTAGGGGCAGAGTGAGTAGTGTTGGAGGAGAGCGAGAGAGAAAAGGAAACAAGGTAGTGGTCGGAGACATGGAGGGGAGTTGCAGTGAGATTAGTAGAAGAGCAGCATCTAGTAAAGATGAGGTCAAGCGTATTGCCTGCCTTGTGAGTAGGGGGGGACGGTGAGAGGGTGAGGTCAAAAGAGGAGAGGAGTGGAAAGAAGGAGGCAGAGATAAATGAGTCAAATGTGGACATAGGGAGGTTGAAATCCCCCAAAACTGTGAGGGGTGAGCCATCCTCAGGAAAGGAACTTTTCAAGGCGTCAAGCTCATTGATGAACTCTCCAAGGGAACCTGGAGGGCGATAGATGACAAGGATATTAAGCTTAAATGGGCTAGTGACTGTGACAGCATGGAATTCAAATGAGGAGATAGACAGGTGGGTTAGGGGAAAAATTGAGAATGTCCACTTGGGAGAGATGAGGATTCCTGTGCCACCACCCCTCTGACCAGATGCTCTCGGGGTATGCGAGAACACATGGTCAGACGAGGAGAGAGCAGTCAGTAGGAGTAGCAGTGTTTTCAGTGGTAATCCATGTTTCCGTCAGCGCCAGGAAGTCGAGGGACTGGAGGTTAGCATAGGCGGGGATGAAGTCAGCTTTGTTGGCAGCAGAACGGCAGTTCCAGAGGCTGCCTGAGACCTGGAACTCCAGGTGTGGGGTGCGTGCAGGGACCACCAGGTTAGAGAGGCAGCAGCCACGCGGTGTGAGGCGTTTGTGTAGCCTGTGCAGAGAGGAGAGAACAGGGATAGGCAGAGGCATAGTTGACAGGCTGTAGCAAATGGCTACAATAATGCAGAGGAGATCGGAATGAAATGAACTAAACATCTGGGAGAGGAGAGAGCAGGGCCTCCCTCACCAAAACTTCCACCTCAGAAACTATAATTGTTTCACTGAACCACCCGAACAAAAACTCTCCCAACTTCCACCTTTAGAAATCAGAATTGATGTGATCCACAGCGGTTCAATGTTTAAAGGAATAGACTCAACCCACTTTATTCAGCTAGCTAACTATGACACCATAGCTAACTAGCATGCTAGCATCCAATAACACACAGTTTAGCACCAACACTTGGTCACAACAAACCACCAATAGTGTGATAACACACTAAGCAGATAATTCGTGTCCGTGTCTAGTTCCTTTCATAACGCAGCAATAATTAAACGTTGGCTAGCTTAGCACAAATATATTGTATTTAGCTGCCACAGTACAGCACACAATGGCTACTGTGTTGACTCTGTTCGAAAAACGGCTAGCTAGCTAGCTTCGTGCTACACCCGGCACCGCCGAAGACAATGCCAACCTACAGTAACTACCCACAACAGCCCATGATGCCTAACTATGACACCATAGCTAACTAGCATGCTAGCATCCAATAACACACAGTTTAGCACCAATACTTGGTTACAACAAACTACCAATAGTGTGTTAACACACTAAACAGATCATTCGTGTCCGTGTCTAGTTCCCTTCATAACGCAGCAATAATTAGACGTTGGCTAGCTAGCACAAGTATATTGTATTTAGCTACTACAGTACAGTTAGCTGGTCGTGTTGGCTAGCTAGCAATGGCTACTGTGTTGACTTTGTTTGAAGAACGGCTAGCTAGCTAGCTTCGTGCTACACCCGGCACCGCCGAAAAACAATGCTAACCTACAGTAACTACCCACAACAGCCCACGATGCCTAACTATGACGCCATAGCTAACTAGCATGCTAGCAACCAATAACACACAGTTTAGAACCAATACTTGGTTACAACAAACTACCAGTAGTGTGTTAACACACTAAACAGATAATTCGTGTCCGTGTCTAGTTCCTTTCAAAACGCAGCAAAAATTAAACGTTGGCTAGCTGGCACATTAACATTGGAAACAACTCTCCACCGTTGCTAAACGTTACCAGTAGCTACCCGCTAGCTAGCTAGCCTCGTGCTTCGCCGGGCTCCGCCGTAAACAATACTTACCTACAATAATTACCTACGGAAACCTACAATAACTACCTAAATAACTACCTAAATAAACTACCTACAATACCTAACTACAACTACCTACCTACGATCTAAATACATGGTTTAAGCTTTACTCAACACCATATAAGAAGCCAAGCTTACCTCCTGCTAGAGAAAACACAACCTCTCCCGACCACAGCTCGCACAGGATTATGTATAACCATTAGTAACACACTACGCCGTCATGGATTAAAATCCTGCAGCGCACGCAAGGTCCCCCTGCTCAAGCCAGAGCATGTCCAGGCCCGTCTGAAGTTTGCCAATGACCATCTGGATGATCCAGAGGAGGAATGGGAGAAGGTCATGTGGTCCGATGAGACAAAAATAGAGCTTTTTGGTCTAAACTCCACTCGCCGTGTTTGGAGGAAGAAGAAGGATGAGTACAACCCCAAGAACACCATCCCAACTGTGAAGCATGGAGGTGGAAACATAATTCTTTGGGGATGCTTTTCTTCAAAGGGGACAGGACGACTGCACCGTATTGAGGGGAGGATGGATGGGGCCATGTATCGCGAGATCTTGGCCAACAACCTTCTTCCCTCAGTAAGAGCATTGAAGATGGGTCGTGGCTGGGTCTTCCAGCATGACAACGACCCAAAACACACAGCCAGGGAAACTAAGGAGTGGCTCCGTAAGAAGCATCTCAAGGTCCTGGAGTGGCCTAGCCAGTCTCCAGACCTGAACCCAATAGAAAATCTTTGGAGGGTACTGAAACTCCGTATTGCCCAGCGACAGCCCCGAAACCTGAAGGATCTGGAGAAGGTCTGTATGGAGGAGTGGGCTAAAATCCCTGCTGCAGTGTGTGCAAACCTGGTCAAAACCTACAGGAAACATATGATCTCTGTAATTGCAAACAAAGGTTTCTGTACCAAATATTAAGTTCTGCTTTTCTGATGTATCAAATACTTATGTCATGCAATAAAATGCAAATTAATTACTTAAAAATCATTCAATGTGATTTTCTGGATTTTTGTTTTAGATTCCGTCTCTCACAGTTGAAGTGTACCTATGATACAAATTACAGACCTCTACATGCTTTGTAAGTAGGAAAACCTGCAAAATCGGCAGTGTATTAAATACTTGTTCTCCCCACTGTACATAGTTTAGAGCTAAAAGGAGTGTCAGATTGCGTGACTGTAGATCATATGCGGTCAGATCTAATCCTCATACACACAAACACACACATAGGACAGTGACACAAAATATCTTCAAACAATCTCCATCACAGCACATTCTGTATCAGGATAAGGTATCTCCTAGTTGAGGTCTCTCCCAGTGATTTCATTTGATGTTTCCCATTTCATTTGATGTTTTTCAATCAGCCTGCTGGATTAGTAGAAAAGAGATTTGGGTAAAGTTTTGAGGAGGCTAGGCAAAAAAATGTATATATGACGACACCAAAAAGTGGATTTCATTGCATCAGTCCTCTCAGTGAACTCCTATAGAAAAATAAGATTAAAGGCAAGACAGGCAGCATAAGATCTGTTGGTTGCATGTTAGGGTTCTCATCTTATATGCAGCTTTAGAATAAGCTAAGGTAAGCTTTTATTTGAGAAATCGGCTGCATGCCATTAAAACATGCTGTCCACTATTAAATATATAGGCCTACAGAAACATACAGTAGCCTACACAAGCCTGAGCTATTCAGAGTTACTCATGTTTATCTTGTATTAACAATGCAAATAATGGGATCAACAGCACTGTAAGTACTAACTAATGGCCAAACTCCGACTTCATACACTGTAAATCCTACATTGAAGTCACTGATTGTGCGATGGGTGCAAAGATTTAAGTTGCATGTTCACACTGTGCTAACCTCTTACAAAAGTTGTGACGTGTTGTCATGTACTACGGTTGCAGTGACATCCTCTCTCTGTCATGATGAAAATACTGTCATCTACGGTGTCCATATTAGGCCAGAATGACAACAACACATTGTGACTTTGACACATCTTAAGTTACTTTAAATACCACAATCAATAACTTTCCCTAGGGTCTTCACTCTAGTGGTCTTCCAGGCAGCTCTAAGTACTGGTAAATACCCAATACTGTTTGTTTTGTTTGAAACTGTTATTTCTCGCCACCTACGCTATTTCTGTTTCTGTTTATCCTTATCCAATCCAAACATATCCAATAATAGTAAACCCATATTGAGTTTAAAATAAGAACAAACTGTGCATGATGATTTTGTAATTTGACGTGACAGCCCCTTTTTTTGTCCATAATGGCAAACACAAATATACATTTATTTAAATTGGTTAAAATTGTGACACATTGCTAAAAGCTTTGTTTTTTTCCCTTTGTGTGACATGAAGACGGTGTCACATCAGAGGAAATAGCTGTCACTCCAGTGGACATGATCCATTAATAAACTTATAGAATGACCTTTTAAGACGTTTTTCACAGTTATTTGTATTATACTTATCCTGTTGCAATTTTGATCATTTTAAGTGGTTCTGAGTGAAATATTTACATTTTAATTCTCCCACACCTGGTTTCTCACACCTTGTAGGAGACAATTGCTCTGGCAACCTCTGGTTCACCCTATTACTCGCTAGTATCAGAAACACGTTGTGTTTTCAAACTTTGTTGTTGGCTCCATTGTGCAGTATACTCCAAAAACCCTCTGTCACGCCCTGGCTCTGGGGACTCTGTAATGTTGAGCCAGGGTGTGTAGAGTCTATGTTTTGTGTTTCTATGTTCAGGATCTAGTTGATGTGTTTCTATGTTGGCCGGGGTGGTTCTCAATCAGAGGCAACGTGAATCAGCTGTTGCTTGTTGTCTCTGATTGGGAACCATACTTAGGTAGTCGTTTGGCATTTGTGTGGTGTGGTATCTTGTTCCGTGTTGGTTGGTGTATGTACCCAAGGGCTTCACGTATCGTTTTGTTGTTTTTGTTCGTGTGGTGAATTAAAATAAAAGATGTTCGCATTCCACGCTGCGCATTGGCCAGTTTCTTCAAATGACGATCGTGACACCCTCTAACAGAACCCCTCTTGAGCAGTGCCTCGGCTCCCACATTTTCGGCTGTTGGTAGGTCGGGGTATCCCACTGGGTGCACTTGGGTCTCCTCAATTACTAGAAGACCGTGTCCACCTCAATATTGTGGGGATCTACCAGAGTGATCCTGCCAGTCGTGTCTCAAATATTAAGCCATGCAAGTCTTAGTACACACGGCTGGTACAGTGAAACTGTGAATGGCTCATTAAATTATACTGAACAAAAAAATAAACGCAACATGCAACAATTTCAATGATTTTACTGAGTTACAGTAAGTGATAAAATTAAAAAGTGTCAAACCGTCATTCATTTAGCTAAAAAAGTTTGGACACACCAACTCATTCAAGGGGTTTTCAGTATTTTTACTATTTTTACATTGTAGAATAATTGTGAAGACATCAAAACTATGAAATAACACATATGGAATCATGTAGTAACCAAAAAAGTGTTATACAAATAATATATTTTATATTCTTTTCCAACAGTCTTCATGGAGTTCCCACATATGCTGAGCACTTGTTGGCTGCTTTTCCTTCACTCTGCGGTCCAACTCATCCCAAACCATCTCAATTGGGTTGAGGTTGGGTGACTGTGGAGGCCAGGTCATCTGATGCAGCACTCCATCACTCTCCTTCTTGGTCAAATAGTCCTTACACAACCTGGAGGTGTGTTGGGTCATTGTCCTGTTAAAAAACAAATTATAGTCCCACTAAGCTCAAACCAGATGGGATGGCGTATCGCTGCAGAATGCTGTGGTAGCCATGCTGGTTAAGTGTGTCTTGAATTCTAAATAAATCACAGACAGTGTGACCAGCAAAGCACCCCCACAGCATCACACCTCCTCCTCAATGCTTCACGGTGGAAACCACACTTGCGGAGATCATCCGTTCATCTACTCTGCGTCTCAAAAATCTCAAATTTGGACTCATCAGACCAAAGGACAGATTTCCACCGGTCTAATTTCCATTGCTCGTGTTTCTTGGCCCAAGCAAGTCTCTTCTTAATGGTGCCCTTCAGTGGTGGTTTCTTTGCAGCAATTCAACCATGAAGGCCTGATTCACGCAGTCTCCTCTGAACAGTTGATGTTGAGATGTGTCTACTTGAACTCTGTGAAGCAATTCTTTGGGCTAAAATCTGAGGTGCAGTTAACTGTAATAAACTTATCCTCTGCAGCAGAGGTAACTCTGGGTCTTCTTTTCCTGTAGCGGTCCTCATGCGAGCTAGTTTCATCATAGCACTTGATGGTTTTTGCGACTACACTTGAAGAAACTTTCAAAGTTCTTGAAGTTTTCCGGATTGACTGACCTTCATGTCTCAAAGCAATGATGGAATGTTGTTTCTCTTTGCTTATTTGAGCTGTTCTTGCCATAACATGGACTTGGTCTTTTACCAAATAGGGCTATCTTCTGTATACCAACGATACCTTGTCGCAAAACAACTGATTGGCTAAAACGCATTAAGAAGGAAAGAAATTCCACAAATTAACTTTTAATAAGGCACACCTGTTAATTGAAATGTATTCCAGGTGACAACCTCATGAAGCTGGTTGAGAGAATGCCAAGAGTGTGCAAAGCTGTCATCAAGGCAAAGGGTGGCTACTTTGAAGAATCTCTAATATAAAATATATTTAGATTTGTTTAACACTTTTTTGGTTACTACATGATTCCATATTTGTTATTTCATAGTTTTGATGTCTTCACTATTATTCTACAATATAAAACATTTTAAAAATAAAGAAAAACCCTGGAATGAGTAGGTGTGTCCAAACATTTGACTAGTACTGTAATATATACAAAAAATATATATGGGTGATTGGAAATGATGCAGACAATTACGTTGATAGAAGTCACATCTATCTGCAATATTAAAGCTGATCTATCCCCTAAAGAAAATAAACACACCTGTCTTAGACAAACACAGTATTTCAGTGCTTTGTATACATAGCATCCAGCATGTTGCATGAGTTATAATAGCTGTATGACGCCTGTGTAGATAATGACTCTTTGATGATCTCTGTGTGTGTGTGTGTGTGTGTGTGGTGTGTGTGTGTGTGTGTGTGTGTGTGTGTGTGTGTGTGTGTCTATCTAGATGAGCCTCCAAGACGGGGCAGATCGAAGTCTGAGTGACAGTTGGCAAAGAGCACTCTGAGCTAAGCTTGATGTCATGAATCAAGATGGAGCCTTCACCTCAAATACTAACACCCCCGGGTCATGAGTCTGAAAAGCACACAGTCGGGCTCCAGTGTGTGTCATCGATCATCTTCATCTCTCACTGCATGTGTGGCCCCCTGCCTCTGTGATTTGGTTTGGATGTACGGGGCTCAATATTAGTACACCCACACGCAATCATACACACATATATTTGCGTACACACTCACACGCAGAAACCACACAAGCGCACGTGCGCACGCATTCATCCACACGCTTGTGTTTTTGTGTGTACACATTTTCAGGTATGTATGTACAGAATACATGTTCAGACACACACACACACACAAATTGAGCCCTTAGTGTAGCCTGCACATGTTGAGGTTTGTTGTGTGCTTATAGCCTACACTACTTTTACACTGATAAGATAAAGGGATACAGACATATTTGTCTTTATCAGTGAGAAAACACAGGACGACTTCATTTCTGATAACCAATGTCTTTGGGTATCACATAACCAGGCTCCAGGCAGAGCAGGAAGAAATGTGGACACTATCTGCTGTACAGTGAGTGTACTATATGACACAGAGTACTTCTGAGGCAGTGATGAGAACCAGACACTCACACATTGTCCCATCACAGGGCTGTGTTTTACAATGTGCTGCAGCTGACCTCCCAAGAACATACACCCAGTCGTTCCTGGGCATCTCATTAGTAGTGTAAACACAAAGTCTCACAAAAATGGCCACTCAAAAATACTTACTATGACCTACTATTACATTAACCTAGACACATATACTAAAGACCCATTTGCATTGACACGCACGCTAACGCACACACACAAACTCATGCAGAACCAAACATTCCAATAGTGTAAGACACAGGGCCAGAAACCAGCATACAAATACACACACACAGAGACACACGGTCTCAGATAACATTCTGTGTTTCTGTCTTTGATTGCGGTGGTTCAAGACACTGTTACCAGGATTGAGCTTCTCATTTAGGAGCCTTGGGGGTATCGTGTCTGCTACATAAATCTCCTGACTCACTCTGGCTACCAGATTCTCAGAAGCAACCTAAGGCATGAATGTACTGTATCTTGGAAAACAGGTGGAAAGCCTTAAAACTTCAGACACGGCAGCACTGAACACACCTCATATCAAACATTTTATATTACGCCCATATAAAGCAATACACATAACAACAGTTCATTGTTAGTTGTCTTAGTTTTCATTCTATAAATACCTGGCTGGATCAAAGGTATGGAGATTAAAATAACACAGCAAGTTTCTCTCAGGTAGGACTCGATGCTTACTCAGATGCCCAAAAACGATTCACCAGGGGGAAATTATATGTTTTAAAGACATCTCTGTTCTGTTTATTTGAAATCAGTCCGTAGCTTAACCAATGCAGTCTTGTCTGGGAGTCTGGTATGCGGGTCATAGAGGATGACTTATTTCCTTCAATGTACTTTTTAATATTAGGAAAAAGCCAAATATAGTCAGTTGCAGCATTGTCATGATTACTTACAATATGTGGGTATGTCTTGTTTAATGATGAATGGAGAAATGAAATCCAACTACTTCTCTGGGCTAATCTGTTCATCACACTGAGTTAGATGGGTAGTGTGTTCTAGCGGTGATCCATGAATGAGGTTGACTTTCTCTCTCTAATGTCAGTGTTCCTTGCCATAGTGTTGGCTAATATTGAATTATGTACATGAGGAATTTTGCATTTCAGCTATGTTTTAATTGCATGATCCATCCTCCTTTCCTTCTCTGAAGATGACTATGATTCTTGTTTTCTTCAGTTACCCCATTGTTTTGAGTTAATCCAACCAACACAGGAGAGGAGAGATTGTGTGGAAGTAAAACAACTTTTAACAGATTAACCAAGATATGTGTACACATTTTAATGGAGGAAATGGGAGTTGTGAGTTTTGCCAGGCTTTTAATTCAAGTATTTTTGACTACTCGAGGGCCACGATCGTTGATATCAACATCAACAACTGTAAGCAAAACTGATTTCTAACCGAACAGATCAAGGTGTTTTTCTACAGTCAGAACCATGTTCGCTGTGCAAACTCAACCAATCTGTGTCCTTCTGTGTAGCACATTTGGTACAGTAAACACACAGTTGTCTGTAATGTGTGGAGTACTTACAGGGCGTGTTGAAAACCTGCCGTCTCAAACGAATTACACTGCATGTAAACAGTGTGACAAGGTCTTTCTCTCACAAAGAATGGCTGTTGTTTCAGCCCCGACAGGTTTTTGGCTGATTCACTCTGAATGACTGATTGGCTTCCAGTCAAGAATCTTTGTCCTGACACTGCTTGGAGAGTCAATAGAACAATATTGGGTTGTGTCAATTGAAATAAGTATTCCATTACATTGCATAAGATCGAGTGGATTGTATAGAAATATGTGGTGAGTTTATTGGCATTGTGATAGAAACGTTGTCATTTTAAGCTGGATGATGCCAGTTATAACTGGCTATGACAACCAGTCTTACATGACAGGTAACACTGGTTTATCAAATGTGACTATGTTCTGTAAATGACAATGTATAATGGCTATTGGAAGCAGAATGAAACACACACACACAATAATACTATCATGTGGGTCAAACAATATCGATTGTGATGACTGCTTTCTTACAATATTTTTTTTTTTTGGGGGGTGGGTAGATCAGCTTAATATTGCAGATAGATTGTAACTTCCATCAATGTAATTGTCTGCATCACTTCCAATCCCCCATGTTTATATATATATATATATATATATATATATATATATATATATATACAGTGGGGGAAAAAAGTATTTAGTCAGCCACCAATTGTGCAAGTTCTCACACTTAAAAAGATGAGAGAGGCCTGTAATTTTCATCATAGGTACACGTCAACTATGACAGACAAATGGAAGGTGGAAAATAAGTATTTGGTCAATAACAAAAGTTTCTCAATATTTTGTTATATACCCTTTGTTGGCAATGACACAGGTCAAACGTTTTCTGTAAGTCTTCACAAGGTTTTCACACACTGTTGCTGGTATTTTGGCCCATTCCTCCATGCAGATCTCCTCTAGAGCAGTGATGTTTTGGGGCTGTCGCTGGGCAACACAGACTTTCAACTCCCTCCAAAGATTTTCTATGGGGTTGAGATCTGGAGACTGGCTAGGCCACTCCAGGACCTTCAAATGCTTCTTACGAAGCCACTCCTTCGTTGCCCGGGCTGTGTGTTTGGGATCATTGTCATGCTGAAAGACCCAGCCACGTTTCATCTTCAATGCCCTTGCTGATGGAAGGAGGTTTTCACTCAAAATCTCACGATACATGGCCCCATTCATTCTTTCCTTTACACGGATCAGTCGTCCTGGTCCCTTTGCAGAAAAACAGCCCCAAAGCATGATGTTTCCACCGCCATGCTTCACAGTAGGTATGGTGTTCTTTGGATGCAACTCAGCATTCTTTGTCCTCCAAACAAGACGAGTTGAATTTTTACCAAAAAGTTATATTTTGGTTTCATCTGACCATATGACATTCTCCCAATCCTCTTCTGGATCATCCAAATGCACTCTAGCAAACTTCAGACGGGCCTGGACATGTACTGGCTTAAGCAGGGGGACACGTCTTGCACTGCAGGATTTGAGTCCCTGGCGGCGTAGTGTGTTACTGATGGTAGGCTTTGTTACTTTGGTCCCAGCTCTCTGCAGGTCATTCACTAGATCCCCCCGTGTGGTTCTGGGATTTTTGCTCACCGTTCTTGTGATCATTTTGACCCCATGGGGTGAGATCTTGCGTGGAGCCCCAGATCGAGGGAGATTATCAGTGGTCTTGTATGTCTTCCATTTCCTAATAATTGCTCCCACAGTTGATTTCTTCAAACCAAGCTGCTTACCTATTGCAGATTCAGTCTTCCCAGCCTGGTGCAGGTCTACAATTTTGTTTCTGGTGTCCTTTGACAGCTCTTTGGTCTTGGCCATAGTGGAGTTTGGAGTGTGACTGTTTGAGGTTGTGGACAGGTGTCTTTATACTGATAACAAGTTCAAACAGGTGCCATTAATACAGGTAACGAGTGGAGGACAGAGGAGCCTCTTAAAGAAGAAGTTACAGGTCTGTGAGAGCCAGAAATCTTGCTTGTTTGTAGGTGACCAAATACTTATTTTCCACCATAATTTGCAAATAAATTCATTAAAAATCCTACAATGTGATTTTCTGGATTTTTTTTTCTCAATTTGTCTGTCATAGTTGACGTGTACCTATGATGAAAATTACAGGCCTCTCATCTTTTTAAGTGGGAGAACTTGCACAATTGGTGGCTGACTAAATACTTTTTTCCCCACTCTACACATACACACATACATACATACACATATACATATACATATACACACATACACACCCACATACATACATACATACATACATACATACATACACACATACATACATACATACATACATATACATATCCTTTAAAAATATATATCTATTCACCTTTATTACTTTCCAACCCCGCCACCCTTTCCCCACTTGGAGTAAACTAGTGAACAACAACGCCTAGGCCTCTACTTCCAGCCCATACCCACTATCTACATTTTATGGACACAGTCAATTTTACAATAATTACATTTTGTTTGTTCTTTCTCCTGAACTTCTTCTAGTCTCAATCTCTCCGATCATTTTCATGATGTCCATCCGGTTTGCTTCTATATGCCATATCTTTCTAACTGTGCTCCTTCACAAAAGCTCCCAACCTACAACCCATACATTTATTATGGAAACAGTGTGCTTACATTATTAGTTATCTTGTTATTGTTTGTTGTTAGTTGTTATTAGTCTCATCCTTCAATTCCATTCAACACCTCCCATCTATCTTTTAACACCATCCATATAGGATTTCTATTTACCATATATATTTCAACTGTACTGTGATGTCTTACAAAAGTTCTGAACCTTTCTATTCTCATTGTTTCTACAGATTGTGAATTGAAAATAACATTTTTGCTAATAGTATTATTATGTTATTGATCGATTGACTATGACTTTTCAGATCACCCAATAGTGCTATCTGCAGGGTTAGCTCCAGGTAAATATTGCAATCCTTTAGCCATTCCTGGACCTGTGTCCAAAAACAAGCTACAAATGGACAGTACCAAAACAAATGATCTAATGATTCTGTCTCTTCGCAGCAAAATCTGCAGAGCTGGGAAGATTGTATCCCCCAAATAAATAACATTCGATTGATTGTGTCACGCCCTGGCTCTGGGGACTCATGTATGTTGAGCCAGGGTGTTAGTTTCGTTGTGTAGAGTCTATGTTTTGTGTTTCTATGGTATGTTCTAGGTTATGTGTTTCTGTGTTGGCCGGGGTGGTCCTCAATCAGAGGCAACGAGAATCAGCTGTTGCTTGTTGTCTCTGATTGGGAACCATACTTAGGCAGCCTTGTGTGCACTTGTTATTCGTGGGATCTTGTTCCGTGTTGGTTTGTATTGTATAACCGAGGACTTCACGTATCGTTTTGTTGTTTTGTATTTTGTATCGTGTTGCTAGTACACTATTAAAAAGTATGTACTCATATCACGCTGAGCCTTGGTCCACTCCTTTTGACGATCGTGACAGAAGATCCCACCAATACTGGACCAAGCAGCGTGTCCAGGAGCACACGCAGGAGGTAACGTTAGTGGATGTCCTCCTCGGTTGGGGGCAGATTACGGAGGAGGAGGCCGTCCGTTACCGGAGGGCGATGAAAGGCAGGAGAGGAGAAGCGGCGCCAACCGGGTCATCGTCGGACAGGCGAGAGGCACCCCCAATAATTTTTTTTGAGGGGGCACATGGCATGGACGACGGGGCTGCTGGAGGCAGATAAAGGGTGAGTTTGTGGACATGGAGAGAAGGCCACCAGGTTACAGGGGCCATTGGTCATTAGAGGGAAGGAAAGTGTAGAGGCACGGCGAGAGGTACTGAAGTGTGTTACCAGTCCGGTCCGGCCCGTTCCTGATCCCCGTATAAGGCCAGTGGTGTGTGTTCCCAGTGCGGTTCGGCCTGTTCCTGTCCCTCGCACCAAGCCTGTGATGCACGTCGCCAGCCCGGTCCGGCCCATTCCTGCTCCCCGCACCAAGTCAGTGGTGCGCATCGTCAGCCCGGTCCGGCCCATTCCTGCTCCCCGCACCAAGCCTGTGGTGCGCGTCGCCAGCCCGGTCCGGCCCGTTCCTGCTCCCCGCACCAAGTCAATGGTGCGCGTCGTGAGCCCGGTCCGGCCCATTCCTGCTCCCCGCACCAAGCCTGTGGTGCGCGTCGTCAGTCCGGCACAGCCCGTGCCCGTTTCACCGGTGCCTGGTCAGGTACCGGTCAGCTGCTCCACACCGGAGCCTAAGCAATCCGCTCCACCGATGTCCAGTCCAGCTCCAGCCAGCGGGGCCAGACCAGACCAGGGGCGCTACGGGGGGTTGTTAGAGGGTGGTGGTCACGCCAGGAGCCGGATCCGCCTCCGAGGAGGAATGCCCATCCGGCCCCTCCCCTGTTGGGTTTATGTTGGCGCGGTCGCAGTCGGCGCCTTTGTGGGGGGGGGGTACTGTCACACCCTGGCTCTGGGGACTCTTGTATGTTGAGCCAGGGTGTTAGTTTCGTTGTGTAGAGTCTATGTTTCGTGTTTCTATGGTATGTTCTAGGTTATGTGTTTCTGTGTTGGCCGGGGTGGTTCTCAATCAGAAGCAACGAGAATCAGCTGTTGTCATTCGTGGGATCTTGTTCCGTGTTGGTTTGTATTGTATAACCGAGGACTTCACGTATCGTTTTGTTGTTTTGTATTTTGTATCGTGTTGCTAGTACACTTTTAATAAGTATGTACTCGTATCACGCTGCGCCTTGGTCCATTCATTATGACGAGCGTGACAGATTGGCAGCAATACTTTTATATAATAATTTAAATTGAAAGATTCTAAGTTTTGAATCCGAATACGATCTTGAGCCAGTGACAAATTAAACAGAGGATGACAATGGCAGCTCAGTGACCATCAGAAAACCTGTTCTGAATGTGAACCTCTTCTCAAACGTTTTCCCATATTGACATGGAATTACATGTGTGTCTAAGTCCTTGAAAATGTTGTACTAATTTAAGTAATAACACAACACAAAAAGCCAGAGGTTTGTGGGCTGAGTTCAGCATGCCATCAAAGCATCTCCATCTATCAAATGTACCCTATTACTCATTAAAACTATGCAACATTCTAGACAAGGGGGGAAAAACGTGTGTGCATTGTCAGGATATTGTGTGAAACCGTTAAACCCGCCTTGTTGAACTAATCTGATCCAATACTCTCCAGTACATGTGGCTGTGTGTACCATTTTCCACAGGCTGCTGCACAAAATACTCCATAGGACGACTCACATTGCACACCCACGCATCTGTCTCTTCAGATTTCACACGAACAAAAACGTAATCTCACCTCACTGAACCCCACCTGCCACCTTCCATTTGCAGCGCGACCTGTTTATTGTTCCACCCCAGGTTAACTGCTGTTCCATCCACCCTGAGAACTGAACTCTGCAGAGCAACCAACTCTGAGTCCTCACCCCATCTGGCTTTGATTTGCGTGCATAATCCTCCAGCCTTGGCCTAACCGTACAGTAAGCATTAGCCTTGCTCACAACACACAGCACAGAGAGCTGGAGCGCATGGAGTCAGATCAGTTAAGCATAAGCTTCGTGAAAATTGCTAGATTAGCCGCTTAATGTTAACATGTAGTCAAGGGATTAGCTTGGGGAGTGGTCCCCAGTCCCCACTGTCTCCCACCCCTCCGCCACACCACCCCTCTTGACCATGACAACCCTCCTGTCCCGTCTCCCTGACTTGGAGCAGCGCTAAATGGTGACTCTGTTTCTCCAAAACAGATATTTAATCCACCTGATCTGGGCTCTCCACTGGGCTGAATAGAGGTGTGTTTGGGATGAGCTAAAAAAGCCTCAGGCTTGAGCTCTGTCTACTGGATGCTAACTGGAGACGAAGAAGGGAGAAGAACAGAGAGGAGAAGACAAAAATAACATAGGATAATAAAGAGAGAAGAGAAGAGAAGAGACGTTAGGGTAAACATGAGAGCAGAGCTATTTTCATTAGTCAGCCCCAGATGAGGGTGGGGATGCCTCACTGGGGACAGAACCTCCTCGATTGAAACCTGGCAAGCCCCAATCAGAAACCAGTGTGGATTTCGCTATCGAGAGGAAGCTCCCCAAACAATGTTAAACACCTCCTCAGTGTGAGGTCATACATAGGCGCTAGATGTGAAAAATGTCATGATGTTCTACTGCTATCGCTTTCAAACAACTGCCCGTCTGCCGGCGAGTACAGGGGAAAACAACAACAATGAGGAAAGTACAGAAAACAACAAAAGTGAGGAAATTCTTGAGTTCTTTAGTGGAAAACTGTGGAAAACTGTGAAAAACTCCAAACTATACAGCCGATTGAGAGCTCTCATATTCCCGTGTGGCGACGGAGAACCAAAACAAAAGGCAAGGCCCTCCCATTTAAAGTTCTAATCTTACCAGAACAATGGGTCCACCTGCAAATTACAGCCCCGTCTGGACCACGAGCGCCTGCCATCACAAACGGCTCAGTTACTCCGCAACCTGACATGACAATGTGCCTAAAAATGGGAAAAGCAAACATGTTTCGACACAAAGGGATAGCAACAGCAGGATGGGGATTATGAGTCAAAAGTTTACTTAAGAATATGGAATGATTGATGAGAAAGCTGTCACCCATGAGGTCCGGGATCATGCCCCTACACATCAACCAAGAAAGCCTCCCCATTTTACACGGCACAAAGCCCCATATCTGAACTTTACCATCCAGGAATTTGGAGCACAACCCTCTTGGACTTTTTAAGTGTTATTTCATGTCGGGCACACACTCAGTATGAAAATGTGATGTACGCATGCTGTGCATACAGTGGGGAAAAAAAGTATTTAGTCAGCCACCAATTGTGCAAGTTCTCCCACTTAAAAAGATGAGAGAGGCCTGTAATTTTCATCATAGGTACACGTCAACTATGACAGACAAATTGAGAAAAAAATATCCAGAAAATCACATTGTAGGATTTTTTATGAATTTATTTGCAAATTATGGTGGAAAATAAGTATTTGGTCACCTACAAACAAGCAAGATTTCTGGCTCACACAGACCTGTAACTTCTTCTTTAAGAGGCTCCTCTGTCCTCCACTCGTTACCTGTATTAATGGCACCTGTTTGAACTTGTTATCAGTATAAAAGACACCTGTCCACAACCTCAAACAGTCACACTCCAAACTCCACTATGGCCAAGACCAAAGAGCTGTCAAAGGACACCAGAAACAAAATTGTAGACCTGCACCAGGCTGGGAAGACTGAATCTGCAATAGGTAAGCAGCTTGGTTTGAAGAAATCAACTGTGGGAGCAATTATTAGGAAATGGAAGACATACAAGACCACTGATAATCTCCCTCCATTTGGGACTCCATGCAAGATCTCACCCCGTGGGGTCAAAATGATCACAAGAACGGTGAGCAAAAATCCCAGAACCACACGGGGGGACCTAGTGAATGACCTGCAGAGAGCTGGGACCAAAGTAACAAAGCCTACCATCAGTAACACACTACGCCGCCAGGGACTCAAATCCTGCAGTGCAAGACGTGTCCCCCTGCTTAAGCCAGTACATGTCCAGGCCCGTCTGAAGTTTGCTAGAGTGCATTTGGATGATCCAAAAGAGGATTGGGAGAATGTCATATGGTCAGATGAAACCAAAATATAACTTTTTGGTAAAAACTCAACTCGTCGTGTTTGGAGGACAAAGAATGCTGAGTTGCATCCAAAGAACACCATACCTACTGTGAAGCATGGGGGTGGAAACATCATGCTTTGGGGCTGTTTTTCTGCAAAGGGACCAGGACGACTGATCCGTGTAAAGGAAAGAATGAATGGGGCCATGTATCGTGAGATTTTGAGTGAAAACCTCCTTCCATCAGCAAGGGCATTGAAGATGAAACGTGGCTGGGTCTTTCAGCATGACAATGATCCCAAACACACCGCCCGGGCAATGAAGGAGTGGCTTCGTAAGAAGCATTTCAAGGTCCTGGAGTGGCCTAGCCAGTCTCCAGATCTCAACCCCATAGAAAATCTTTGGAGGGAGTTGAAAGTCCATGTTGCCCAGCGACAGCCCCAAAACATCACTGCTCTAGAGGAGATCTGCATGGAGGAATGGGCCAAAATACCAGCAACAGTGTGTGAAAACCTTGTGAAGACTTACAGAAAATGTTTGACCTGTGTCATTGCCAACAAAGGGTATATAACAAAGTATTGAGAAACTTTTGTTATTGACCAAATACTTATTTTCCACCATAATTTACAAATAAATTCATTAAAAATCCTACAATGTGATTTTCTGGATTTTTTTCCCTCATTTTGTCTGTCATAGTTGACGTGTACCTATGATGAAAATTACAGGCCTCTCGCATCTTTTTAAGTGGGAGAACTTGCACAATTGGTGGCTGACTAAATACTTTTTTCCCCCACTGTATAGGGAGAGGGTGTTTATGCATGTGTGTGTGTGTGTGTGTGTGTGCGTGTGTGTGTGTGTGTTTTGAGCACTGTGTGAGAGCCTTTGCAAGGTATTTCAGCAGCATGTATTACAAGAGCTCCAAAAATGTTCATTTGAATACTCATGCAAGGTGTGGCTTGAAAAGAATGCCGAAACCATGCCATGTAAGGATTTTCTGGTATGGAACAGCTAAAAAGACAAACATAGGGATGCCAGAAAATACATATTTATCTCCTATGGTAAAGTTATTGTCATACACTTGGACTAGACTGCAGAGGGTTTTCCACGAGGCACGAAGAGATCTGTTGACAAAAGCTCTCAGGGCATAAAATACAGGTCCCAGATTCAATACCATGCCACTGTGACAGTATATAACTTTCCCTGACATTTAAATGCTTGTTTTCATAATTCCTTACCATAATTAACCATTTTCCCTACATGATCCATGTAGTCGCATGGAGTTCCATTGCCTGTGGGCACACTTTTCTAAATTTGAAGGAATGAGGGAGTGCTTTAAATACAAACTATATTTTAGTTCCTGTAATAGGTTTCCCACATTGTCATGCAACTGGAAGAGCATATCAGTGCCTGTTGGACATGCCTTCCCTTCTATTCTACTCATTTCTCAGACAACTGATCAGGTTTCCCGGTGTTTAGCTTTAGGCTAGTGTTTCTACATGCCTTTGTCTGTTTCCACCTTGTATCTGGAGTATACAAAAGGCAGAGAAAGAGGTAGGCTATCTCCCTCTGGTAGCTTTGTTAGCTGAAATAGGGTGCGGATCACTCACATCAGGGCTGGCGTCTTAATAACGCTGAACATCGAACACTTTCATTGATTGCTATGTTCTGACTGAATACACACATACACACAAAAAAAACACACAATATACAGTTTCACAGACTATGCAAGTAAGCCTCTCAATGAATAAAGTATATCATACAGTTTTATTAATCGCTTTGGTGCTATTGTCACAAGTATGCAGTGAATTTTCAGAACTCTTAGTACAAAACTCCAAACTGGTAACACTTGTAATGCAGCAAGTCTTATATTCAAAACCTTTTATTGTTGTTGGGCGATTAGGCCTGGCTCGCAGTCGGCGTTCTAATTCATCCCAAAGCTGTTCAATGGGGTTGAGGTAAGTGCTCTATGCAGGCCAGTCAAGTTCTTCCACACCAATCTTGACAAACCATTTCTGTATGGACCTCGCTTTGTGAATGGGGGCATTGTCATGCTGAAACAGGAAAGGGCCTTCCCAAAACTGTTGCCACAAAGTTGGAAGCACAGAATCGTCTAGAGTGTCATTGTATGCTGTAGAGTTAAGATTTCCCTTCACTGGAACTAAGGGGCCTTGCCCGAACCATGAAAAACAGCCCCAGACCATTATTCCTCCTCCACCAAACTCTACAGTTGGCACTATGCATTGGGGCAGGTGGTAGCGTTCACCTGACATCTGCCAAACCCAGATTCATCCGTCGGACTGCCAGATGGTGAAGCGTGATTCATCACTCCAGAGAACGCGTTTCCACTGCTCCAGAGTCCAATATCAGTGAGCTTTACACCACTCCAGCCGACGCTTGGCATTGCGCATGGTGATCTTAGGCTTGTGTGTGGCTGCTCGGCCATGGAAACCCATCTCATGAAGCTCCCGACGAACAGTTAATGTGCTGATGTTGCTTGCAGAGGCAGTTTGGAACTTGGTAGTGAGTCTAGGAACCGAGGACAGACGAGTTTTATGCGCTACACGCTTCAGCACTCGGTGGTCCCATTCTGTGAGCTTGTGTGGCCTACCACTTCGCGGCTAAGCCGTTGTTGCTCCTAGATGTTTCCACTTCACAATAACAGCACTTGACCGAACTGTGCTTGTTGGAAAGGTGGCATCAAATGACGGTGCCACGTTGAAAGTCAGTGAGCTCTTCAATACGGCCATTCTACTGCCAATGTTTGTCTATGGACATTGCATGGCTGTGTGCTCGATTTCATACACCTGTCAGCAACGGGTGTGGCTGAAATAGCCAAATCCACTAATTTTAAGGGTTGTCCACATACTTTTCTACAGACAGTGCATCCCTTTTCCACATTTTGTTACGTTACAGCCTTATTCTAACATTGATTAAATAAATAAAAAATACTCATAAATCTACACATAATACCCCATAATGACAAAGTGAAAACAGGTTTTTAGTAAATGTATTCACATTTATTAAAAATAAAAAACAGAAATACCTTATTTACATAAGTATTCAGACCTTTTGCTATGAGACTGGAAATTGAGCTCAGGTGCATCCTGTTTCCATTTATCATGCTTGAGATGTTTCTACAACTTGATTGGAGTCCACCTGTGATAAATCCAATTGATTGGACATGATTTGGAAAGGCACACACCTGTCTATATAAGGTCCCACAGTTGACAGTGCATGTCAGAGCAAAAACCAAGCCATGAGGTCGAAGGAATTGTCCGTAGAGCTCCGAGACAGGACTGTGTCGAGGCACAGATGTGGGGAAGGATACAAAAAAAATTATCCTCATTGAAGGTCCCCAAGAACACAGTGGCCTCCATCATTCTTAAATGGAAGAAGTTTGGAACCACCAAGACTCTTCCTAGAGTTGGTCGCCCGGCCAAACTGAGCAATCGGGGGAGAAGGGCCTTGGTCAGGGAGGTGACCAAGAACCCAATGGTCACTCTGACAGAGCTCCAGAGTTCCTTTGTGGAGATGGGAGAACCTTCCAGAAGGACAACCATCTCTGCAGCACTCCACCAATCAGGCCTTTATGGTAGAGTGGCCAGAAGTAAGCCACTCCTAAATAAAAGGCACATGACAACCCGCTTGGAGTTTGCCAAAAGGCACCGAAAGGACTCTCAGACCATGAGAAACTAGATTATCTGGTCTGATGAAACCAAGATAGAATTCTTTGGCCTGAATGCCAAGCGTCACATCTGGAGGAAACCTGGCAACATCCCTATGGTGAAGCATGGTGGTGGGAGCATCATGCTGTGGGGATGTTTTTTAGCGGAAGGGACTGGGAGACTAGAGAGGATCTGCAGAGAAGAATGGGAGAAACTCCCCAAATACAGGTGTGCCAAGCTTGTAGCGTCATACCCAAAAAGACTAGAGGCTGTAATCGCTGCCAAAGGTGCTTCAACAAAGCACTGAGTAAAGGGTCTGAATACTTCAGTTGTTTATTTTTAATAAATTTGCAACAATTGCAAAAAACTATTTTTGCTTTGTCATTATGGTGTATTGTATGTAGTTGATGAGGGGAAAAAACTATTTAATTCATTTTAGAATAAGGCTGTAACGTAACAAAATGTGGAAAAATTCAAGGGGTCTGAATACTTTCTGAATGCACTGTGTGTGTATGTTCTCAATTTAGTTGATTTAACAACCAGTTAATAGAATAGCAAAAAATGCAAGATACATCCTTCATGGAAAAACCACATGCTTTTACATGTGGAAAATCATTTCCACATGTTTTGCAGATATTAAATGATGTGAAACCATTTTTTTTTTTTACATTTCACATTTGATGATGTGGAATAAAACTTCACATGTGATGATATTTCACATTAAGTTTCAGATGTGGATTTACACATGTGAAAACATAACCTTTCACATGTAGATTCAAATTTTCACATGAGATTTCACAGGTGATATCCTGCAAACAAAAATGAGTCGTTATGATACACACACAGAGTTTTAACATATTGTTTTCAACTTAAATGACTACATGTGTATTTTGTTATACAGTAATTCTTATTCAACATATCCTTACCTTGGATTTCAACTGACAACCTCTTCGTTCATGGCATTCCAATCTTCCTGCTACTCCACCATGTCTGTTTCTTTAACTGATTTCACCTGTATTCTTACACTTTGGACTTCAAAGTGTATTTCAGCTTTGTTAAAAATACAGTAAAGAAAAAATATTATATTTATCATAGTGATTCAGGAGTAACTTTAAAGCAAAATAATTTGTCCCACCAACATTAGACAACTATACAGAAAACCTTCAAATAGCTGAAATAAGTAAATTAAATAAATGATGAGAGAATAGTCAGAATAGCTGATAACTAAAATAGTGCAGAGATGTATTATAGGTAATGAATGTTTAGGGAATACTACAGACTTTGTGTATTTCTCATTTCTAATTCAAATCCCAGGTGGGTTCAAAACATGATCACGTGAAGTGTTTCAAAAACATGTTTTCACACTTGAAATGTCCCATGTGAACTATTTCAAAAACACATGTTTTCACATCTGAAATGTCACGTGAAGTGTTTTAAAAACACGTTTTGCACATGATTTCAAATGATCTTCCACATGTGAAATCATGTGGTTCAACATGTGATAACATGAAACTTCTTTGTTAGCAATGGCTGTTAATTTTGTGGTAGATTTTACAGTCATTATACTGTACATTTCTAAAGTAATAAGATATTGTGTTTTGCTATATATTTACTGTCAGTCGCAATGCAGTTGGGTACTTTTTGGCCCATCCTGCAAATTAACTTGGCATGCCTCACTTGCAATTGCATTCAGGGCCTAGATTCAATCAGATTAAGCATTAACCGGCGAAGTGTCGGAGGTGCAACTGTGTTGGAGCAGTCAAATTGGTGAGCAGCTGCTCTATGATCCTTGTCCCGAAGCCACACCCACCCCACTCATGTTAGAAGTTCAGAACGAGAAAGTGTACGCTATATAAACACAATGACACTCAAATAAAAAATAAATGAGGATTTTTATCATCCTTATGGAAGTGTAGATTACATTGCAGCCAATGGCAATGTCAGATTTAGGTATAATGCCAGGAGCCGCTTGTGGATTTGACAACTCTAACACAGTTCCACCTTTGACAACGCCAAAGCAATCACTATGCACCAAAGCAATCACTACATCGATACACTCCCAACCAAGATGTTGCAAGTTCAATTTTCCAACTAATTTATGTATACTCTATGTCAAGTGTCCTTGAGCACTGATAGTTTTACGTTGATGTGACATTGGTGGTGATAATTGGACAATGATTTACTTGATTCTGGGCAGCTTTTAGCAAAGTGCAGAAATGCATTCGCGCCATTAAGTCTGTGGCCATATTTCTTTCAAGCTCACAGATCTGCTGGTGTATCTGCACTGTAGCAAGATATTTCAGATTTCAAGCAACCAAGAGGTTATCCGTTCTAATCCCATTTAAGCCAGTTGAGTCCCAACTGTTGTCACAGTATAAAACTATACAAGAGTTTTTACACTAATTGAAAGCAGAATACAGGAGCATACTGTCATTTTAATAGAAATAACACCAAGTTGTTGTATACATTGACTTTATTTTTACTGCAACTTTAGGCAAAGTGCAGAAATGTATTCTTGCTAATCTCCATTAGTGCCACAGACCTGGCGGCGCAGCAGGAACTTTAGGTAGGTGGTAACCAAGAGGTTGTGAGTTTGAGTCCCAAGTAATCAGCATACTGTACATTAACACCTGAATTTAGCTGTATAAATACAGTCACCAGTTGTAGATTTAACATATTTTCACCACAACTAGACAAAACCTTCAGGGAACCATGACTGTTTAAATTGAATTAATGTCAATTATGTCTTTGAAAGTAAAATATTCTAAATTACATTTGATTTATGGGTTTTCAAATGTGCTCAAATGTTGTCACGTAAAGTGTCATGGTATGTTGAAATTTTGCATCCCCAGTTTTCACATTTAATTCACGAGAGCGTGTTTTCACATGTGCTCACATGTTGTCGCGTGTAGTTTCATGTTATCACATGTTGAAATGTTGCATTCCCATGTTGTCACATTTATTTCACATTCATTTCACATGAGATCATGTTCTCACATGTGCTCACATGTTGTCACATGTGTAGTTTTATGTTATCACATGTTGCTTCACATGTTGTGACATGTTATCACATTAACTTCACATGAAATCACATGTTATCACATGAGATCACAGATGATCACGTGAATTTTTTTCCGTAAGGGATGTTTCAAAATTGCCCATTGAATGTAATATGCTACAGTACTGTAAATTACAGTCCATTACACAGTTTAAAACATTTCTCATTAAAAAGACCCTAGCAACTTCATTTTGGATGCATCTTTACTGTATATCATCTTTACTGTGTAGGGGATGTATCAGATCCTCAAAACGTTATACAGCTGCACCATTGAGAGCATCTTGACTGGCTGCATCACCGCTTGGTATGGCAACTGCTTGGCATCCGACTGCAAGGCGCTACAGAGGATAGTGTGTATAGCATCAATGGGGCCGAGCTCCCTGCCATCCAGGACCTGGTTGTGTCAGAGGAAGGCCCAAAAAATTGTCCAAAACTCCAGCCACCCAAGCCACAGACTGTTCTCTCTGCTACCGCACGGCAAGCGGTACCAATACACCAAGTCTGGGACCAACAGGACCCTGAACAGCTTCTACTCCAAGCCATAAGAGTTCTAAATAGCTTCTAAACAAGACTGCTAAATAGTTCATCAAAATGCACCAAGTCTGGGACCAACAGGACCCTGAACAGCTTCTACCCCAAGCCATAAGAGTTCTAAATAGCTTCTAAACAAGACTGCTAAATAGCTCATCAAATGGCTACCCGGACTACCTGCATTGGCCCCTTTTTTTGCACTAACTCACTACATGTTTTGCACATACGCTGCTGCTTCTGTCTGTTATGTATCCTGTTGCCTAGTGACTTTACCCCTACCTATATTTACAGTACATAGCTACCTCAATTACTTCGTCCTCGGTACTGGTACTCCCCGTATATAGCCATGTTATTTTTTACTCCCTATATATGTATAGCCATGTTATTTGTAATCGTTATTTTTATTAGTTTATTCGTTATTCACTCTGTATTTATTCCTCGTGCCACTATTTCTTATTTTATTTTGTATCTTATCTTTAACTCATTGTTATAAGGACCCGTAAGTAAGCATTTCACTGTTAGTCAATGCCTGTTGTCCATGAAGCATGTGACAAATAAAACTTGACTTAATTTGATTTGTTACATACGGTACATCTCTGTAAAGTAAAATCATAATAGTCATCATAATAGTACATTACAGTATAAACAGTTCCGTGAAAAAGTATTTGCCCCCTTCCTTATTTTGTCCATTTTTGCATATTTTTTTACACTGAATGTTCTCAACTCTTCAACCAAAACCTAATATTAGATTAAGGGAACCTGAGTGAACAAATAACAAAAATGTGTTATACTTAATTCATTTTTTTTTTTTTAACAAAGTTATGCAACACCCAATGCCCCTGTGTGAAAAAGTAATTTCCCCCTTACATTCAATAACTGGTTGTGCCACCTTTACCTGCAATGACTGCAACCAAACACTTCCTGTAGTTGTTGATCAGGCTCTCACATCACTGTGGAGGAATGCAGAACTGCTTTAACTCAGAGACATTTGTGAGTTTTCGAGCATGAACTGCTCATTTCAGGTCCTGCCACAACATCTCAACAGGGTTTAGGTCTGGACTTTGACTTGGCCATTCCAAAACTTTACATTTGTTTGTTTTTCAGTCATTCTGATGTAGACTTGCTTGTGTGTTTTGGATCATTGTCTTGCTGCATGACCCAGCTGCAATTCAGCTTCAGCTCATGGACGAATGGCCTGACATTCTCCTGTAGAATTCTCTAATACAGACCAGAATTCATGGTTCCTTCTATGATGGAAAGTCCGCCAGGTCCTGAGTCAACAAAGCATCCTCAAACCATCACAATACTACCACCATGCTTGACCACCATTCTTGACCCCCCTCCCCCCACTTGGCCAGCCCTTAAAAATACCACTTTTAATTGATGTGAATCTGAAAGAAAATGTGATTTGTGAAATAAGGCAGCATTGTACCATTACAACAGCGAGACCTGGATAGGAGTCAACAAGGAATCATGCTGAATTAGATTCCTATCTGAGTTATGTATAAATCTACCTGGACTGCTGTACATTCTATTTAGTTTAGCCGAAGTTGGAAAGGTCAAAACATTCCACTGCAGTAGTTGGTTAAGTTGTGGTCACTTATATGTGTTTATTAATCTGTATGTTTAAATGTGAACTACATTTAGTTAATTCTGTCAAAAGCAAGGCTGGTAATCCTGCGCTAGTTTGTCAATAACTATCCTGGCTTGCCAAAATTATGCTGTTGTGGTTTAGTAAGTTGAATTCACAAGTGTCCTACGTGTAAGCCGAAACGCATGAGACGCCCCACTGAAGTGTGTCCTTCGTGTGGACCCCAACACAAAGGAATCTCAACCTACCAGTGTTGGCATTCCCCAGTCACCCTATCCAAGTGGCCCCCCAGCAAATATATGGTATTGACCCATCTCTGGCAGCGGCATGAGAATTCAAGTGAATAGATGTGTACCAACTCTGGTTTCAGATACACAGGAATGGCGAGGCCCCCGGTTCATGTTACCCTCCAATGTCACCAGAATGCTAATCTGCTAGCACAGCTTCATAAGACGTGCAGAGTGTGACACGGACACCAGGCCAAGCATGCAATGTTTTCCCAGGTGTCATTTTCTCATTCTTTCTAATATCATTGAGCAGGGGGGTTGGGAGCGCTTAGAGCTTAGACGTTTGGCATATACTGTAGCTGTGTATATAATGACTGTAGGTCTATATATGACCCCTTCCGGGTTAGTTGGCCTGCATCCATTGAATGCATGGTTTTGAAGAAAAAATATAATTAAGCTACAGTTGAAAAATACTTAAGATGCTTTGATTCAGTGGATCTTATGATTTGAATAATGTCTTACTCAGCGAGGAGTCCTAGCCTTAGTATTCAAGGACAATCATTCCATTGGCCAAGTTCACGATGAAGTCTTCACACACGCACACACACACGCACACACACAAGGAGTAAGTCACTTACAAAGATCATTAAAGCATTGCTGATCCTTGACAAAATGTACAGACAGTCTTTTGATTCAAACTAATCCAAGAGAGTGTCTCCTGTCTTCCACAGGCTTGTTTGCCAGCCTTTGACACAGCAATGTGGACATCGCTCTCGCATGACAAGCGCACAGAATTTCTAGCTTGCAAGAACTGAAAGCCGAGAGCATGAAAATTGCCCTGACTTATCAGGAGACAGGCGGTAGTTGGTGAGGGGAAAGCAGGCAAGCAAAGAACCAGTGATCCGAACATGATAGTTCATTTGAATTGTGATCACAAGAGCCCCAGTGTCTCCATATCAAACTGAAGCTACAGTGAGGGAAAAAAGAATTTGATCCCCTGCTGATTTTGTACGTTTGCCCACTGACAAAGAAATGATCAGTCTATAATTTTAATGGTAGGTTTATTTTAACAGTGAGAGACAGAATAACAACAAAATAATCCAGAAAAACCCATGTGAAAAATGTTATAAATTGATTTGCATTTTAATGAGGGAAAGAAGTATTTGACCCCCTCTCAATCAAAAAGATTGCTGGCTCCCAGGTGTCTTTTATACAGGTAACGAGCTGAGATTAGTAGCACACTCTTAAAGGGAGTGCTCTTAATCTCAGTTTGTTACCTGTATAAAAGACACTCGTCCACAGAAGCAATCAATCAATCAGATTCCAAACTCTCCACCATGGCCAAGAACAAAGAGCTCTCCAAGGATGTCAGGGACTAGATTGTAGACCTACACAAGGCTGGAATGGGCTACAAGACAATCGCCAAGCAGCTTGGTGAGAAGGTGACAACAGTTGGTGCGATTATTCACAAATGGAAGAAACACAAAATAACTGTCAATCTCCCTCGGCCTGGGGCTCCATGCAAGATCTCACCTCGTGGAGTTGCAATGATCATGAGAACGGTGAGGAATCAGCCCAGAACTACACGGGAGGATCTTGTCAATGATCTCAAGGCAGCTGGGACCATAGTCACCAAGAAAACAATTGGTAACACACTACGCCGTGAAGGACTGAAATCCTGCAGCGCCCGCAAGGTCCCCCTGCTCAAGAAAGCACATATACAGGCCCGTCTGAAGTTTGCCAATGAACATCTGAATGATTCAGAGGAGAACTGGGTGAAAGTGTTATGTTCAGATGAGACCAAAATCGAGCTCTTTGGCATCAACTCAACTCGCCGTGTTTGGAGGAGGGGGAATGCTGCCTATGACCCCAAGAACACCATCCCCACCGTCAAACATGGAGGTGGAAACATTATGCTTTGGGGGTGTTTTTCTGCTAAGGGGACCGGACAACTTCACTGCATCAAAGGGACGATGGACGGGGCCATGTACCGTCAAATCTTGGGTGAGAACCTCCTTCCCTCAGCCAGGGCATTGAAAAAGGGTCGTGGATGGGTATTCCAGCATGACAATGACCCAAAACACACGGCCAAGGCAACAAAGGAGTGGCTCAATAAGAAGCACATTAAGATCCTGGAGTGGCCTAGCCAGTCTCCAGACCTTAATCCCATAGAAAATCTGTGGAGGGAGCTGAAGGTTCGAGTTGCCAAACGTCAGCCTTGAAACCTTTATGAATTGGAGAAGATCTGCAAAGAGGAGTGGGACAAAATCTCTCCTGAGATGTGTGCAAACCTGATGGCCAACTACAAGAAACGTCTGACCTCTGTGATTGCCAACAAGGGTTTTGCCACCAGGTACTAAGTCATGTTTTGCAGAGGGGTCAAATACTTATTTCCCTCAATAAAATGCTAATCAATTTATAACATTTTTGACATGCGTTTTTCTGGATTTTTTTGTTGTTATTCTGTCTCTCACTGTTCAAATAAACCTACCATTAAAATGATAGACTGATCATTTCTTTGTCAGTGGGCAAACGTACAAAATCAGCAGGGGATCAAATACTTTTTTCCCTCACTGTAAAGATGCTGCCATTGGATGAAAAAACTAAAAGCCATGACGAATGGTTAATAAGTAGACAACGGTGGCAACTTTGGCTAATTGTGTTGGAAAAATGCAGCACTAGGAGAGCAATGAGATTGAACCGTCAGCACTTTCATTGTATTTTCACAAGCTTCTGGCAAGAGGACCCGAATGTTTTCAAGAGCACGTCAATATCAATGGCCACATACCAGCATTGGCCAAGTTACGACGACTTATACAGTATGTGATAAACACATTGAGAGGATCCCGCTCCTCATACAGCTTCTAGGAACCATCTCCAGTCATTGAATGAGCTTTTCTGGTCCAAAGGCCTAGTTCCAAAATGTGACACTGACATGTGTTCTGGAAGACGGTCAGGTTAGCAAGATGGAGACCCTGTACTCTGGGCAATAAATTAATTATCCTCTACAAAGAATTGAGTGAGAAATAAAAAATAACATATTTTCTTCAGCAAGTCAAAGATTCCATGCATTCGAGAGTTCACACTTATGACAAGTGGTGTAAAGTATTTAGTAGTTTTTTGGGGTATCTGTACTTTACTTTACTATTTATATTTTTGACAACTTTTACTTTTACTTCAATACATTCCTAAACAAAATTAAGTACTATTTATTCCATACATTTTCCCTGACACCCAAAAGTATTCGTTACATTTTGAATGCTTAGCAGGACAGGAAAATGGTCCAATTCACACACTTATCAAGAGAACATCCCTGGTCATCCCTAATGTCTCTGATCTGGAGGACTCACTAAACAAAAATGCTTTGTTTGTAAATGATGTCTGAGTGCTCGAGTGTACCCCTGGCTATCCTTAATTTAAAAAACAAGAAAATTGTGCCGTCTGGTATGCTTAATATAAGCAATTTGAAATTATTTATACTTGTACTTTTACTTTTGATACTTAAGTATATTTTTGCAATTACATTTACTTCTTATACTTAAGTATATTTAAAACCAAATACTTTTAGACTTTCACTCAAGTAGTATTTTACTTGGTGACTTTCACTTTTATTTGAGTCATTTTCTATTAAGGTATCTTTACTTTTACTCAAGTATAACTGTTGCTTACTTTTTCCACCACTGCTTATGACGTCCATGAGCAGAACCATGTTGATTAGTTTGCATAGTTGTTTAACTTTCTTTTGTTAAATTTTTCTTGGTGTTTGAAGAATTCATGGGCTAGCGTTCCTTTGCTGGGATGTGTTTTACCCCACCTCTCTGTTAAACTGTGTGCTTTTTCTTTTCTGTTTGTGCTTGCTGAACTTGTGGGTTCATTGTTTGCAATCTTTTTCACTGGGCACGATGGTATTACTCAAATTCCGCTTTTTAAAATGTGCATCTCTCTAATGACTTCTCTGATCGTGTCATTAATTGTTTTAAATCTGTTCATGCAATAATGCTTTGTTCTGTTCTGGTCCCTCAGGGGCCAATCAGGGAACAATACAACAGGAAAAAAAAGAGGACTGAGCACGCCCCCATTCTCATCGACGGGGCTGTAGTGGAACAGGTTGAGAGCTTCAAGTTCCTTGGTGTCCACATCACCAACGAACTATCATGGTCCAAACACACCAAGACAGTCGTGAAGAGGGCACGACAAAGCCTATTCCCCCTCAGGAGACTAAAAGATTTGGCATGGGTCCTCAGATCCTCAAAAAATTCTACAGCTGCACCATCAAGAGCATCCTGACTGGTTGCATCACCGCCTGGTATGGCAACTGCTTGGCCTCCGACCGCAAGGCACTACAGAGGGTAGTGCGTACGGCCCAGTACATCACTGGGGCAAAGCTTCCTGCCATCCAGGACCTCTATACCAGGCGGTGTCAGAGGAAGGCCCTCAAAATTGTTAAAGACTCCAGCCACCCTAGTCATAGACTGTTCTCTCTGCTACCGCACGGCAAGCGGTACCGGAGTGCCAAGTCTAGGTCGAAAAGACTTCTCAACAGCTTCTACCCCCAAGCCATAAGACTCCTGAACAGCTAATCATGGCTACCCAGACTATTTGCACTGCCCCCCACCCCATCCTTTTACGCTGCTGCTACTCTGTTAAGTATTTATGCATAGTCACTTTAACTCTACCCACATGTACATATTACCTCAACTACCTCAACTAGCCGGTGCCCCCGCACATTGACTCTGCAACGGTACCCCCCTGTATATGTAGCCTCCCTACTGTCACTTTATTTTACTTCTGCTCTTTTTTTTCTCAACACTTTTTTTGTTGTTTTATTTTTACTTTTTTTGTTTAAAATAAATGCACTGTTGGTTAAGGGCTGTAAGTAAGCATTTCACTGTAATGTCTGCACCTGTTGTATTCGGCGCATGTGACCAATAACATTTGATTTGATTTGATTTGACTATCTGACTGTAAAAGTGTTGGCCATTCCAGGGGCCACATCCCACAGTCAGCAAATACAGAGTATTGATCAGTCATTAGCACATTATCTCCTCATGGACCATCAGTTACTATGAGCTATTCTTACTTTGACCAGTTGTCACAGAAATCTCCTAGTTGTTTTATAAGTGTTCACTAGTTTGATCCACCTCTAATCTTCTCAGAGAGGACAGTAGCCAGAGGGAAAATCCTTCTTCCATCCACCACTAAAAATAACAATGTTTAAACCCTCCTGTCATGTCGTTGTAAAATACATAGTAACACAACATTCTCACCTGTTTATCATTTAATCTCCTTTCTGATCTGAGGACCATGTGGTCTACGTGTGTGTGCACTAGTGCGTCAGAGTACATGCTCATTGGAAATAGCAGAGAGAATACCAAGACCTTTGCACATAAATAACCACACCTGTGAGCCATTGAAAAATAACTCTTCCAACCAAAGGGTGACTATGAGTGATTATCTGCATCATTCAATTAGTAAATTTGCTTTAAGAGCGAGTAACTTAAATCATAAGAAAACAATTATTCATAAAACTGGTTTAAAAGCGAGTCAATTTAGCCCACGAAACAACACTTTGAGTGTTTCATTTTTGTGGTTTATGGGGTGGCAAGTCTTTATTCGTCATCATGTAACTCAATGGAAATATACTGTAAGACCCCTCAGCAAAGCCCCCAGAAGTCTTTGAAAAATATGAGGACTGCAGGAGTGGTTGAGCAGGGGCAATTTCTAGGCCTTCTTGGTATGGGGTGGGGGCTGTTGGGTAAATTTCCCATTAAGTGAATGTGACTTGGAGGCCATAGGGAATATGATATGGAAGTGAAGAGACAATCAATTTATTCTATAAACATGAAAAATTGCCCTATCTGTTTTCAATTTCCATATGACACATGATCAACAGGGAGCTAAATGTAATACCTAGTGCATCAAATATGTTAACCTCCTAGAGTCGATGCCTGCATGGAAATATAATTAGCATGTTTCAATATTTCATCAAATAATATTTTTATATATATTTTTTATACCTACAGGGGACCTAAAATTCTAAAACAAATACCTAAATGATCCTTGGTATGACCATCTTAAAACAATTCCATATGTTAGCTTAGTAGAAACCCAGCCCCAGGCCCTTAGACCTTTTAAAGAGGCAAACCCTTTCAGCTTTAGATTTAGAACAGTTAGCCTTTACTTCCATCATAAAACTGTCCCCTGCTACATAGTAATTGAAGGGAGCTGATAATTAAATCACAACTAATGTCACAAAGCTAATACAACTCAACCTGGCCGCCAACTAGGTCAGTGCATTTGTCGCACACATCTACGCTGCTTGCGATACTTTAATATCTCCTAAGCCTGCAGAACCAGGGGTCGGGAATTTCCACTCCAAGATTGTCATGGACCAGTGGAAAATCCCAGTGGACATACTGGGAGTGTCTTAAATGACATGTTATAGCACAATCTCTCATTCTCTTATTTGGGGGTCTCCATCAATAACTATGTTATCATCCTGGACATAGATGTACCTTTCTTTTTTTATGTGACCCGTTTCAGGAGCGTGCATTTGAACGGAAACATTAATTTTTTATCAAAATGCTTTTTTTTTTGGCAGAAATGCCTTCTGGAACATGTGAACTTTCATATGCCTTAATAACAAATTTGTATTCCATCCATAAATACAAATACAATTTTGAATTACGAGCCTAGTTGGTTTAGCCACGGAAAAAGACAGGAACCTTCCTGCTAGCCATGATTGGCTGAGATAATGGATGGGCTAGACATGCCGGGAGATGAGTTTGGATTGGTCTGCCATGTAGCATGCTTCTGTCTATAACGTGAGCTATTCAGTCCTGTACGGTCCTTTCTATAGATCCGTTTTTGAAACATATAACGTTAGCCATCGAGAACTACAAAAGTTTTGCTACTTTTCTCAACAACATTGATGCCCTAAATTTAGCAAGCGCTATCGACAGATCAGTTGGAAAAAGTGATGGGCTACTTTCTGCACGTGCCACAGTCAGTGTGAACCGGTCAGTGTGAACCGGAGTGACTTGACACAATGCTGGCCAAACAAGATGTAGCTACAAACAAAACAGAGTTAAATTGTTCCAGTCTGCCTTGAAGCATTCATCCATGTATGCGGGTAAGAGTCTAGCTGCGTATGATATAAACTTAACAGGTATTAGTATTGGTAAACATGAATATAAAATAAACGTATTTGCTGTCACCCTACACATCCACTTTCCTGATTACCTTTTCATGGCCGCAGAGGGTTCTCACGGGGTGGTCGCGAGAGTGTCAGGGTAGGTGTCTAGTTGTTTCCGTTGGTTTAACCACGGTAGAAAGTCCAGACACTACCTCTACCGTGCGCATTCCCCCCGAATACCTCGATTTGGCGCACAAGTTTTCCAACACGCAGGTGACCAAATTACCACCTCATCGGCGGGGGATTGCGTGATAAACCTACAGGTAGACGCTGTGCCTCCCAGGAGTCGTGTATCCCCTGTCGCAGGCTGAAATGGAGGCTATGGAGACATACGTCTCCGAGTCCCTGCACCAGGGGTTTATCCTTCCCTCCACTTCGCCCGCCTACTCATGTTTATTTTTTGTGAAGAAGAAAGACAGAGCTCTGCGCCCTTGCATTGATTACCGAGCACTGAACAAGGGGACAATACGTTATAGTTATCCTCTACCCCTCATTCCATCTGTGATTGACTCAATGCATGGGGTGCGCTTCTTCGCAAAATTAGATCTCCGGAGTGCGTACAATCCGGTGCGTGTCTGAGAGGGGGACAAGTGGAAGACAGCATTCAGCACAACCACAGGGCATTACAAATACCTGGTGATGTCTTATGGTTTGATGAATGCTCCATCCATCTTCCAGTCCTTTGTGAAAGAGGTGTTTCAGGACATGCTTGGTCGTGGTGTAGTGGTCTACATCGGTGACATTCTGGTGTATTCTGCTACGCGTGCTGAGCATGTGTCCCTGGTTCGCAAAGTGCTGGCCCGACTGTTGGAACATGACCTTTATGCCAAGGCAGAAAAGTGTCTGTTTTTCCAGCAGTCCGTCTCCTTCCTCGGATACCGCATTACCACCTCAGGTGTGGAGATGGAGGGAGATCGCATTTCAGCCGTTGTAATTGGCCGACTCCAACCCCGGTAAAGGAGGTGAAGAACTTTATTGGCTTTGCCAACTACTATCGGAGGTTTATCCGGGGCTTTGGCAAGGTCGCAGCTCCAATCTCTGTTGAAGGGTGGGCCGTCCCGGCTCCGCTGGTCTGCTGAGGCTGACAGGGCCTTCAGTAACCTGATGGTTCTGTTCACCTCAGCCCCGGTACTGGTATCCTCGATCCCTCCCTGTTGAGGGATTTCCACCGTCGCCATCCGGCTCACCCTGCTCCGCATCCCCCTTGCCGTCTCCGAGGCCGGTGTTGGTGCGCTGCTGGAGCTTCGCGTCAAGGGGTGGGGTACTGTCACGTCTTCCTCCGAAGCTGCCTCCTCTCCTTGTTCGGGCAGGCTTCGGCGTTCGTCGTCACCGGCCTTCTAGCCACTGCCGCTCCTCATCTCATCATTCCATTTGTTTTGTCTTGTTTATTACAAACACCTGGTTCATATCCCCTCATCAGTACCTGTATAAGTGTTACCTCTGCCCCCTTGTCTTTGTGTGTGATTGTTTAATGTGGTGGAGAGAGTGTTTTTACACATTACTGCGTAACTCTGTGGTTCAGAATAAATCCTGTTATTCTGTGATTTAACCTACTGCGCCTGACTCCTTCAAAATCACCTGATCAAATTTGCAGATGATCTCCTGATATAGCTGACCAGTATTGAATGTCCCCTTTGTAAAAAATATTTTCTGAATACTCAAATCAAATCAAATCAATTTTTATTTGCCACATGAGCCGAATACAACAGGTGTAGACATTACAGTGAAATGCTTACTTACAAGCCCTTAACCAACAATGCCATTTAAAAAAAAAGTGTTAAGTAAAGAAAATAAAAGCAAACAACTAAAGAGTAGCAGTAAAATAAAATAACAGTAGGGAGGCTATATACAGGGGGGTACCGGTGCAGAGTCAATGTGCGGGGGCACCGGCTAGTCGAGGTAATTGAGGTAATATGTACATGTGGGTAGAGTTAAAGTGACTATGCATAAATAATAGACAGAGTAGCAGCAGCGTAAAAGAAAGTAGTCCGGTAGCAATGATTAGCTGTTCAGGAGTCTTATAGCTTGGGGGTAGAAGCTGTTGAGAAGCCTTTTGGACCTAGACTTGGCGCTCCGGTACCGCTTGCCATGCGGTAGCAGAGAGAACAGTCTATGATTAGGGTGGCTGGAGTCTTTGACAATTTTTAGGGCCTTCCTCTGACACCGCCTGGTATAGAGGTCCTGGATGGCAGGAAGCTTGACCCCAGTGATGAACTGGGCCGTACGCACAACCCTCTGTATCGTCTTGCGGTCGGAGGCTGAGCCGTTGCCATACCAGGTGGTGATGCAACCAGTCAGGATGCTCTCGATGGTGCAGCTGTATAACATTTTGAGGATCTGAGGACCCATGCCAAATCTTTTCAGTCTCCTGAGGGGGAATAGGCTTTGTCGTGCCCTCTTCACGACTGTCTTGGTGTGTTTGGACCATGATAGTTTGTTGGTGATGTGGACACCAAGGAACTTGAAGCTCTCAACCTGTTCCACTACAGCCCCGTCGATGAGAATGGGGGCGTGCTCAGTCCTCTTTATTTCCCAGTAGTCCACAATCATCTCCTTTGTCTTGATCACGTTGAGGGAGAGGTTGTTATCCTGGCACCACACGGCCATGTCTCGGACCTCCTCCCTATAGGCTGTCTCATCATTGTCGGTGATCAGGCCTACCACTGTTGTGTCGTCAGCAAACTTAATGATGGTGTTGGAGTCGTGCCTGGCCATGCAGTCATGGGTGAACAGGGAGTACAGGAGGGGACTGAGCACGCACCCCTGAGGGGCCCCCGTGTTGAGGATCAGCGTGGCAGATGTGTTGTTACCTACCCTTACCACCTGGGAGCGGCCCGTGAGGAAGTCAAGAATCCAGTTGCAGAAGGAAGTGTTTAGTCCCAGGATCCTTAGCTTAGTGATGAGCTTTGAGGGCACTATGGTGTTGAACGCTGAGCTGTAGTCAATGAATAGCATTCTCACGTAGGTGTTCCTCTTGTCTCTGTGGTTTCTGGGATAATGGTGTTGCCTGTAATCCATGGCTTCTGGTTGGGGTATGTACGTACGGTCACTGTGGGGACGACGTCATCAATGCACTTATTGATGAAGCCAGTGACTGATGTGGTGTACTCCTCAATGCTATCTGAAGAATCCCAGAACATATTCCAGTCTGTGCTAGCAAAACAGTCATGTAGCTTAGCATCTGCATCATCTGACCACTTTTTTATTTATTTAGTTTTTGCTTATAAACAGGAATCAGGAGAATAGAGTTATGGTCAGATTTGCCAAATATTACAGTTTTTAATGTCCCGTTGGTAGGATAACCGTGATCTTAGGTCGTCCAATTTGTTCTCAAATGATTGCATATTGGCTAACAGTATTGATGGAAGAGGCAGTTTACTCGCTTGCCGTCGGATCCTTACAAGGCACCCCGACCTACGTCCACGATATCTCCATCTCTTTCTCATGCGAATGACAGGGATTTGGGACTTGTCGGGTGTCTGTAGGATATCCTTCGCGTCTGGCTCGTTGAAGAAAAAATCTTTGTCCAATATGAGGTGAGTAATCGCTGTCCTGATGTCTAGAAGCTATTTTTGGTCATAAGAGATGTGGCAGAAACATTATGTACAGAATAAATTACATATAACGCGAAAAAACACACATAATAGTACAATTGGTTAGAGGGCTGTAAAACGGCAGCCATCTTCTCCGGCGCCACTTGGTCAGAATATCAGGATATATAATGTACATGGAAAAAAACTAAATAATGGCAATAGGAAAAATAAAAATAATAACTCACGATCTACAGCAATCGTTAAAGTGGACCACTAAAAATATTAAAAACTTAAGATGCTTAATAAGTGACAACAAACAACAAATATATAAAGATAACTGTGTTCCATTACTTAACAATATGAAAGCAGATTTAATTAAATGGAATAATCTTCCCATACATCTTACAGGTAGAATAAACCTCTTCAGAATGACATGGATCCCAAGTGTTTTTGTATTTATTTTCGGTAATACCAATTACCCCACCAAAGGTACACTCGGTCATAACATACTTTATATGGGTAAATACAATTCATCGAAGGTAGTTTTAACCTTCCAGACTTGGAATTGTATCAACTCGCTACTCAGGGCTTTTACTTGCGACATATAATTAAATGCACTAAAGAGAAACAATGGGTACGTATTGAAGATGTGCATGCACATCCCCAGAATCTTTTTACGTGTTTATTTTAAAAAGCAATTTTGGATTGACCAATGTAGATATTTTCAAATACATCCAACTTAAAAGTTTTATATCACATCAGAGCAATCTTGAGGGAATCCTATTTCAGCCAGAAAATGATATTCATATGATTAGTAAGCTATACAAATCCTTGCAGAGTGCCTATCTAACTGACAATCTCTTAGAAAAAAATATAAACTATTGGAGCCAAGATTGAAAAAGAACTGATATTGGAACACGATGGAAGGAATGTTGGAACATAACTGACGAGATGGAACGTAGCTGACAAGATTACAGTTAACAAAAATGTACCGTTAATCAAATCAAATCAAATCAAATCAAATCAAATTTTATTGGTCACATGCGCCGAATACAACAGGTGCAGACATTACAGTGAAATGCTTACTTACAGCCCTTAACCAACAGTGCATTTATTTTAAACAAAAAAAGTAAAAATAAAACAACAACAAAAAAACAAAAATGAAAAAAAAAAAAAATATTGAAAATTTCTATAAAATAAATTATTTAAAAAAACAATCAATATAAAAATATAAGAAAAAAATATTAAAAAATTAGATTAAAAAAATATAAATAATAATAATTATGTGTTGAGAAAAAAAAGAGCAGAAGTAAAATAAAGTGACTGTAGGGAGGCTATATATACAGGGGGGTACCGTTGCAGAGTCAATGTGCGGGGGCACCGGCTAGTTGAGGTAGTTGAGGTAATATGTACATGTGGGTAGAGTTAAAGTGACTATGCATAAATACTTAACAGAGTAGCAGCAGCGTAAAAAGGATGGGGTGGGGGGGCAGTGCAAATAGTCCGGGTAGCCATGATTAGCTGTTCAGGAGTCTTATGGCTTGGGGGTAGAAGCTGTTGAGAAGTCTTTTGGACCTAGACTTGGCACTCCGGTACCGCTTGCCATGCGGTAGCAGAGAGAACAGTCTATGACTAGGGTGGCTGGAGTCTTTGACAATTTTGAGGGCCTTCCTCTGACACCGCCTGGTATAGAGGTCCTGGATGGCAGGAAGCTTTGCCCCAGTACTGGGCCGTACGCACTACCCTCTGCCTTGCGGTCGGAGGCCAAGCAGTTGCCATACCAGGCGGTGATGCAACCAGTCAGGATGCTCTCGATGGTGCAGCTGTAGAATTTTTTGAGGATCTGAGGACCCATGCCAAATCTTTTTAGTCTCCTGAGGGGGAATAGGCTTTGTCGTGCCCTCTTCACGACTGTCTTGGTGTGTTTGGACCATGATAGTTCGTTGGTGATGTGGACACCAAGGAATTTGAAGCTCTCAACCTGTTCCACTACAGCCCCGTCGATGAGAATGGGGGCGTGCTCAGTCCTCTTTTTTTTCCTGTAGTCCACAATCATCTCCTTTGTCTTGGTCACGTTGAGGGAGAGGTTGTTGTCCTGGCACCACACGGCCAGATCTCTGACCACCTCCCTATAGGCTGTCTCATCGTTGTCGGTGATCAGGCCTACCACTGTTGTGTCGTCGGCAAACTTAATGATGGTGTTGGAGTCGTGCCTGGCCATGCAGTCATGGGTGAACAGAGAGTACAGGAGGGGACTGAGCACGCACCCCTGAGGGGCCCCCGTGTTGAGGATCAGTGTGGCAGATGTGTTGTTACCTACCCTTACCACCTGGGGGCGGCCCGTCAGGAAGTCCAGGATCCAGTTGCAGAGGGAGGTGTTTAGTCCCAGGATCCTTAGCTTAGTGATGAGCTTAGAGGGCACTATGGTGTTGAATGCTGAGCTGTAGTCAATGAATAGCATTCTCACGTAGGTGTTCCTCTTGTCCAGGTGGGAAAGGGCAGTGTGGAGTGCAATAGAGATTGCATCATCTGTGGATCTGTTGGGGCGGTATGCAAATTGGAGTGGGTCTAGGGTTTCTGGGATAATGCTGTTGATGTGAGCCATGACCAGTCTTTCAAAGCTCTTCATGGCTACAGACGTCAGTGCTACGGGTCGGTAGTCATTTAGGCAGGTTATCTTAGAGTCCTTGGGCACGGGGACTATGGTGGTCTGCTTGAAACATGTTGGTATTACAGACTCAGTCAGGGACATGTTGAAAATGTCAGTGAAGACACTTGCCAGTTGGTCAGCACATGCTCGGAGTACACGTCCTGGTAATCCGTCTGGCACTGCGGCCTTGTGAATGTTGACCTGCTTAAAAGTCTTACTCACATCGGCTACGGAGAGCGTGATCACTTAGTCATCCGGAGCAGCTGGTGCTCTCATGCATGCTTCAGTGTTGCTTGCCTCGAAGCGAGCATAGAAGTGGTTTAGCTCGTCTGGTAGGCTTGTGTCACTGGGCAGCTCGCGGCTGTGCTTCCCTTTGTAGTCTGTAATAGTTTTCAAGCCCTGCCACATCCGACGAGCGTCAGAGCCAGTGTAGTACGATTCAATCTTAGACCTGTATTGACTCTTTGCCTGTTTGATGGTTCGTCGGAGGTCATAGCGGGATTTCTTATAAGCGTCCGGGTTAGAGTCCCGTTCCTTGAAAGCGGCAGCTCTACCCTTTAGCTCAGTGCGGATGTTTCCTGTAATCCATGGCTTCTGGTTGGGGTATGTACGTACGGTCACTGTGGGGACGACATCATCGATGCACTTATTGATGAAGCCAGTGACTGATGTGGTGTACTCCTCAATGCTGTCTGAAGAATCCCGAACATGTTCCAGTCTGTGCTAGCAAAACAGTCCTGTAGCTTAGCATCTGCGTCATCTGACCACTTTTTTATTAACCGAGTCACTGGTGCTTCCTGCTTTAGTTTTTGCTTATAAGCAGGAATCAGGAGGATAGAGTTATGGTCAGATTTGCCAAATGGAGGGCGAGGGAGAGCTTTGTATGCGTCTCTGTGTGTGGAGTAAAGGTGGTCTAGAGTTTTTTTCCCTCTGGTTGCACATTTAACATGCTGGTAGAAATTAGGTAGAACGGATTTAAGTTTCCCTGCATTAAAGTCCCCGGCCACTAGGAGCGCTGCATCTGGATGAGCGTTTTCCTGTTAATTAATGGCCTTGTACAACTCATTCAGTGCAATCTTAATGCCAGCATTGGTTTGTGGTGGTAAATAGACAGCTATGAAAAATATAGATGAAAACTCTCTTGGTAAATAGTGTGGTCTACAGCTTATCATAAGATACTCTACCTCAGGCGAGCAAAACCTCGAGACTTCCTTAGTATTTGATTTTGTGCACCAGCTGTTGTTTACAAATATACACAGACCGCCACCCCTTGTCTTACCGGAGTCAGCCGTTCTGTCCTGCCGATGTAGTGTATAGCCTGCTAGTTGAATGTTATCATTGTCGTCGTTCAGTCACGACTCGGTGAAACAATCTTCGTCCAATACGAGGTGAGTAATCGCTGTCCTGATATCCAGAAGCTCTTTTTGGTTATAAGAGACGATGGCAGAAACATTATATACAAAATAAATTACAAATAACGCGGAAAAACACACATAATAGTACAATTGGTTAGAGGGCTGTAAAACGGCAGCCATCTTCTCCGGCGCTGTTTGTGGAATCCAGTATAAATTAATGTATAGAATTTATTATACAAAAGACAAAATTCACAAATTCTACAATACAACGGCAGAGTCATGTCTGAAGTGTAAAACTACTAATGACTCATAAATTCATGCCTTCTGGGAATGTGATATATATATAAATCCAAAGGTTATGGGCGGAGTTGGAAAGATGGCTGTCAGAAATATTACAATGTAAATTTACTTTTAATTCATCTATCTGCATATTTCAAGACATGGCATATAAGGGTGCAGTGAGATACCCGATGGGTTGGACAATACTTTTCTCATAAATCATTAAAAAAATATATTATAAAATCCTTTGTCGTTCACGCATTGGAAAGATCAAATGCTTTGCTATCAAAAAATTCAAATTGTGTGGGCAACGGAGAGAAACAAAATGGTGCCGTTTGAGGCCATGTGGCGGAAGGTGATACGGGTGCCAAAAATAGGGATGAGGGCCAGTGGGTCTGGGCAGGTAACCGTGTTTTTCTTTCTGCTTGCATTTTGCATTTATATTTTGATGTGTGTATTTTCTGTAATTTATGTAATTCAGGGCTCATCTGTAAAAGAGGCCTTGGTCTCAGTATGACTCACTGATAAAATAGGTTAAAAAAAAAGGGGTGATGTAGTTGTCGTTTGTATGTGTATGTTTTGTATTGTTGATAAAATCTTATAAAACATTTTAAAAAGATGGCATCATTCTTGGTATTACTAGAGTTCATCTGCAGGGTTGATCCCACGGTACGGTGCAAGGGTGACCTCGACGTACAGTTTATACATTTATAATGGAATGTGAGTAGACCTTGATGTAAGTTATGTCCGCGTCCCTAAAAAGACATACCCTTTACTATACAACAGAGCTCTGAAGCAATCCACATCTAAACTACTTACAATCTCTCACAATTTCCCATACAGTTATCACATCCATCTCATGTTTAACATAATATATAAGTAAGTAAAATGCCTTTATGTATCCAAAAACAGCTGTGAAGTTATTGGCCAAAAATGGAGTACAGTATTATTACCTCAAAATGTTACAACAGTCTGACTAACTACTCAAAATACAGCAAACTGTTACAACAGTTACAACAGTCTGACTAAGTACTTTGCAGGATAACAACCCATAACATCTGGAAACTTCAATCAAAGTGATGAAAGACCACATACGTAAAACATGTCAGTATCGGTGCCAACATGTTCCCGCCAAGATTGATTTTGACTAATTTCAGTGTCAATGTTTCTGAAAACTTCCCAACTCAGTCCATCATGTTGAAAATTACATATGCTCTTTTTTTGCTATTCTCTAAGGAACATGCTTCAATTAACCTGATATTTAATATTTTATAATATTTTATATTTAGTATTACAAAGCCAACCATTGCCTCTAATGCAAACTAGAACTAGAATGGAAAATTTGTTGAGTTCTTAAATCCAACGTTTAAAGATCCTGTGCAATCCCTTTCTCCTTCGATTTAATGAGTACATTAGCCACAAGATAAAGATCTATACTTATCTTTCCTAAAGATCAAAAATATGTAATGACTTCTAAACACGAGAGCTTGGAGATTGACAGGGTCAGTTCTGTAATGAGTTTTCTCAAGATGTGAGAGGGACAGTATGCTGTGCTTTTGGACATTCAATAAACATTTGGTCGCTGGTAATATTTGTGGTTACCATTTAACAACATCATGTTACAACTTAACCAAAGATGCACGTCAGATATTCTATACAGGCCCATTTGAAATCAGTTGCTGTGAACTTCCCTATTAAAACCGTTAGTCTATTGATGCACCCGTGCGTCAATCTAAGTAACATAATATAAAAATCCCGATCGAAATCCATCAGTTTAACCTTTTAATGCGTAATCTCTAAATATCAATAACGGCCCTTACAGCGGGAGTTCTTTTTGCACGCGGTACCAGAATTCTATTCTTCTGTTCTAGAATTTGATTGTTGCATTTTGCCTCTATTCTCTGCACCCCTCAAGACTGCATTTTCTGCTTTATATGAGGCTTTATAAAACTGTATTTTTTAACCACTCAGTATCTTATCCTTTTTGCCTATAGCAGTAGCGGCGAGATCAATAGTATTTTTGATAATTATATAATTATTATCATCTATGTTACATTTATTATTATCTGAAAGAGGCTTTGGCATTAGCCTGTCTGAGGGGCTGCACATGTGAGACAGGGCAGGAAACCTGAGGTCTGCTGTGTTTGATACAATAGTGGCAAACAAATAAAGTGAGAGTATCCAATTGTTTTTATTTTCATTAAAAAAAACAATTGGCCTTCATTTTATCATCATGTCAACATATTATCACTAGCCTAAAGATGCCTGCCTCGTTGCCAAGCAAGGAAGATATTTAGCAATCATCTTATGCGGTGTGTATTATGGCTTGGATATGTTTTAGCATGGTCGTGGCGGAGGAAAGTGTGAACAGGGTGGATCAAGTCATGTAAGCAACAAAGTGAGGTTGTTTTTGCGGATGATCAGATTGAATGGTGTGTGTGTGTAATCAGCTATATTGTTTGCAGAGACCGTGTCATGAGTGAGGCGAGGTTGTAGATATAATAGGTTATCGTAAACTATGGAGCTAGAGAGGATTATCTAGGTTATTGCTTTGGCGTCACCTATGTTACGTGGGTGGACCAGTGATCGATCTCCTTCCAAAACGTAGTTACATTTTTATAAATGTCAAGTATTACTGACTACAAACCCCCCTAAAATGGTTTTAGCCAAATCTGGCAACCCTGTTTAGCTAGGCAGTAGGCTTGTATTTGAGGTGATAATCTGTGAGGTGATAACACTTTATTTGCTTTGAGATTTGTCAAAAAATTTAAATGACTTGTCAAGTAATGTGCTCCAGTTCTTGTATACACTGTAACAAGCACATCGAAGACTTATAATATTGTAATGACCCAGCTGGGTCATAAAGGAAAAAAAGACGGGCACCAGGTGTACAGGGCAGAACACAGGTTTATTCCTAAATTGGGCTATTGTTCAGGCCACAGCCCACGCCGCTAAATTCCGAACGTACACAAATATAACATGTCAAGTTAAGGGTCCTGAACAGAAGAGAGAGAGATGAGACAGTAACCCCTATTTATGCATTTCAAAACCCAGTGGGATTACCCATCATACCCCCAACCTTTCCGTCTGTTCTGGCATATTTAACCCCTGCTAGCACCCATGAGAACAATAACACACCCACGAACACAGAACACAATACCGGGTCGTTACATACACCCCCCCCCCTTTCTAAACCCTACCCCCTAGGGTTACAAAACAAAATCCTTAAAACGACCCGGAGGTCGCATCAGTCTCTTGTGCCTCCCTGTGACTCTCACCGGTGGACCCCCAGAACACTCATCTGCCCCAATGTCATTTCCAGCGTCCTTCGAAGAGGCAGCCCCCGCCCCAGGCTCAGGTTGCGCTAGAGTCTCCTCGCTAGACTGTTCCCGTGGGCTCACATCAGAGTCCTCACTTCCATTCCCTACCGTTTTTCTCCCTCTGTAGGGCGCCAATCAGTCCCGGTGGACCACCACCTTCCTGCTCCGTGGGGGGACCTCCACCCGGTACGTCACCTCCCCCACTCTCTCTATCACCAGACACGGCCCCACCCAGGCACTGTCCAGCTTTGGGCACTGCCCCTTCTTGCGCGTGGGGTTGTGAAGCCACACGCGTTCTCCCGCTCCAAAGTGCCTCCCCCTAGTGCGTGAGTCATAGTGGCGCTTTTGGCGCATCCCTGCGTTCTCGAATTGCTCTCTTGCGAAGGTGTGAGCTGCTTCTAACCGGTTCAGCAGACGACGAACATAGTTCGTGCCTGTCGTCGTTATCAGGAGGGTAGCCAAACGTCAGTTCGGCTGGGGTGCGCAACTCACGACCTAACATTAGTAGCGCTGGGGAGCACGCAGTCGATTCTTGAACAGCCGACCTACATGCCATAAGAATAAACGGTAAGTGGGTGTCCCAATCTCTCTGGTGTTTTGAGGTAACAATGGCCAGCTGTTGTGCTAATGTTCTGTTTAATCTTTCCACCAGCCCATCACTCTGGGGGTGAAGCGGAGTAGTGCGCGTCTACACAACTCTGAGAACACCCGTGACTCAAAGTATCTCCCCTGGTCGCTGTGTATAGACTGTGGCACCCCAAACTGACTGATTATTCCCCCTACCAACGCATCAGCTACTGTCTCTGCCTCCTGGTCTGGGAGAGGGTAAGCCTCTGGCCACTTGGTGAAGTAGTCCATAGCAGTTAGAATCCACCTGTTACCGCTGTCTGTGGTTGGAAATGGCCCCACTATGTCTACCCCCAGTCTCTCCATGGGCTCCCCTACTGGAAATGGTTGTAGGAGGGCGTGTGACTGACCTGGAGGTCCGTTTTTAGCAGCACACTCGTCGCACTGCCTACAAAAGTCCTCCACATCCCTCCTGTGCCTGGCCCAATAGAAGCCTTTACACACGCGCTTTAACGCATGCGTAAAGGAGACCCTAAAATGGAGACGCTAAAATGCCCTGCGCCTATTCCCCCGTAAAGCTGCTGTAACACGCTCCCTTGCAGCCTTTTGGTCACCACTACCTGCCACGTAATATCTCCAGTAGCTGGCTTTTTCCACCCCCTCTGGAGCACTCCCTCAGCCACTCTAAGGACTGTGAATTTAGCCCACAGTCCTTTGGTGACTGATGATAGAGGGGCTCCTTCCCCCCACGGCGGTCGTCTTCTCTCTTCCACCCACCGCAGCACAGGACGCAGCTCTGCGTCCTCCTCCTGGTGACGCCTCCACTCCCCGACGTCCACAGCCTCCCGACACTCTGTCACACTCAACTGACTCACCGTGGCGGTGACTCCCTCCTCCATGCACAGTTCTCTCTCTCGCTCCACCCGTTTGGCGCAGTACCCACAGCCATCCTCAGCACACGGGTGGCGGGACAAGATGTCTGCATTGCTGTGGCGAAGGCCGGCCCTGTGCTCCACCTGGAAGTTGTAGGGTCGCAGCTCCTCCAGCCAGCGGGTGATCTGACCCTCTGGCTCCTTGAAGGAGAGAAGCCACTGCAGGGTGGAGTGATCCGTCCGGACCACAAACGGCAGGCCCCCCAGGTAGTACTTGATATGGCGTACTGCTGCCACGACAGCCAAAAGCTCTCTCCTTGTCACGCAGTTGCGTTTTTCAGCCTTATCAAAAGTTCTGCTGTAATAAGCTACTACGTGCTCCCCGTCAGGACCACGCTGAGCCAGCACAGCCCCCAAGCCCTCATTGCTTGCGTCGGTCTCCAGGATGAACGGACGGTTCGGGTCTGGTGAGGCCAGGACAGGGGCCTCCACCAGGGCACGTTTGAGAGTCTCAAACGCCCGCTGGTGCTCATCGGTCCACTGAAAAACAGTGTCCTCCTTGAGAAGGTGGTTCAAAGGAGCCACTACCCCCGCAAACCCCTTCACAAACCCCCAGCCCCAGGAAGCTCTTAACCTCTTTTTTTCCCCCCTGGAACTGGCCACCCCCTCACAGCCTCCACTTTGTCTGGCATCGTGCTGATGCCCTCACCACCCAGCTGATGACCCAGGAACGCCACCTCCCTTTGCATGAAATGGCACTTTTCCGGATGTAATTTTAGCCCTGCCCCCAGGATCCTCTCCAACACTCGCCTAAGTGCCCCCAGTGCCCCCTCAAACGATGTGCCGTGCACCAATATGTCGTCTAGGTACACGACACACTCGTCTCTCGGAACCCCCGCCAGCACTCTGTCCATGAGCCTCTCAAAGGTGGCAGGAGCATTACAGAGCCCGAAGCACAGCACCTTGAACTGCCAATGGCCCCTATCCGTGGAGAAGGCAGTTTTTTCACATGCCCCAGGCGAGAGGGGCACCTGCCAGTAGCCACTGCGCAGATCAAGGGAGGAGAACCACGAGGACCCTCTCACGTGGTCTAGCGACTCATCGATCTTCGGTAGGGGGTAAGAGTCTTTAGTGGTGACAGAATCTAGGCCCCTGTAGTCAACACAAAACCTAAGTTTACCCCCTTTCTTAGGCACAATGACGACCGGCGCGGACCATGGGCTATCTGATGGCTCAATGAAATCAACCCGCAACATGTCAACAATAGCTGTGTCTGCTGCTTCCCTCTTGGCAAGGGGAATACGACGGGCCAAATTTTAATGGGTCAGGCGTCCCCAGTGTCGATGTCGTGCTGAACTAGGTGCGTTTGCCCTACCTCATCTTCCCCCCAAGCGAAGCTATCTTTAAAGTCCAACAGCAGCTGCTTTAACTCTCTGTTGTCTCTCATCCAGACCTTGACAGTTTTTCAGCCACACAGCCTCAACGGCGTCGATAGCTTCCTCCTTCCCCCCGTCGGGCTGATGGGGTGAAGGAGCCAGTGTGTTTTGGGCTACTGGGCTGCCTGTGCTTGCACCATTATGGGGAGTGAAGGTCGTTGCCGCCGGACACAGCTGCTGGGATGGAACAACGACCAAGTGAGCAGCCGGGACGACCAGTGGAGTTTCGGCAAGCTTGGAGGAAGACGGAGGGACAGCCCTGCCCCCTGCTGGCCCTCCCGAAGGCGACATTCCCACTGTGGGCCCCCCCCCCGACAGCCTCAAAGTGCCCACAGCTAAGTCCAACTGAGCCCCACAGTTTTTCAAAAAGTCCATTCCCAGTATACATGGGTCCTGCACCGCTGCTACCCACACCGGACACCCCACAGTTCTCCCCCTCACAGTCACAGACAGCTGACACTTCCCTAACATGGGGGCTAGCTCCCCCGTGACAGTCCGCAGCTGGACAAGGCTTGGCTCCACCCGCACCCCAACAGGTAGTATGTCTGGTCTCACCAGGGTTACTGTAGAGCCCGTGTCGACCAGGGCCAAACATTCCACCCCCTCTACCTTGACGATGACATTGCAGAAGTCCCCAACGGTGGTACGTCCCACCACAACTACCGGACTAGGAAACACGGCGGCAGCTACACCCTGGGGGAGCAGGTCCCCACCCTCTTGCCTGCGCTGCTGGGTACCTCTTCTGCTTACTGTGGGTTCGGGGGCGGGGAGGGGGTGGGCCCACGCTGCCCCCTGCACGAGAACCCGCTGTCATTTCCCTGGTGACGGGAGAATCTGTCACACTCCCGCTGAATGTGGCCAGGCTGGCCACAACCCCAGCAGACAATGGGAGTTGAGCTGACACTGCGATGTTGCCTGGAGCCCCTCTCAATGACAAGCGAAGCGGTCTTGACTAACCCGCCCAACTCGTCGACCCACTCTGGTTTGGTGACCCCCGGCACCCCGGCCACCGCTGCTCTCACCTCTGGTTGACTGGCAACCTCCACTCTCACTCCCTCACCCCAGATCAGCTCTCTCTTCCTGGCTATCTCCACTGCAGCCCGCAGAGATGGTGGGTCCGCCATCTGAACATGCTTACCCAGTTCGGTGGAAGAGAGCGCTCTAATAAAACTGTCCCGTGCCAGCTCGTCTTGCACCCCAATTGGCATAGTTGCATAAGCCCGCCTGGTCAGGCTCAGAATACCACTTGCCAACGCCTTTAATGATTCCCCCTGAAGTCTATTTTTGTTACTCAGTTCAATCCGCAGCATGTTGGGCTGCGCGTCACTGCCGAAACGGCCCCCCAATGTCTCCACTAGCGCACCGTAGTCGCCCCTCTCATCCGGGGCTAGCGTTAGCAGGCATTCCGACGCCTCCTCTGCCAGGCTTAGGGCAAGCTGTAACGCTTTCGTCTCATCAGACCACATCCAGGCTCTAGCCAACAACTCGAATTGAAAAAAACTTTTAATTTACCTTGTCCATTGAACTTTGGAAGTTTAGCCGCTACCGTGGCTAATGGCAATAGGGCGCTGCCATCTCTGTTTACATAAGCAGGCCCAGCCATTTCCGCACCAGGTGACGTCGACATCCCCGTCGCTGTGACGTCTGTTCTGGTCGAGCGGTGTGAAGGAAAACCTGCCAGTTCTGCCATCTTGCTGACTGACAATTTAACTTCCGCCATGTGGCTCTCCAGCACTTCTACAGCAGTCGCCGCCTGACCCTCCCGACCGGGTACCCTCGAGCCCACAACGGACACTTTGTCTGACTCTTCCTTAATTTTCCGCCTCGCCCGAGCATCATGACCGTAGATGCGAGTCACGCTAAAGCCAACCACGGCCTATACTGAAACAGCTAACTCGCCTAATCTCGATCTATCCCGTAGTCTATCTTCTGACACCAATGTAATGACCCAGCTGGGTCATAAAGGAAAAAAAGACGGGCACCAGGTGTACAGGGCAGAACACAGGTTTATTCCTAAATTGGGCTATTGTTCAGGCCACAGCCCACGCCGCTAAATTCCGAACGTACACAAATATAACATGTCAAGTTAAGGGTCCCGAACAGAAGAGAGAGAGATGAGACAGTAACCCCTATTTATGCATTTCAAAACCCATCGGGATTACCCATCATACCCCCCCCCCCCCAACCTTTCCATCTGTCCTGGCATATTTAACCCCTGCTAGCACCCATGAGAACAATAACACACCCACGAACACAGAACACAATACCGGGTCGTTACAATATGCTGAAAAGTGGCCAAACTAAGTTGATCTTATTTGGGCATCTTTGACTTTCAATTTGTTTATTTCCGTCTTATAGTGAATGGCATTCTGGGATTAGGGAGTTTTTGATTGTTAAACATAAACAAACATGGCCGCCATCATAAAGAATGTAGCCGCTGTTAGCTTAGCTGACACGGATCTCTTTTCTAAACAATATTACATTTCTCCCTTGTGCTCACCAGGGATGTGGTACATTGTAAACAAGTCTAGCTGTAAGGTCGCTAATTTATGTTTAGTTTTTTTGTCAGCGCAACCTGTTATTTCGACTGGTTTATGGAATGAGTTTGGCTGTGAATGTGTTCCGTGTGACACTTGCAGTGGCGATTTTAGCATGTAATTCTTGGTGGGAAAACTCAACAAATAATTTTTGGTGCCATGCCAGCAAAACAACTACATAACACTAAACAATACATTAATTGCACTATAACGGTGACAAACGGTGCCCACAAACAGTTAGGGCCTACATAAAGCTATCCCAACAGCAGAGCTTTCCTTTCAGCACCATGGAGTGAATCCTTACCACCGCTACACCTGGCTATCAGCAGAGCCTTGTCTGACAGCGAAACAGTTCATTCAGCCTCCTTTACTGTCTTTTTAAAAACCATAGCTGTTATGGCTGACTTGCTTAAACAAATGTGGTTACTACTGACTCCTTGTGGATTTGTGTAAGTTGATAAGAACCATATTCTCCTTCAATAATAATGAACGCCAAATTGAGTTTTGAGTTTTGAACCATACACAAGCATTATTACATTTATGTTCAGTAAATTCAACACTAAGCTCTAAGTGTAAGCAAGTGCAAGCAAACAAGCTGCGACGAGGTTGGCCTATTCGTTCAGCACTTTCAAAATGGACACAGACAGAAATTCAGATAGATGTTAGTTCAGATACATTCAGCAAGATGCTGAGGCCTTAACTCTTCTTTAAGTCACCACACACAGAGAGAGAGAGAGAGAGAGAGAGAGAGAGAGAGAGAGAGAGAGAGAGAGAGAGAGAGAGAGAGAGAGAGAGAGAGAGAGAGAGAGAGAGAGAGAGAGAGAGAGAGAAACTCAGTTACCAGTTGAAGTATTTTATTAGGCCTATGTGGTCTAAAAAGGAAGGAAAATACAATGATGAGGATCCACTTTTATATACAATATACCGAAGCACAGTCAGCGCATTGTGCAAACAAAACAACCCTCGTAACATCAACTGGAATTACATGGGTCTATTTGTAGAAAACAATTATTTGAATGGGAAGAGACTGTCACTGGCAAACATGGTTACAGACCCAACAACATTATCAAGTATCTCCTCCTCGTCAAGAAAAGTACATGAGCTAATTATAATACACAAAGTAAGCAAAACAATTAAATAATTCCAACATTCCCTAAAATGATGAATAAGATACTCATGAGATCTATATAAGCAATAGGCCTATAACAATTGAGATGTGCAAACTATGGCATAAGGGAACGATGAGTGGATAAGACACAATCCGTAATTTCGAATAAGACATTAATGAGCGAGCTAAGATGGACGTAGTCAATATAACTATTTGTTTAGCACTTTTGAAATGTACAATGACAGAATTCAGAACACGGGCCGTTCTTACAGTATTCTCCCTGTACACCAAGTCAGAACTGTAGGATAAATAAAGGGGGCATGTAAGCAGACAAAAAAAGCTCTTACAATATTTGATGATGACATTTCTCTAAAACAGGCTATAGGCTACATGTGCACCACCAAGTCAGAACAGTAGGCTAAGTTCTGAGGAGGAAAGGGACCAAATTATTAGGGTGAGGCACATGGGCTACTAACAGCTTACTACACAACATACACTTAGTATTACTTTCTTAGCTACAGTATACATATCTCCCTGTCATATTACATAATTTATACAGCAGCATGCAATACATTTTTGGACAAATTGTTGTTGTGCTGTGCTCACTTGAACTGGAAGGTGGCACGGCGGTCCATCTTGTGGGCAACTTTTGTCATCAAACTTTGTCATCAAAGTCTAGCATTCTCTGGTTGATGGTGCTTTCAAGACAACTGGGAACTCTGAAAAAAAAAGGGCGAATCTTGACGTCAGTGATCTTCAGGTTGGAGCTCTAGAAAGAGCCCGAGTTCCCGACTTGAAATTCCGAGTTGGATGACCGTTCAAAACGTATTTTCGCAGTCGGAGCTCGTTTTCTTCTGAGTTCCCAGTTGTCTTGAACTCACTGAAGTCTGAGATTTCACAGTTCCGAGTTTCCAGTTGTTTTGAATGTGGCAGAAGTCATTCTGGATTCACAGCATGGCCAATGTATTAAACCTTTTCTGGCCCATGGTGTTGCGTGTGAATGTTTATCGTTTTAAGCTTGGAAAAGAGACCCTTTCAGACAGATGTTTTAAATCCTTAAACCCAGACTTGGACCACACACCCTCTCCACCGAATAGCAGGCAGGGGAAGCAAAATAGTGATTGCTTTGCAACGCTTGCAGTTAGACAGTGATTCCTTCCAAATCACTCATTGTTGAATTTGCGATTTCCGACTTGTTGTGTAATGTTTATGTCCAATGGCCGATGAGCACCGATACGTTTTATCTATAATTTCTCTTCATATGACATGGATTGAAAAGGATTTGCCAGTAGATTGTCGACGTGATTCATGATGATGACTGCTTGTCTAGCTTGCTAGCTAAGATTTTGAAAGTATGATGTTGACATGAGTCCAATCAAAGCTACGGTAGATATAATGTGATTTGACTTTGACTGGCCAATGACCTTGAGCCTTCTTGGATGGGCACTTCTAATGTAAATATATGGTAGCACCCAATGGGACTTGAACTGCCTAGCTCTCCCTGTAGATTCTGCGGTGACGTAGTGTTCCCATGAGTGACAGAACACTGAGCCAATCATGGGGCAAATAGAGAAGATTACCAACGCCTACGCTCTGTATTTTCTGCTCGCTGCCACTCCATTACAGAAAGCACTGAGCTACGCAAAAACACCTGCCTTTTGGAGCTGCCTTACTCAAGTAAGCAAGAAAGAGACCATGTTTGTATGCAGCTTTATTCACTCAATACATTTATTTTAACATTGTTTGCAAACTGATATGTGACACGAATTAATGCCAAAAATAACATGCAAAACAGGCAACAATAAAAGTTGAAGACCTTTATTTTCCATCAGTACAAAACATGATTTAGATGCTTTTCAGACAACAATGCTGTTTAGATGTGTTTGTTGCATCATACGTTCTGTTGCTACCGTTCCAATCACATATTTGCGATGGTACGCTGCAGGGACCACTCAACAATGATCACAAATATGTGATCGTACGTGTCAAAGGGTTAAGCTAGAGATTTCTCTTTGTATGGGCTGTATGGGCTGTGTCTCAAGCCACCGCAACCGCCTATGTCGGCCTTCCGTATCTGCAGTGGAAGGTGGCCGAGCTACAGCGGTGTTTGTTAGACCATAAAACATGCTGAAAATCGGTCTTCTCACGAAAACGTATGTAGTGTCCAAACAGTTTGGCCTACAAAGTAATATGACCACTCTAAGATGAGACTCACGAACACGATGGGCTTCTCCATTTTGCTCTACAACCCCCACAAGCCCCATGGTAACCCATACAAATGAATGGAGGTATGGAGGTAGTATTGTGGCAACAAACAAAAGGGGTTAAATATGTGTCCAAAAAAACTAAAATATATCCTGCACTTTCTTATATATAGGACAGATACTTCAAATCCTTTTTCTTATGACAAATGTTTTAACTGTCTTTTTTTGCCTATTATGAATGTGTTATTCAATGCGTTTCTATAGGCTATAGTAGTAAAGGAAGAATTCAATATTTTTTGAAATAATAGCTAAATGATCCATGGTATGACCATCCTAAAACAATTCCATATGTTAGCTTAGTATAACACCCCCCCCCCCCAAACGGCTTAAACTTTCAGAGGTTAAATCTGTTAAAACATCAACTCGGAATGTGGCTTGTGGAGCCAGCTGGGGCAATGCTAACATGAAGAGAACTTAAGCACATGGAATAAATTAAGTGTTTTAATGAGTGCTTCTATTCTCCTATCAGCGGAAGCCTCGCATAACCTGCCTTTAGTTTGCATCTCCTCCCATGGCTATTGCTCTCTTCCTACGTCCTTCCTTCCCTTCATGCTTCCTTCCTTCCTCCCCTCCCTTCCTATGATGACTTCTCCCTGGATCTCAGTAGCAGCCTTTCCCCTTGTTCCCTTCCCTCACAACCCCCACCCATCCCCACCGTGCCTTTGTTCTGACAAATGAGGTAATGCTGGAACCATCTCTGTGGGACCAGTGTGATACAAGCCCGAACAGAGGGGTGCCAGAAGTCTTTTCACACAGGAGATCAAGATAGAGAGACATGTTCTAACAGACAGCCCCACAGCCGAGAGAGAGAGAGAGAGAGAGAGAGAGAGAGAGAGAGAGAGAGAGAGAGAGAGAGAGAGAGAGAGAGAGAGAGAGAGAGAGAGAGAGAGAGAGAGAGAGAGAGAGAGAGAACACAAGGGACTACAGTGCATGAGAGAGAGAGAGAGAGAACACAAGGGACTACAGTGCATAAATTATTGTTATGATAAGGACAATGACAATGATGGGGGATATATAATAACCTCTTGATTAGCCCTTGTATGTTAAACAGAACTACTCTGGTTTTGTGCATCTGTACATTTGCATGACACAGCCTTTTATTTGCTACTTCTCAGTAGGACAATGATACATTTTCCTTTTTATTTTCTTCCTGTGAAGGGGAAATGTGCTGTGAATTGTGAGGGGACATGAACATGTAATGTGTGAATACCTAAAACCAGCTCTTCCTCTCGGTCACACCATGAGATTCCTGGACTTCCAGTGTACACACTGCTATAAGCCAACATAGAACAACCATGAAACACAAGAGACAAGATAGGCGGCGCAAGAGAAGAATCTCAAACGCTTGTCGAAGTTGTTGAAGTTATGTTGGCTACTGGGGTAAACATAAGGGACCGCAGTAGACCAAAGGGAAACTTGGTTGAAAGAGCCTCCCACACTAAGTCTAATGCCTTTTTGATACAGTAATGATTGGCAAGGCTTTTTAAAGCCGCCCATACACGGAGTAACACAACATCCTCACCAGTCCTAGACTTGTAACTTCACTGTCTCGCTATTTAAAACACACCTAACCTAGACAGACTACCACTCCATTGGCCCGCACCCTCCGCACCCTCCACCCCCTCGTCCCACAAGGCTACTCACTTAGACCCATAAATTCCTGGTAACACATGCACTGCAGTTCCCCTTGAATGGAGTGCACAGTTGACGCCTCTGAGTAATCTGTGTATTTCTGCGGCTGCTTATAACATTTCGTCAAGTCTTTGCTGTGGTTTATTAGCTGTAGTTTCTCCCAAATGGATTAGGTTGAATGTATGTGTGTGTGTGTTTGTGTGTGTGTGTCTCTGTGTGTGTGTGTGTGTGTCTGTGTGTGTGTGTGTGTGTGTGTGTGTGTGTGTGTGTGTGTGTGTGTGTGTGTGTGTGTGTGTGTGTGTGTGTGTGTGTGTGTGTGTGTGTGTGTGTGTGTGTGTGTGTGTGTGTGTGTGTGTGTGTGTGTGTGTGTGTGTGTGTGTGTGTGTGTGTGTGTGTGTATGTGTGTGTGTGTGTGTGTGTGTGTGTGTGTGTGTGTGTGTGTGTGTGTGAGTGTGTGTGTATGTGTATGGGTGTCAGCTTGCAACAGGCTGGGCTGGCCTCGGCGTGACATATGTTTATTCTTCCCACATGCAATACAGTTTGCTATATGCTCATTTCAGAAATCCTTTGATTTGTGTGATTATTTGGTTATTTTACATTACTGGGATAGAGTCTGTGGGTAAAACATGTGGCAAAGCATTTTTATTGTATGCCATCTTCCACACTTGAATATAATCCCATTGGTGAAATACCTGAGTGGTTTCCTTCCTTTCCGGCAACTGAGTTAGGAAGGATGCCTATATGTTTGTAGTGACTGGCTCAACAACATTGTAGTTACTCCACAATACTAACCTTAATGACAGCGTGAAAAGAAGGAAGCTTGTACAGAACACAAATATTTCAAAACATGCATCCTGTTTGCAAAGGAAGGATGCCTGTATCTTGAAGGATGCCTGTATCTTTGTAGTGACTGGGTGTATTAATACACTATCCAAAGTGTAATTAATAACTTCACCATGCTCAAAGAGATATTCAGTGTCTGCTTTTTTTTTTACCCATCTACCAATAGGTGGAAAACCTCCCTGATCTTTGTGGTTGAATCTGTGTTTGAAATTCACTGCTCGACTGAGGAACCTTACAGATAATTGTATGTGTGGGGTACAGAGATGAGGTAGTCATTCAAAAATGTTAAATACTATTATTGCATGCAACTTGAGTCCATGCAACTTATTATGTGACTTGTTAAATACATTTCTACTCCTAAACTTATTTAGGCTTGCCATAACAAAGGGGTGGAATACTTACTGACTCAAGACATTTCAGATTTTCACTTTTAATTACATAATTACGCTTTCACATTATGGGGTATTGTGTTTAGGCCAGTGACACAAAATCTTAATGTAATCCATTTTACATTCAGGCTGAAACACAACAAAATGTGGAAAAAGTCAAGGGGTGTGAATACTTTCTGAAGGCACTGTAAATCATCAGTGAAAACTTCCATTGCATATTCTCTGTAGAATTATGTAAGAAGTGTCCTATATCAGTGGAGGCTCCTCAGAGGAGGAAGGGGAGGACCATCCTCCTCAGTGAATTTCATAAATTAGTTGAACAGTTTTGAACAAATTAATATCTTCCTAAATGAAGGAGAAGCAAGAGAGAAATATATATAGAGAGAGACTTCGTCATTTTTTTCACTTTCAGTTTCACTTACCTAGCTAGCAAATGCAGCTAGCTAGTTTAGCCTACTGAAACACGCTGCTCAAACAGAGGGATGCTATGTTAGCTAGCTGGCTATAACTATCCATCACAACACTGGAGCTCTTCCAAGTCAAGGTAAGCTTTTGGTTTTACTAATTTATTGCCACCGTGGCCCGCCGGTGTAACTGCTTACTGACTGTACACTGTAACGTTACTGCATGATTTAGCGGGTTTACTAACGCGTTAGTTCTATTAGCTATGCTGACTATGATGTTACTTTAGCTAATATGGTGACAACGATGTAGGCTGTGTGTAGCGGTTTGGCTTGGAAAGGTTTTTTCGCCTGGTCACATACAGCTGATGTGTTGTGCATTGAAGTCCACAAGCGAAGGGAAGAGGTGAAAGGAGGAGAGCGCATAACGTAGATGTGAGAAGGAATACAATGTGGCTGCTATGAAACAGTGAACTGTGTTTACGTGTGATCAGGGGTGTTGTCACGATCGTTCATGAACGAGAAGGACCAAGGCGCAGCGTGATATGCATTCATATTTATTAACGACTAAACACACGACAAAACAACAACCGAAACGTGAAGTCCAAGGTAGCATACAAACAACATACCTTTACGGAACAAGATCCCACAACTAACTCGTGCCAAAAGGCTGCCTAAGTATGGTCCCCAATCAGAGACAACGAGCTACAGCTGCCTCTGATTGGGAACCACCCCGGCCAACATAGATCTACACATCATAGATACTATAACAATGAACAAACACAACACGGAATATACACATCCTGACTCAACATATAAACGTCCCTTGAGTCAGGGCGTGACAGGTGTATTCATTCCGCCGATTCTGTTGAAAAACGTTTCTTAAACAGAAGAAATGGAACAAAACGGGGATAAGCATACCTGAAGTTGTCCAATAGAAACTCTCGTTTGCAACTGTTGGACTAATGATTACACCCAATATCAGCTAGATGCAGACAAGAGTGTGCAAGGCAGTATTGAATGTCACTGTCTGTTCATGTGTCACTGTCTGTCACATCAAATTTGTCTCTCGACCTGTGTGCACCTACGTTGTAAACTTTCATTCATAGGCTAGGTTGTAGCAACCTCATGATGGGTATAGGGAAAATTAGAGTATCATGTAGTAGCCTAAATCTATCGCTGTTACATCGAACTGGGTGAATGGAATATGAATGACAGTCATCCAATATGCTGTAATAGAAATAAGGCCATGCTCTTTAAAAAACAATCGTCCTCCCTCATCTGAAATGGCACTGACCGCCACTGTCCTATATATAGTAAGTCCAACTCAAGTTAGTCTCTTCTCTCAACACCAGTTTTGTTTGTAATAATTGCCCCTGAAGGCACTAATAAAGTTGTATTGAATTGACATGATTGAGGTGAATAATACTCATCACAGCACTTGAGAGCAGTGCCACACGAGGATGAAGAGGTGTGAGCTGATGAGAGAAGAGGGCTTGACAGGAATTAAGCATTAGCTCTCTCAATCCTCTCAACTTCATTTCGAGGCATTTGAGAGTAGGAGAAGAGCGTCTGGCAGACAGTCTGCATTCTGTTATGTGCACTGGCAACAAACATTATAGCTACCGGCTCTTCAACCATCGGCCTTTACTTGTTCTGAATTATCTTGAATCTGACATGGGGGTAGGTGCTGTACAGCTTTAAAAATGTCTCATGCCCCTACCTGTTGTGAGAGAGAAAGAGATAGAGATATTTACGCACTCTGTGTGGCTTGATTTCACTGTGGGCAACAATTTCATATCACTGACACAACACATTGATGGGATGTTTGAGTAATTGGATGTGTGGATGAGGGCAACTCGTGTGCGTGTTATACTTCCAGTCAAATCTCTCACTGATGCAGGATTTGGCAGGCAGGCTCATCCTGCCATGTCATCCGAAGGTCTCCTCATCTGGGGGTGGTCTCCCAGCATTGTCGTCCAAAAAGATCAGCGCTGTCTTCGTTGTGCCATACTGATGTGGACTGTGCCGGTACGTTGCCAACTCTTTTTCTGAAAATATACACAAAGAATGCTGAGTAAATGCAATGGATCCATGACTTCAGTGAGCCAGACTAAACAAAATAAATTGTTGTGTAAGAAGTTGGGCTCTTAGGCTCTCCTTTCTTTTTAGTTGAGTTGTGCTTAATGGATGAGCTATGTGCAGTATACTATATCCGGAGCCATCGTCCTTGGTTTGTTGTGGAGTTTCCGTTTATTTGGACTGTAGAGCCACAAAGTCATAAACATCATGGCCACGTCGGTAATGAACTCTGGGAACTATCTGTAATGAACTTCTCTGGCTTGCAGTAGCATTGCTCGGATCCTCAATTGAGCCTTGGCTCCCTTTTCATCAAAGAGTCCTCCCTCATCTTGTCACTCCAGATGTTTTACATTCAACTCACTGTGCAATGTAATGATATGTCCATGTGAATCTAATGTGTTTTGTTGCATTAGATGAAAGGTAGGAGTTGTAGGACATTTTTTTTTTTGCAATATTGTGGTATATGTATTAGACAGGACTTGGAGTATATGTACAGTATTAGATGCGAGTTGAGATATGTATTTACTTGAGGGCTATGCTTTAAGCCAGTGTTGGCACAGGGGCCAACGGCAGCCTTGATGTCATCAGTGGCTCTGTTTGCTTTGGATACTGCTCGTATTAAATATCTCTACCCAAAGGCCAACTTTTCTTTACAATTAGTGACAGGGAAGAATTTATCTTGGCACCAAGAGGAGTCTTTGTTTTTCTAGCCGTAATCTAGAGCTCCCCCCCTTTTCTTTCTTGCTGTGGACCAGTTACGGCCTGTGGGTACTGCTACAGCCTTGAAAAAGTGCAATACTGAGTATGTCTCCCTTGGGCTGAGCTAATCCCTACAATAGTGCTGCTGCGCCATCGCAGTGCCACATCATTCATAACTTAACACACCCAATAAAAGGGCTCTGCTAATGTTTAAAGGCACTGTCTGGAGACAATGGTAACATAAATCCACCAGTAACATGGACATTGGCCTTTTTTCTAACAGTATAAGAGGATATAAAGTGGCTCGTAACCCCTGTAAGCAGTTATTTCTTTCAAGAAGTGGACGGGTGTTTTGCTTTGACCATAGAGGAATAAAAAACTTGCAGGAATTTAAGGCACCAGGCTGGCAAGATGCACTCTGGGTACTCGACAAGGGCTACGCCTGTGTAATCCTAGCTTGGCGGTCGGGAAAGTATGTCGGGGTTGAGCATGGGAGCCCGCGTGGCGGCCGTTGTGGAAGCTTGCAGGACCATGGAGCATGTCACCTCAAGCAGCCTGGAAGGGATCCCTAGAGCAGGGCGGCATCGGCGGCTCCGACTGGCTGGTGGCTACAGGAAGGAAGTGGTTACTGGTCACTAGGATGAGCGCTGTTTCACTGGCCCTCACTGACTGGAGTGAGTCCAGTAATTCATAAAAGCTGGACATTACTGCAAGATTGAGGTGTTCTTAGATTCTACAGGCCCGGAAGAGTTTGTGTTTGTCACTTATCAAACTCTCATGTTAAACCATAATGTATGAAAACTAATTCAACTACCTCATCATGTATGAGAACTAACTCAACACAACGTAAGCTTGCCTATAATTGAATCACTCCTTTTTGGTACTACATAGTACCGTTTCCTCTAGCAGTGTAAGGGAAGTGTGTTAGAAGGGCCACCTTGAACTGAAATCCTCTCAGCTTTTGACCAGGTCAGAGGTGGATAGCCACCAGTTAGATCTAAACACACCTCAGCCATTAAGGGCTATTTCCAATTACCTTATTTGATATCAAAATATGATGTCATCGGATGACTAGTGTAATAAAAAGTAAGAATCTGACAGCATTATAGATCTAATATAATAGCCAGACATTTTGGTAATTGCATTTTATTCTTATAAAACATACACAAAAATGGGAATTGAGCTAATGGAATGACTATGCAAGAGAGAAACAATTAGTATTATTTCAGCATTGAGCTTTAAAGTAACTGTCCAGTGAAAGATTCACTTTTTATTTTAAGTCATACCCAAATAATGACTCGTCCTATACCATTAATAAATGGGTTATAACAAATTGGTCAGAATAGTGCAATAACCAGTCAGTGCTTGCCAAATAATGAGCCACTATTTACCTCCAGCCATTAACCATTTAGAAATGCACTTAAAAAATGCGTATAATATTGAACCCTTATGTATCATCATGCAACCTTATTTTCAATGGTTGCACAGTTAAAAAATAGTTTTTTTTTCTCACTTTTGGGTGTGATGCATTGTTGCTCTGTCCCTGGAACAGTAATGGTTGGTTTTCAGATGGTCAACTCTCATGACGTGCCTTGCACCACATTTGAAACCCTGATGATGAATTGGTACAGTTACTTATTCCATGAATGAAGGCCTCGTCTGAAGATCTCAAGCCATATTATTGGGGTGGTTCGCTGGTTTTGGAGAAATTCCCCCGACTTTGTGAGATCTGCCCATCTGTTGTGGTTGACTTGAGTAAGACATTTAAGAGCGTTATGTCACGTCTCCTCACATTGATCCCCTCCGGCGCTCTGATTCGCCGGTCTACTGAGCCACCGGTCTGAGTGTACCACCTCGGCAACACCGGAATGGAAACCCAACGCACCCTAATCACCTCCAGCGCACCTGCACCGCATCATCTCATCACCACCCCTATTTAGCCCTGGACTGTTCTGGATGATGTTGTGTGTGATTGTTTAGCTTCGTGTCGTTTACTCTATCTTTGTTATTTCTCTTTGTCATTATTTAGTAAACCATGACCTTGTTAATTCCTGCGTCTGCATCCTGCCTCTTCGTATACTCAGTACTCGTCACAGAATCACACACCAAACGAAAATGGATGCAGCAGGAGTTTCCCAGTGCCTCGACCAGTACCAGCAGCAGCTTGCCCAGTTGAATGCCGCCATGCAGGAAGTGCTCCAAACTCCAAAGCGTAATCTGCCCAGCGCTCCGGTTCCACCTCAGGGAGGGGCGAGTGCCCCCAATCCACCTGTTCCCATGCTATCACCCACTCCTGCGGGAACCCGAGCGCTTTGACGGTAAAACTACTAAATGTAGCGGCTTCCTGCTACAGGTTTCCCTTTATCTGGCGCGTCAGCCTGGGGCATATCCATCTGACCAAATCAGGATAGCGCTTGTGATTTCGCTTCTTAAAGGAAAGGCGCTGGATTGGGCCACGGCAGTCTGGGAAGGAGAGGATGCAGTGGCACTTCCCTACCCCACCTTCCTCTCAGGGCGGTGTTTGATCATCCCGTGGAGGGAAAGGACGGGGGTGAGCGTCTCCTCCATCTACAACAGAGAGAGGGGCCCGCGTCCGAGTACGCTCTGAGATTTCGCACGGTGGCGGCGTCTTCCAGCTGGAATGAGCGTGCTCTGCGGGAGGACATCAAGATGGAACTCGAATGTCGGGACGACGAGATGGACCTTGATACCCTCATCACCCGTCCATCCGTCTTGACAACCTGTTGAGAGAGAGACGGCATTCCCAACACCTCCTGGAGCCTCGACGCTCACCCCATCTGAGCTATGGAAGCCGCCCTGCTTCCCAGTCCTCACCCATGGAGGTGAGCAGCACCCCCTACACCACCACAGACCACAGATCTCCTGGCTGCTCCCTATCTAGGCGGTATGACTCCCATCCCCGCTCCGTGAGTGTTACGTCAGCCCCTATCACAAAACCATTGTTTTTAGTTCCCATAACGGTGACTGGTTATTCCTTCTCTTCCATTTCTACCGCAATGATAGATTCCGGATCAGCGGGGAACCTTATAGATAGGGAGCTGGTCTCTGAATGAGGGTTGTCCACCGTACCACTGCCATCTCTGCTACACGTCACCTCACTGGACAATAAACCCCTTGGATCAGGCACCATTATGCACGTCACTCTCCCCAACACCATCACCATTCCCATACTACCGGAGCACCACGAGGAGCTGTCATTCCACATCATCACGTCACCCCTTCATCAGATCATCTTGGGATTGCCCTGGCTCAGACTACACAACCCCACCATCAATTGGAGCACCAAGAGGATCACAGCCTGGTCCACCTCATGCCAGAAGACCTGCCTGCCGGTGGTTTGTTGTTCCACGTAAGTGGAGAGTCCGGAGTCCACCCTCCAGCCCAACATTCCACGTGAGTACGCAGATCTCTCCGATGTCTTCTCTTCGTTAAAGGCTATGTGTCTCCATCCTCACAGGCCCTGGGACTGCGCCATTGACCTACTGGAGGGACAACACCCCCAGAAGACTCGCATTTACCCCCTTTCCATGGCGGAGACTGAGGTCATGGAGAAGTATGTGGCGTAGACCCTGAAACATGGGTTCATCAGATGCTATACCTCTCCTGGCTCCGCCAGCTTCTTCTTCGTGGCCAAAAAAGATGGAGGACTGAGACCATGCATTGACTACAGGGGGCTGAACGCAGTCACAACCAAGTACCGGTACCCCCTCCCTCTGGTTCCGTTGGCCATCGAGCAGCTACGAGGGGCCCGGTACTTTACCAAGTTGGACCTGAGGAGTGCCTACAACCTGATCCAAATCCGGGAAGGTGACGAGTGGAAGACGGCATTCAGCATTACCTCAGACCACTGTGAATACTGCGTCATGCCCTACGGCCTCACCAACTAACCATCTGTGTTCCTGTCCTTCGTCAATGACGTGTTCCGGGACATGCTGAGCAGACAGGTGGTGGTGCTACGTTCGAGGAGAACGTCAGGGACGTCCGAGCTGTCCTACTCCGCCTCTGGGAACACAGTCTGTTGGTGAAGGGGGAGAAATGCGAATTCCACCAACAGGCCATCTCCTTCCTGGGATACCGGATCAGTCCTCAGGGGGTGTTCATGGAAGGAGTGAAGACGGACGCCGTCAGGTCATGGCCAGTTCCCTCCACCATCAAGGTCCTTCAGCTCCATCGCCGCCCCGCTCACCTCTCTCCTTAAAGGTGGGTCTCAGAAACTGGCCTGGATCCCTGAGGCTGATGCTACCTTCAAGAGGCTAAAGGAGAGGTTCACCACAGCGCCCATCCTAAAACACCCAGATCCATCTCGTCCTTTCATCCTGGAGGTGGAAGCATCGGAGGAGGGTGTGGGTGCGGTCCTCTCCCAGCGGCACGGTAAGCCAGAGAAAATGTATCCCTGTGCCTTTTTCTCTAAAAAGCTTACCCCCGCAGAGAGGAACTATGGAGTTGGAGACAGAGAGCTGTTGACGGTGGTCCTCGCTCTGGAGGAATGGAGACACTGGCTGGAGGGCATCCATTCCAGATTCTTACTGACCACAGGAATTTGGAGCACATACGGGCAGCGAATCGGATGAACTCTCATCAAGCCAGGTGGGCCCAATTTCTAACTCACTTCCAATTCATTCTGTCCTACCGCCCAGGATCCCAGAATGTGAAGGCCGACGCACTCTCCAGGATGCACCATACCGGAGAAAGGAAGGATCTGGGGGGTCCTATCCTGCCCTCATCTCTCATCGTTGCTCCTGTCGTTTGGGATGTGGACGAAGACATCCACCTGGCGGCTCAGGAGGACCCAACGCCTGTCAACACCCCTCCGGGGCGCCTGTGTGTACCCACCTGTATCCGGGACCGCCTGCTGATCTGGGCGCACACCACCCTTACGGCAGGGCACTCTAGTATTACGCGCACCCTGCATTCTCTATCCCAAAAATACTGGTGGCCCACCTTGGCTTCTGATGTTTCCCACTACGTCAACTCCTGTTCCGTATGTGCCCAAACGAAGACACCTCGGAACGCCCCGGCAGGCAAACTAGTTCCTCTCCCAGTGCCTCAGCGACCTTGGTCATACCTGTCCATAGACTTCGTCACCGACCTTCCACGTTCTGACGGCTTCGCCACAGTCATGGTGGTCGTAGATCGGTTCTCCAAATCATGCCGTTTTTTGCCACTAACTGGTCTTCGTTCTGCTCTCCAGGTCGCTGAGGTCCTATTCCAACAGGTCTTCTGGCATTATGGACTTCTGGAGGACATCGTCTCGGACCATGGCCCCCAATTCACCTTCCGAGTGTGGAAGGCTTTCCTGGAGAAGATCGGGGCCACGGCCAGCCTCAGTCGAATGGGCAGGTGGAGCGCATGAACCAGGAGTTGGGGAGGTTTCTTCGTTGCCACTGTCAGGACCGGCAGGGTGAGTGGGCGAGGTTTAATCATTGGGCAGAATATGCCCAGAACTCCCTCGTTAACTCCTCCATGGGGCTCACTCCATTTCCAGTGCGTCCTGGGGTACCAGCCGGCCCTGGCCCCTTGGACACCCAGCCAGACCGATGCGCCCGCTGTCGACGAGTGGTTCCACAGGGCCGGACAGGTCTGGGACGCCGCCCATGTCCATCTCAAGAGGGCCATTCGTTGGCAGAAGGACCAAGCCGACCGCCACTGCAGTGAGGCCCCTGTATTCCAGCCTGGGGATCGTGTCTGGCTGTCCACAAAAAACCTCCCTCTCCGCCTGCCCTGCAAGAAACTGAGCCCCCGGTTTGTGGGGCCGTTTAAGGTCCTCTGGCGGATAAATTAGGTATCATACCGGCTGCTCCGTCACCCTCACTACCGTGTCTCACCCACTTTTCATGTGCCTCTCCTCAGAAAGGTGGTTCATGGTCCTCTGGCAGATGCCGTCCCCCGGGGTACGCCTCCTCCGCCCCTGGACATTGACGGAAGACATTCTGGACCCCAACCTAATTCGGGACTTCCACCGTCGCTGCCCTGACTGGCCCGCTCCTCCCGTTGATCCCCTCCGGCGCTCTGATTCGCCGGTCTACTGAGCCACCGGTCTGAGCGCACCACCTCAGCAACACCAGAATGGAAACCCAATGCACCTTAATCACCTCCAGCGCACCTGCACCTCATCATCTCATCACCACCCCTATTTAGCCCTGGACTGTTCTGGATGATGTTGTGTGTGATTGTTTAGCTTTGTGTCGTTTACTCTATCTTTGTTATTTCTCTTTGTCATTATTTAGTAAACCTTGACCTTGTTAATTCCTGCGTCTGCATCCTGCCTCTTCGTATACTCAGTACTCGACACACGTTAACCCTCGCAGGACTGCCGGCCCAGACGGCATCTCTAGTCGTGTCCTCAGAGCATGCGCAGACCAGCTGGCTGGACATATTCAATCTCTCCCTATCCCAGTCTGCTGTCCCCACTTGCTTCAAGATGTCCACCATTGTTCCTGTACCCGAGAAAGCGAGGGTAACTGAACTAAATGACTCTCACCCCATAGTACTGACTTTTGTCATCATGAAGTGCTTACAGAGGCTAGTTAAGGAGCATATAACCTCCACCTTACCCGACACCCTAGAGACCCACTGCAATTTGCATACCGCCCCAATATATCCACGGATGATTGCACTGCACATTGCCCTATCCCATCTGGACAAGAGGAATACCTACGTAAGAATGTTGTTCATTGACAACAGCTCAGCCTTCAACACCATAGTACCCTCCAAGCTCATCATTAAGCTAAGGTCCCTGGGACTGAAAACCGCCCTGTGCAACTGGGTCCTAGACATTCCTGACGGGCCACCCCCAGGTGGTGAAGGTAGGCAACAACACCTCCACTACGCTGATCCTCAATTTGCAAACATTTCTAAAAACCTTTTTTTGCTTTGTCATTTTGGGGTATTGTGTGTAGATTGATGAGAATAAAAAAACATTTTAGAATAAGGCTGTAACGTAACAAATATGGATAAAGTCAAGGGGTCTGAATAATTTCAGAATGTTAGATTAGGTAAATCTGATCAATTTATGTTTCACAGCCAATATACATTACATGACCAAAAGTATGTGGACACCTGCTCGTCAAACATCTAATTCCAAAATCATGGGCATTAATATGGAGTTGGTAACCCCTTTGCTGCAGCCTACACTCTTCTGGGAAGGCTTTCCACTCGATGTTGGAACATTGCTGCAGGGACTTGCTTCCATTCAGCCACAAGAGCATTATTGAGATTGGCACTGATGTTGGGCGATTAGGCCTGTCTCGCAGTCGGAGTTCCAATTCCTCCCAAAGGTGTTCAATGGGGTTGAGGTCAGGGCTCTGTGCAGGCCAGTCAAGTTCTTCCACACAGATCTTGACAAATCATTTCTGTAGGATGGGGGCATTGTCATGCTGAAACAGGAAAGGGCCTTCCCCAAACTGTTGCCACAAAGTTGGAAGCACAGAATCGTCTAGAATGTCATTGTATGCTGTAGCGTTAAGATTTCCCTTCACTGGAACTAAGGGGCCTAGACCAAACCATGAAAAACAGCCCCAGACCATTATTCCTCCTCCACCAAACTTTACAGTTGGCACTATGCATTGGGGCAGGTAGCGTTCTCCTGGCATCCGCCAAAGCCAAATTAGTCCGTCAGACTGCCAGATGGTGAAGCGGGATTCATCACTCCAGAGAACGCGTTTCCAATGCTCCAGAGTCCAATGGCGGTGAGTTTTACACCACTCCAGCCAACGCTTGGCATTGGACAGGCTTGTGTGCGGCTGCTCGCCCATGGAAACCCATTTCATGAAGCTCCCGACTAACAGTTATTGTGCTGACATTGCTTCCAGAGGCAGTTTGGAACTCGGTAGTGTCACGAGTTACAAAGCCAGAACCCAGAAGCAGACCAGGACAAGGTAAGTTGAAACGAAGGTGAGTGTTTATTTACAAATTCAAGAGTGATGCTGAATAATCCAGGGAACAGAGCGGGCGGCGTTGATTAGTTGTTGGGGGTGCAGTGGTTGATCCCATCATGGCTCGGCAGCCGCCGACCACCAGGCAGAGGTTGGATGAAGGTTCCGGACGAGTGACTGCAGATGGAACAAAACGGAGGTAAGTAAACAACAAACCAACAAGGTGCAAAAACAACAAAACTAACGCTAGAAGCTCTAAGACTGATACTCTGGTAAACCTACTGTTCATGGCTAACGATCCGGCAGGGAATGGATGTTAGGCCAGAGCCTAAGAAGGGTGATGATCAGGACCAGGTGTGCAGATTGCTGATGGGATGCAGGTGCGGAAATCAAGAGAGCTCCCCGGAGCGTTCCAGAACCCTCGGGAAACTGGAGATCACGAGCAGAAAAACTAGTCCACAGACAGGACCCGACTCAGACTGCCGGGATCGTTACAGTACCCCCCTCCGGCGAAACGCCACCGGGCGGACTCCCGGAGCGCCAGGATGGAGGCGGTAGAAGTCACGGATGAGGTCAGCATCTAGGATCTGTCGCCGCGGAATCCAACTCCTCTCTTCAGGACCATACCCCTCCCAGTCCACGAGATACTGGAAACCCCGGCCCCGCCGTCTGGAATCCATGATGCGTCACACCGTGTAGGCAGGACCACCTCCGATCATCCGAGGAGGAGGAGGCGGAGGCGGAGGAGGCAACAGAGGACTGAGGAAAACAGGCTTGAGGCAGGAGACATGAAAGGTGGGATGGACTCTGAGCGTCCTCGGTAGTTTGAGTCGAACTGCCACTGGATTGATCACCTTCTCCACCACAAACGGACCAATGAACTTCGGTAACAACTTCCTAGACTCAGTCCGTAACGGAAGATCCCGTGTGGCCAACCAGACCCTATCTCCGATGGTATAGGTGGGAGCGGGGATCCGGCGACGATTCGCCTGGAGCTGATACCGGTCCGAAACTCTAAGGAGTGCCTTTCTGGCCCGATGCCAGGTCCGGTGGCAACGACGAATATGGGCCTGAACAGAGGGCACTGAGAGCTCCTTCTCCTGAGAAGGGAACAAGGGAGGTTGGTAGCCATACAGGCACTGGAAGGGAGACATCCCAGTGGCAGATGTAGGGAGAGTATTGTGGGCATACTCAACCCAAGGCAACTGAGAGACCCAGGAGGTGGGGTTGGAAGAGACCAGGCAGCGTAGCGTGGATTCCATCTTCTGGTTGGCTCTCTCCGCCTGACCATTGGATTGGGGGTGAAAACCAGATGTGAGACTGACTGTAGCTCCAATGGCCAAACAGAAGGACTTCCAGACAGCAGAGGTAAACTGAGGGCCACGGTCGGAAACGATATCACTGGGCAAACCGTGGACCCTGAAAACCTCCCCTAACCAGGATCTCGGACGTCTCCGAGGCAGAGGGAAGCTTGGCAATTGGCACAAAGTGGGCGAACTTGCTGAATCTGTCCACGATAGTCAGAACGACCGTGTTCCCCTCAGAAGCGGGCAACCCAGTGACGAAGTCCAGGGCCAGATGCGACCATGGTGGCCGGGGAATAGGAAGGGGGTGAAGTAGTCCAGAGCTGGGCCGATTGGTACTCTTATTCTGCGCACACACTGGACAGGCAGCAACAAAACCCCGAGTATCCTCGGCCATGGCAGGCCACCAAAAACGTCTGCGAAGAAACGCCATCGTCCGAGCCACGCCAGGGTGACAAGCCATCTTGCTGGCGTGGGACCATTTGAGGACAGCAGGACGAACCGACTCAGGCACAAACAACCGACCGGGTGGACCGTTACCGGGACCGGGCTGAGTCCGAAGGGCCGCCATCACCTCCTCCTCAATCTTCCACATAACTGCTCCCACGACGCAGTTCCGGGGGAGAATTGTCTCGGTCTTGGACCCACTCTCCTCCGTCTTGGAGAACATCCGGGACAAGGCGTCCGCCTTGCCGTTCTTAGATCCAGGTCGGAACGTCAGGGAAAAAATTGAATCGTCCGAAAAACAACGACCACCTGGCCTGACGGGAGTTGAGACGTCTAGCCGATTGCACGTAAGCAAGATTCTTGTGGTCAGTCCAGACAATAAACGGTTGCTCCGCCCCCTCCAACCAGTGGCGCCACTCCTCCAAGGCAAGTTTCACCGCGAGAAGCTCCCGGTTACCCACATCGTAATTCCTCTCCGCAGGCGAAAGGCGACGAGAGTAGTAGGCGCAGGGATGGAGTTTACTGTCCGTGGAGCATCGCTGCGACAGGATGGCGCCAACTCCCACATCAGACGCGTCCACTTCAACGACGAACTGACGGGCCGTGTCCGGTTGAGAGAGAATCGGTGCGTTGGTGAATCGCCTCTTCAAATCCAGAAACGCTCGATCCGCCTCCGGATTCCACTTGAAGGTCCTGATACTGGAAGTCAAGGCAGTTAACGGAGCGGCCACACGGCTGTAATCCCCGGATGAATCTGCGGTAGAAATTCGCAAACCCCAAAAATCTCTGGAGCTGCAATCTCGTACCGGGCTGGGCCCATTCCAGAACCGCTCTAACCTTCTCCTGGTCCATCCTAATCTCTCCCCTGGAGATGATGTACCCGAGAAAGGATGTCGTGTGGGCGTGAAACTCGCACTTCTCGGCCTTCACGAACAGGCGATTCTCCAACAATCGCTGCAGAACCTGCCGGACATGCTGGACGTGGTCGGAAGGTTCCTTCGAGAAGATCAGAATGTCATCCAGGTAAACAAACACAAAGGGACCGATCATATCTCTCAGGACGTCGTTCACCATACTCTGGAATACCGCTGGAGCATTGGTCAGTCCAAACGGCATCACCTGATACTCGAAGTGACCCATCGGTGTATTGAAACCCGTCAACCACTCGTCCCCCTCTCTGATCCGGACCATGTGATACGCATTGCGTAGGTCTAGCTTGGTGAACACCGTAGCACCCTGTAGGGAGTCGAAGGCAGAACTCATCAAGGGCAGGGGATACTTGTTCTTGACCGTGATGTCATTCAACCCCCGATAATCAATACACGGTCGAAGAGAGCCATCCTTCTTACCCACAAAGAAGAATCCTGCCCCCAGGGGGTGATGACGAGGACGAACGAGACCAGCAGCTAGGGACTCCTTGATGTAGGTCTCCAAAGCCTCACGTTCAGGTCGGGAGATACTGTATAACCTTCCCTTGGGGTAGACAGCTCCAGGGAACAGGTTGATGGCACAATCATATGGTCGGTGGGGAGGGAGTGACAGAGCCTTCTGCTTACTGAAAACTTCCCCAAATCGTGATATGTCTCGGGAACCAGGGACAAATCTGGGGGTTTAGCCTCAATCACCTGACTGGGAACCGAATGGGAACAGGCAGTCTTGAGACAGTTAGCATGACAATCAAGGCTCCAACTCGTTACCTTGCCCGTCACCCAATCGAACGTGGGATTGTGTTCCTTCAGCCAGGGGTATCCAAGGACCAGAGGAACATGGGAAGACGGCAGAATGAAGAATGAAATCATCTCAGAATGATTCCCCGACAACAGCATCTTAACCGGTTCAGTCCTCATCGTGATACGTGCCAGACTACTGCCGTCCAGAGTGGTAGCTTCAATGGCTTCCGGCAATTGCTCCTTGGAAAGCCCCAGCTGTTCCACCAACTCGGCATCTAGAAAGCTTCCATCGGCACCTGAATCGATAAAAGCGTTAATCGCTAAGCTCTGATTCCTGTTCATAAGGGTAGCCGGAAACGGGGGTCTGACAGAGGTATTGAGAGGTCGAAACTGGCTCGCTAAAAGTCCTCCCAACTTTAGCGAGCCGCGCAGTTTGAACGACCGCCGGGAACCAGTGGCGAGGTAATGTCCCCAACCACCACAGTAGAGGCAACAGTTAGTCCTACGTCTGTGTTGGCGCTCCTCCTTGGTTAACCCGTGCCGCCCCACTTGCATGGGTTCAGAATCGGGAGACAGAACCTCTCCACTAATCCTGTGTGGTGGCCGATGATCGACGTATTCTGATCCAATCCCCGACCCGACTGGAACCTGAGAAGCTGATCGGTTGGACGGAACCCATTGCTTCTCCCTCCTTCGCTCTCGGACTCGATTATCCACCCGAATAGACAAGGCTACCAAGCTGTCCAGGTCACTAGGCTCCGGATAGGAGATCAACTCATCCTTGAGCTGCTCCGACAGACCCTGGTAAAAGGCCGCTTGCAGAGACTCCTCATTCCACCCACTCTCCACAGCCAACGTCTTGAACTCGATCACGAAGTCGGCCACGCTGCGAGTTCCTTGGCGAAGCGAAAACAGGCGCCTAGCTGCGTCCCTCCCTCGGACGGAATGGTCGAAGAGCTTCCTCATCTCGGCCGTGAACCCCTGGTATGAAGCCATGCAGGGATCCTGTCGTTCCCAAACGGCTGAAGCCCACTCCAGCGCTCGACCACGCAGCAACTCAATCACAAAGGCTATCCTAGCCTTGTCTGTGGCATAAGAGTAGGGCTGTAGATCGAACACTAATCCACACTGCATAAGGAAGGAACGGCATCTTCCCAGCTCCCCCTCATATTTATCCGGCGTCGGAACCTTGGGCTCACGGAAGGACACAGCTCCAGAAGCGGCAGGCGAGATGGGTGAACCCGGTAGTGGATCCTCCACCGGAAACTTGCGTTGGTTCTGGACCTCCGTCAGACCGGTAGAAAGGTTCCGAACTGACAACGCGATCTCCTGTAGTACCGTGCTATGATGGCCCAACATCTTCTCCTGATGGGTAATGGCATGGCGAACAGAGTCCAGGTCCGCTGGGTTCATTACTGGCCGGATCGTTCTGTCACGAGTTACAAAGCCAGAACCCAGAAGCAGACCAGGACAAGGTAAGTTGAAACGAAGGTGAGTGTTTATTTACAAATTCAAGAGTGATGCTGAATAATCCAGGGAACAGAGCGGGCGGCGTTGATTAGTTGTTGGGGGTGCAGTGGTTGATCCCATCATGGCTCGGCAGCCGCCGACCACCAGGCAGAGGTTGGATGAAGGTTCCGGACGAGTGACTGCAGATGGAACAAAACGGAGGTAAGTAAACAACAAACCAACAAGGTGCAAAAACAACAAAACTAACGCTAGAAGCTCTAAGACTGATACTCTGGTAAACCTACTGTTCATGGCTAACGATCCGGAAGGAAATGGATGTTAGGCCAGAGCCTAAGAAGGGTGATGATCAGGACCAGGTGTGCAGATTGCTGATGGGATGCAGGTGCGGAAATCAAGAGAGCTCCCCGGAGCGTTCCAGAACCCTCGGGAAACTGGAGATCACGAGCAGAAAAACTAGTCCACAGACAGGACCCGACTCAGACTGCCGGGATCGTTACAGGTAGTGAGTGTTTCAACCGAGGACTGACGATTTTTACACACCACGCGCTTCAGCACTCGCCGGTCCCGTTCTGTGAGCTTGTGTGGTCTACCACTTCACGGCTGTGCCGTTGTTGCTCCTAGATGTTTCCACTTCACAATAACAGCACTTACAGTTGACCAGGGCAGCTCTAGCAGGGCATACATTTGACGAACTGACTTGTTGGAAAGGCGGCATCCTATGACGGTGCCAAGCTGAAAGTCACTGGGCTCTTCAGTAAGGTCATTCTACTGCCAATGTTTGTCTATGGAGATTGCACGGCCGGGTGCTCGATTTTATACACATGTCAGCAACGGGTGTAGCTGAAATAGCAGAATCCACAAATTTGAAGGGATGTCCACATACTTGTGTATATATAGTGTACTTCACTGCCTCCAGCTCTTCAACTTAGAATCAATAATTGGCCACTTCTACCATTGATTCCCCCTTAAGGTTTTACAGTCAAACAACTACAACCACATTAAGATTTAGCTGGTTTTCAAAGTGTTACCAAAATCAACATGTAGATTGCTGAGCTCCCCTGTAGTTAGCAATAAAATATTTAAAGTCTCTTAAAACGAAGAGTTCCCTTTTTTGCTAAACAGCTTTAAAATATGTACAGTTGAAGTCGGAAGTTTACATAGACCTTAGCCAATTTCAACTCATTTTTTCACAATTCCTGACATTTATTCCTAGTAAATATTTCCTGTCTTAGGTCAGTTAGGATCACCACTTTATTTTAAGAATGTGAAATGTCAGAATAATAGTAGAGAGAATGATTTATTTCAGCTTTTATTTATTTCATCACATTCCCAGTGGCTCAGAAGTTTACATACACTCAATTAGTATTTGGTAGCATTGCCTTTAAATTGATTAACTTGGGTCAAACTGTTCGGGTAGCCTTCCACAAGCTTCACACAATAAGTTGGGTGAATTTTGGCCCATTCCTCCTGACAGAGCTGGTGTAACTGAGTCAGGTTTGTAGGCCTTCTTGCTCGCACACGCTTTTTCAGTTCTGCCCACACATTTTCTATAGGATTGAGGTCAGGGCTTTGTGATGGCGACTCCAATACCTTGACCTTGTTGTCCTTAAGCCATTTTGCCACAACTTTGGAAATATGCTTGGGGTCATTGTCCATTTGGAAGACCCATTTGCGACCAAGCTTTAACTTCCTGACTGATGTCTTGAGATGTTGCTTCAATATATCCACATAATTTTCCTTCCTCACGATGCCATCTATTTTGTGAAGTGCACCAGTCCCTCCTGCAGCAAAGCACCCCCACAGCATGATGCTGCCACCCCGTGCTTCACGGTTGGGATAGTGTTCTTCGGCTTGCAAGCCTATCCCTTTTTCCTTCAAACATAACGATGGTCATTATGGCCAAACAGTTCTATTTTTGTTTAATCAGACCAGAGAACATTTCTCCAAAAAGTACGAACTTTGTCCCCATGTGCAGTTGCAAACCGTAGTCTAAATTTTTTTATGGCAGTTTTGGAGCAGTGGCTTCTTCCTTGCTGAGCGGCCTTTCAGGTTATGTCGATTTAGGACTTGTTTTACTGTAGATATAGATACCTTTGTACCTGTTTCCTCCAGCATCTTCACAAGGTCCTTTGCTGTTGTTCTGGGATTGATTTGCACTTTTCGCACCAAAGTACGTTCATCTCTAGGAGACAGAACGCATCTCCTTCCTGAGCGATATGACGGCTGCGTGGTCCAATGGTGTTTATACTTGCATACTATTGTTTGTACAGATGAACGTGGTACCTTCAGGCATTTGGAAATTGCTCCCAAGGATAAACAAGACTTGTGGAGGTCTACTATTTTTTGTCTGAGATCTTGGCTAATTTCTTTTGATTTTCCCATGTCAAGCAAAGAGGCACTGAGTTTGAAGGTAGGCCTTGAAATACATCCACATGTACACCTCCAATTGACTCAAATTAGCCTATCAGAAGCTTCTAAAGCCATGACATCATTTTCTGGAATTTTCCAAGCTGTTTAAAGCACAGTCAACTTAGTGTATGTAAACATCTGACCCACTGGAATTGTGATACAGTGAATTATAAGTCTGTAAAAAATTGATGGAAAAATTACTTGTGTCATGCACAAATTAGATGTCCTAACCGACTTGCCAAAACTATAGTTTGTTAAGTAGAAATTTGTGGAGTGGTTGAAAAACGAGTTTTAATGACTCCAACCTAAGTGTATGTAAACTTCCGACTTTAACTGTAATATGTTAATTTCACGGTTGTTTGGTGACAATTCCCTTTCAAATAGTATTGTAGAATGAAAGCAATTACACTCAATGTTCCCTTTAAACTGCGCGCGTGCGCAGCCGTGCACCTCCTCCAGGACTGCTGCACAGAAGAAATGCCAGGCCGTGCAGAGACGCAAGAGATTGAACTTCACTGAGTTCGTCCCATTAATTTGCACTATACAGATCAACGTTTTTTCTGTGATCGAATCA